>NC_000067.6:191218931-191518931 GCF_000001635.26 Mus musculus | reverse complement strand
ACTCAAAACTGGAAGATGAAGGAAAACTGAGCTTGGAGTGACTGTGGCCTGATTCCAGAGCCCAGGCTGCCGTTAGGTACAGAAATGTAGAGCTCAGGGGCCTGCAGGAATATTTTAATTTCTTTTAGAATGAGAAAGGAATAAGAAGAGTATTGATGAATACATGACAAACCCAGGTTGGGTTCTGCTCATCTGTGTGGCCCCACAGCTATCGACTATCACTTTAGGGATGTTTTATGGTATAGAAAGCCATCCCTGAACAACCACAACTTGGTCCCACCTGGCACAGATCTCCTCTAAGGTGCCAGCTACTACTGTCAAGAGCCAGAGAAACAAGAGGTGGGGGAGTCATCTCACTTAGTTTTCTTTTTCTTTTTTTTATTAGATATTTTTCTTTACTTACATTTCAAATGTCTCACTTAGTTTTCTAAACTTGTGTTATAAGAGGGCAAAACTGGTTTGGTGATTTTGCCAAAGCCACAGAGAGCAAACAGCTACACTGAGATCTGAGCTGAGGATGTCTGAGATCTTCCATGGATTATTAGACCTTCCGAGGCCTAGTCATGCCTCGGGATCACAGGCTGGGTTATGCAGGGACACCTTCCCCAGATCTGCCTCTGCCTGCCACAGGCAGTCCTACCCAGAGCCACCCAGCTCCACCCTGTCCTCTGTAAACCCCCATCTAGCCCGTTCCCAGTACCAAGCCCACGTCCCACCCATCTCCTCCCTTAATCACAAAATCTTGGGGAAACAGGGTTGAGTGGTAATGCTCCACCCTAGCAGCAGGCGTGACACCCTGTCCTGCCTGTCAGTCCTTCCGGAGAACAGTGAGCAGAGAGCAGCCTAGAAAGAGTGCCTCCTTATTCCACAAGGGCCAAGTCTGCCTCCTTGTGCCAACAAAAAGGTCTGCTAAGACTTCAAGGGCCTCCTCTGCCCTCACCCTAATCCTCAGTCCAAACTCAGGGCTCAAATTGTTTTCTGAGGCCTAAACAGGACCTCTCTACATCTCTAAGATGTCCATTTTACTCTTCTTCCATGTCCTGCTCCTGTTTGGTGGTCAGGCAGTTTGTAGTGTCCAAGAGTGGAGCTCTGAGAGCCTAGTGGAACTCGGGAAGGGAAGGGCTTAGCTAGACTCCAGCTTTGTAGTTAACTCAACATCTGGCTGGCAGTGTGGCCAAGCATGTGCGAGGCCTTGAGTTTAGGGACCAGCAGTGGAACTTCTGTTTACTGCCTTGTTTGTCATCTCTCGTTGGCTTTGTCTTGTGGTCATTGTATTCTGGGTTTGTCATAGGTTCTGCCACTCTTGGCAACACCTGTTGAACATGGTGTACCGGCCACAGGTAACCCTAGAGACACCAACCTGTGCTCAGTGGGCAACTACAAAGAAGCAAGCTACAGAGAAGCCAGCAGTCTTCTCTAACAAACACACTGTAGCGTTTGGCCAGCTCAGTAGTGGTTGCCATCGGGAAGCCAGTCAGCTGGTGGAGAAGCAGTTAGCAGTTATGAGTGGGTTAACAACTTAAAACCAAAGCTGGTTACAAACTGTCCTGGAGGGGCTGACAAGATGGTTCAGTTAATAAAGGTGATTGCTGCACAGGCTTGGGGACCTGAAAGTGGTCCCTGGACTGTAAATGTGGAGAGAGAGAACTCATTCCACTCATTAGAACTCATTAGAGTTGCCCTTTGACCTCTACAGCCATGCTGTGGTGTGCGAGCATCCATGCATACACATGTATACGCCACACACAATGATTTTCTTAGAGAGCTTGGATAAATGAGAACAGGACCCCCAAGACCTCATATTGTGCAATTTGATACAGCCAAAGGGATTAAGCTATGTAGCCACTGGCGTTCTTCCTAAGAAAGAAGAGCACAGTAAGTCTCTCACAGGGTCAGCCTTGGAGTTTTCTAAAATGATAACAGACTCTGTGTTTTGTTTGTGTGTGAGAGAGACAGGACCTCAGTCTGTAGTCTGTGACGGCCTTGTGCCTCAACCTTTTTTTTTTTTTTTTTTTTTTTTTTCCCGAGACAGGATTTCTCTATAGCCCTGGCTGTCCTGGAACTCACTTTGTAGACCAGGCTGGCCTCAAACTCAGAAATCCACCTGCCTCTGCCTCCCGAGTGCTGGGATTAAAGGCGTGTGCCACCATGCCTGGCTAGAGGGCGTCAGATCTCCTGGGTGTTTCTGAACCACCATGTGGTTGCTGGAATTTTGAACTCAGGCCCTTCGGAAGAGCAATCAGTGCTCTTACCTGAGCCATCTCGCCAGCCTATGCCTCAACCTCTTAAGTACTAGGATTCTGTGATAGTTTATATATGCTTGGCCCAGGGATTAACACTATTTGGAGGTGTGGCTTTGTTGGAGTAGGTGTGTCACTGTGGGTGTGGGGCTCATCCTAGCTGCCTGGAAGCCAGTATTCTGCTAGCAGCCTTCAGATGATGATGTAGAACCCTCAGCTATGCCTGCACCATGCCTGCTTGGATGCTGCCATGCTCCTGCCTTGATGATAATGGACTGAACATCTGAGTCTGTAAGCCAGTCCCAATTAAATGTTGTCCTTATAAAAGTTGCCTTGGTCATAATGTCTGTTCACAGCAGTAAAACCCTAACTAAGACAGATTCCAAGTGTGGCCTGCCAGAAACAGGGACATCTCACCCACATACAAAAATGCCTCCTCCACATCACTGTGTGAAATGCCGGTGGCTCAGTCCTTAGGGGCTCTTCTAACCCCTAGTCTCCATTTAAAGGCACCTGGTCAGCCAGGACCGGCTCGGCTCAGCGTTAGAGCACCTGCTGCTAATGCTAACAACCTTAGTTTACTCCCACACTGTGAGTGAGAGTCGCCAACTTCTGCTCCTGCCCCACCCCATAAAGAAAGAAAATGGAATACGTTATTTTAAAGAAATGAAGGGAGAACTTTAATGTTAAGGGGACTAATAATGTCTAACACAAGGCATAGCGTGCAACAGACACCCAGAGTGTTCTGGGAGAAGCAAACAATGTGATCAGAAAGAGAAAGATGTGTTAGTGGCTCTGGGTTTGGCAAGCTGTTACCACAGGTCAAATCAGTTTTTCTACCTGCCTCATTTTGTTATTGTTTTGAGGCACAATCTTACCTCATAGTCCAGACTGGCCTGAGACTCCTTATTTTTCTGCCTCAGCCTCCCAGGTGTTGGGTTACAGGTATACATCTGCTGCTTTTTAAAGCAAGCATTAGTGGACTACGATCATGCCCATTTATTTGTAGATTGTCAATAGCTACTTTCCCACTAAAACCACATGGAGCAATAATAGGAGCCAAGATGTGTTAGCCAGCTTTTCATTGCTGTAACTCGATACCCAAGGCAGGGTACTTAATAAAGAAATAGGTTTGTTTGTTTGTGTGCACTGTCCTGGAGGTATGAGACATAAGCAGCATCCTGAAGGCTCTGGCGAAGCCCTTTGTGCTTCACCACACCAAGGCAAGAGTGTAGAGAGGCCTTGCTAGTCTGATTCTTCCTCATAAAGCCAGCAAGATCCAATTATGGGGCCCCACCCCAGCGACCTAACCACATCCCTACAGCCTCTGAAGACCATAATCATAGGAGGTTTCCACCCTCTTAATACCATTAACAAAAAGCCTTAGACATGAAACTCCTGCTTGAGTTTGGAGGAGGACAGCTTTACGCAAACTACAGCTAAGGACTGTAAGAGATGCAGAGTCTAAAAGACGCATGGTGGTCCACTGGCATCCTTGAGAAACCGGCTTGTAGGATCCCTTAGACTCTTCTTCAGGTGCTCACTGTGTACATAACATGGCAGTGTCTGCAAAGAGCATCCTCCCATACAGTGTGTGTGACACAGTGTCCGCACACCCTGCCACATGCTCTAAGTCACCTCTAGACTACTTACAGACGATGCAGGGTAGATGTGGGATTCTATCTGAGGATACTGACTAGAACATGTTTGCACATGCTCAGCACAGACACATTTCTTCTAATGTTTTAAATCAAAGGCTGGCTGAGCCTATTGATCTGGAAGCCTGGATGCTATGACCATGTCTTCTACCAGAGGATAGTCTGAAATAACTGAGGATGTTCCCTAGAGCCAGTAGAACTGGCAAAACTTTCCTATTTGGGCTGGAGATGGTGCTGGGGCCAAAAGCATGTACTGCACAAGGTTCCAGGTTCAGTTCCCAGCACCCGAGTTGGGCAGTTCACAACCTCCTGGTACTCAAGTACCAAGGAATCTGACACTCTCTTCTGGCCTCTGTTGGAACCTATAGTCATATGCACATGGCACACACACACACACACAGACGCACACGCGCGCGCACACACACACACACACACACACACACATACTTTCTCTCTTAAAAACAAAGCAGTTTTCTAGCTTAAGAGAAGGCAAATGAGAGCAAGGATAGATGGAAGACTAAATGTTTGTTCTCTGAACTGCCAATAATTATGATCCCCACAGAACAAAAATTGCCACCAGACCTTCAGGACGGAAGGATTAGTATTGGTGTGAACGAAGCCCAGAGTCCCTGCTTAGTTGGGAGCCAGGGAACTCCCCCCAACTTTCCTCACTGGTCAACCTGTTTTCCTCCATTTTTTTTTGATCCCCGTATATGACAAGGTGTCCTGGTGTTTAAGTTGAAGGACAGGAGCCCTGTCAAACACGTGCACTTTTATTTGGACAGACAGTGGGCCTGTAAGACAAATGAGGGCCTCTAACTATGGAGAGAGAAAACATGGCATCTTAAACCTCACTCCTATGTCTATGAGTCTCCAAAGGTTGTCAGTCACTCCCATGAGGGTAGACTGGATTGACCCTAAAGTCATCTCTTCTAGATCTAAACCCACTCACCTCCCTCCTCCAATATCTCACAGGCACAGAATTAAAGCAGCGTGGCTCCTCTCCAGAGCCAACATTTCCACACACGGTATGGTCCATGATAGTGTAGAACCCTCCCCATTGCACCCTTTCGCCGGCCTCCATGATAGTATAGGAAGCTCCGCCCCCTCCCCCAAAGAGATGAAAAAGAGATGTTAATTTTAACTTCTATTCAAGCCAGGAAGGGGAGGGGAGTAAAACAAAAAGAATGTATTAATAATTGAATACATAGTAGTGGTATCATCATGAATCATACTCACCTTTATACCAATTATGTAAGTCTTATTATCATTGCTTTTGTGTGTGCCGTATTGTGGATCAAGTCCTTGTCTTTCACTCACAATAAGCAGGTGTTCTACTGATACCCTGCCCTAAATCTTTATCACACTTCTGGGCTCACCTCTCCCAGGCAGCTAGGACTATGTGAACACTCTACAAAGCCTAGCTTGTAACATTGTAACATTCATGTGCGTGCATGAGCTCACAGACCATAGAAGAGGATGTTGGGAGCCGCCTTCTACCATTCTCCACCTTCTCTGAAGCAGAATCTCTCCCTGACCCTGGAGTTGAAGTTGTTCAGCTAGGCCAGCAGCCAGTTACAGTCAGTCTCCTGTTTCTAACTCTGAAAGCCCTGGGTTGTAAGAATGTGTGAGAGCATATCTGGCTTATTCTGTGTGGGATTGCAGCAAGTGTTCTTAACCAGTGAGTCATCTCCCCAGTCGTGTGTGTGTGTGTGTGTGTGTGTGTGTGTGTGTGTGTGTGTATGGTTTATTGGTTTTTTGAGATAGGGTTTCTCAATGTCGCCATCCTGGAACTTACTATGTAGACAAGGCTAGCCTCAAACTCACAGAGATCCTCCTGCCTCTGCCTCTGCCTCTGCCTCTGCCTCTGCCTCTGCCTCTGCCTCTGCCTCTGCCTCTGCCTCTGCCTCTGCCTCTGCCTCTGCCTCTGCCTCTGCCTCTGCCTTCAGTGTGTTGAGATTAAAGGCCAGTGCCACCACACCTGGCTTAACTTTTTTTTTTAAGCAAAGAAAGACCCACAAATGCAGAAGTGACAAGGGCTGACAGAAGATACAGCTCCACCTTCCTCAAAGAATAGGCTTGCAAGGACCTAGGCCCTGTGTGGGGTGGATTTTTCTAAGCTCTGAGAAGAATGCATGGTGTGTGTACTTCTGCCCAGTCCTCTGGAGAACTGACTGCAGTTGTGATTAACTTTGAGTCAGGGTGCAAACTGGAAGGTTCCACTGTGAGGAAAGTGGAGGCTTGCATGAGAAGATTGCACTGGTATTCCTTCAGTGGGGCCTATCCAGCGTGTGCAGGCAGAAGGCAGAGTGGAGCCCAGCTCCCATCAGGTCAATGCCACTTCAGATCCACACAGGTAGGACTGTGGCTCCTTGGGAACCAACACACTCCAGGAATAAGTGTTACCCGCAGCTACCTCTCACACTGGCCTGGCCATGGAGTTCAAAGGCCCCATCATGAGCCAAGGATTTCTCGAATTTATTAACCAGCTGCTTTCCCCTCCAGCACACTGCCCTGCTGCCTACCCTGCTGCCTCAGCATTTCTTCTTGGAAAGCAAGAAAACATTGTATATCCTAAAGTTAGAACAGGTGCACGTTTTCCCAGATACTCTGTGTTCTGAGTGTACTCCCCACAACCTACTCTGTGCCCTTAAAACCCATGCCCTCAGAACATAGGTTTCTCTGGAAACATGACCGTAGCATGTGGCATGGAGTTACAGCCATGTGGGAACAGAGTGACCTCAACCCTGGGGACTGTTGTCTTAATAAAGGAACAGGCAGGTTAAAAGGAAGGTGGACGGAGCTGAGGATGTCGAGCCCACAGCCCATGGAGTTCCCAGTATTCAGTAGCTCCAGGAGGCAGGAAGGAGCCTTCCCTAAAGATGTCTGGGGGAGAATGGCCCTAATAGTTACCTGATTCCAGTCTTCATCTGTGCTGTCCCATGCCACCTAACTTGTGGTACTGAGCCCCGAGAGTCCCAGGGAATGGCTCCTGTCTTCAAAGTAAATACTTTGCACGTGCTGGGAGCCTTCCCAGTCAGTTGGCGCCTAGAACCCATGGAGGGTTCAGTCCTCCCGCCTCCCAGACTCATGTTAGCTTTATGGTTCCTTGGTCACATAGGGTAGATTTTATTATCCTTCCCTTTACATGTGTAAAGGGCGAAGCCAAGATCAGAGACCTTTGACCTTTAGTGTCCCTGTGGCTTAGAAGAAAGGGCCTAGGAATAGATATTTTAGTAAATCTTCAGCATGAGGGTGAAATGAAGAGAGGCACTCGGAGTGAAGCATAAGACACAAACAAGGGCACAGGAGCCGGCGAATCAGAGAAGAGACGGGGACCCACCCGAGTGCGACACCCTTGAAGGAGGCCTGCCACAGCCTGCCCTCCACTTCCTCCTCTTTTTCCTCCTCCTCTTTCTATACTCATTAGTATCAGGCTTGGTAGTCAGCATCGAGTTCTAGAATTTCTCTGTCTGAGCCTTGCCTTATCTCACTGTCTCTTGACTTTTTTTTAAAAAAGTGAAATTATTTATTTGTATATGGACATGTGTATATATTGGTATACACACACACACACACACATTGTGATGATTATTATTATATGCTTGGCCCAAGGAGTGGCACTAATAGGAGGTGTGGCCTTGTTGGAGTAGTGATGTGGTAAATTGCTAATCGGCTCTAAACTCTCCGCCAGCAGCTGCTCATGGTTCTCGACACCTTCTAGAGTGCTCTGGATTCATGAATGAAAGGCACACACACACACACACACACACACACACGGAGCCTTATGTTTAATATGCCCTAAGCAGCTCAAAGGCTGGGTCACTCTTGCTTCCCCTGGGGCTGCTTCCCTGACTAATACAAGGCTGGATGCTTTCTCTCCTGATCTCTCAAGTCTGATCTCTCTGCTTCCCTTGCCTGGGAAATCTAAAGTCCTGCCTCTGTCTCCCTGCCCAACCATTGGCTGCAGGTAACTTTATTTCACCAATCAAAGTCAACTGGGGGCAGGGACCCTCAGTGTCTTACAGGCAGACTTACCAATTCCAGTGTGATTTTGGAAGCTGAACTAACACAAATAGCATTAGAACCAATCCGAAATAGAGTAGGTGTGGTTTTGTTGAAGGAAGTGTGCCATTGGGTGTGTGGGCTTTAAGACTATCATCCTATCTGCCTAGAAGCCAGTCTTCTCCTAGCAATCTTCAGATGAAGATGTAGAACTCTCAGCTCCTCCTGTACCATGCCCACCTGGATGCTGCCATGTTCCCACCTTGATGATAATGGACTGAATCTCTGAACCTGTAAGCCAGTCCCAATTAAATGTTGTCCTTATAAGAGTTTGGTCATGGTGTCTGTTCACAGCAGTAAAACTGTTAAGCCATAAAACATTCATAAAACATATATGTTATGAATATGTGTGTGTGCATACTTGTGTATTGCAGGTGTATGCATATAGAAGCAAAAAAGATGTCCCTTATGACTCTCTGTCTACTCCTTTAAGGGGCTCTCCACCTGGATTAAGGAATCTGTTAGGCTGGAAATCAGGAAACCCCAATCTTCACTCATTAAGAAACCAGGTCATTCCTAGCTTGTTTCATAGACATTGAGATCCAAACTATGGTTTTCACGGTTGCACGAGCATTCATTCTTAGCCTCTGCACTGTCCCACAAGTCCCCTCTTAATATCCGAGGAACATATGACAGCCCAGATGATTCCATACAAGTCCAGCTTAGAGTGGGCTACAGGAGCCCACTGGATGAAAGTCTGGGCTCTGCCCTGAGACCACACAGCTTATGACCTGAGAAGGCCATCGAGGGAGTTAGTGGACAGAAAGGCTGACCTCCCCATAGGAAGTGACTCTTTTGTGTTTGCACTAAAAAGAGCTTGGGATTTGATGTGCAAACTGAATCATGTTTTCAACCCACATCTACTACCATGGGGCTGGTTCCAACTGGCTTAGCTTTGGCCCAGCAGGTGGCAGGTGTCCCAGCCTCCAGCCTCTGTCATAGGTCACAGTTTGTAAAAGCAGCTCAGAGAATCCACTGCTTCCACGTGGGTGTGCCACTGGCTATCCCAGGAGCCTGGATCTTAGCATTCATTATACCAGCGATGATAGCAGTAATCTCATGTACATTATAGTTTTTAAAGTAATTTTTAAGATCCACTCTCTCTTTTTAGAATAATATCAATGTTCAGTGTAATTTTAATTTTTTTCAATGCCTTTTTAAAAAAAGATTTATTTATTTATTTTATGTATATTGGGTACATTATAGCTGCCTTCAGACACACCAGAAAAAGGGCATCAGATCCCATTATAGATGGTTGTGAGCCACCATGTGGTTGCTGAGAATTGAACTCAGGACCTCTGGAAGAGCAGTCAGTACTCTTAACTGCTGAGCCATCTCTCCAGTCCCTCAACACCTATTTTTAATGATGGTTCTTAAAGACTTTAACTTCCCTTTTAGCCTACCACCCACCAGAGGTAATGGAAAAGAAAGGATGGAAGTGTGTGTATGTGAAGGGGGTGGACCTGTTTAGAAAGGTTCTTTGGAGCAACTCCCATCTGTGTTGTCAGGAAATCGGCTGTTCAGTTCACAGGTCAGCAGCAGCAGCAGCCACTCACAAACACTTCACAGCTATATCAGTAATCTGGTTCGGTAGAGTCAGGATAGCAAACACCAATCAGCAGCAGTGACAGGACGTAGCAGAGACAGCCAGGCCTCAGCCTTGGCTTGAGTCAGTCGGAGAGACCAAGGCCAACAGGAAAAGTTCTCAGCCAAGAGAAGATCAGCAATGCACAAGACCAAGAAGCGTGAGGACAAGAAGTGTTTAGCTATGTAAGCAAACCAACCGCAGCCCCCTTCAGCCCCCTCCACTGTCCATTCAGTCCTCTTTTTTTTTTTTAAAGATTTATTTATTATTATGTGTAAGTACACTGTAGCTGTCTTCAGACACCCCAGAAAGGGGGGGGGTCAGATCTCATTACAGATGGTTGTGATCCACCATGTGGTTGCTGGGATTTGAACTCAGGACCTTCAGAAGAGTAGTCAGTGCTCATAACCGCTGAGCCATCTCTCAGCACCCCCCACCCCAGATCAGTCCTCTTTATCCTCCCTCCAAACATCCCCTATCCTCCACGGGTCTTGCCTCAGCACATGCAACTGTCTCAGTTAACATCACTCTGCCAATCAGCCTAAGTCCTCGGAAGAGTCAAGAAGCCACAGCACACCACCAGAAGTTTTTTGGTGCATTTCTCTCTATGGAGTCCTGACAAATAGAGCTCAACAATGCAATGTAAGGCAGACCAGTGCATTCCTGTCGTTGAGTGAAAACGCCTTCATCACGTATCCTTTCAGGTGCTTACTTTTAGCAAAGCATCTTTTCCCTTGTGTCCACTTCAGCAAAATGTTCCTTCATGTCTTTGCCCCAGCAAAACGCCAATCAAACACAACTAACTTTCCAAAGAACCCTTCCTTAACTTTCCGGTTCAGTTCAGGGATGTTTTCATGACAGAGTCAGACAGGAGAAGACTGGTGGGATGAGGGTGGAGTGTAGAGTGAAGGGCATGTGAAGGACAGAAGGAGCAAGGTGCTCAGGGAGCCTGAAGGAGCACTGGAGGAGCACTGGGGGATGGGATGTGTCAGTTTGTGAAGTCCCACAAGCTATGGAGGCAGACAACAACTAACTTTCCAAAGAACCCTTCCTTAACTTTCCGGTTCAGTTCAGGGATGTTTTCATGACAGAGTCAGACAGGAGAAGACTGGTGGGATGAGGGTGGAGTGTAGAGTGAAGGGCATGTGAAGGACAGAAGGAGCAAGGTGCTCAGAGAGCCTGAAGGAGCACTGGAGGAGCACTGGGGGATGGGATGGGTCAGTTTGTGAAGTCCCACAAGCTATGGAGGCAGACATGGTCAAACCATAGCCAGAAGGCCAGCTGTCACCACAAAGGCCAGTGAGCAAAGAGTGGGTACTTCATCCAGACAGCAGGTGGTCTGAGAAGTTGCAGGTCAACCCTTAAAAAACTACATCTGGACGACTGTGGTGGCACACAATGCCTCTGAACAGGGTGTGCTAATGCACACCTTTAATGCCAGCACTGGGAGACAGAGGCAGGTGGATATATATGAATTCCAGGCTAGTGTGGTTGATATAGAAGGTTCTAGAACAGTCAGTCAGGGCTATAGAGAGAGTCAATCTCTTTCTCTCTTTCTCTCTCTCTCTCTTTCTCTCTCTCTCTCTTTCTCTCTCTCTCTCTCACACACACACACACACACACGCGCACACACACACACACACACACACACACACACACACACACACACTGTGTCTCTGTGTCATCTCTAGCCAGAAGACTATATGCACTGCCAGTCAGTCATTCTACTCTCTCAGGGGGTCAGCCACTGCTCTGAGACTTGTGAAGTTTGAGACTTTCTTGTAACCACCTCCTGCACTCTCCCTTCATTCTCTGAATGTCTGACTCACTGACCCAGGCTTTCTTGAAATGCAATCTCATTAGTTTCTGATGGTGTTTATCTTGTTCTCTTCCAGGGGCATCTGGTATAGGAGGGGTTAACTCAGAACAGAGTGTGTGTGGTAATAACAAACATGCCAGTCGATTCTTCTCTCCTCCTCCTTCTCCTTCTCCTTCTTCTTCTTCTTCTTCTTATTGAGTACAAGTGTGTCTTTCTGGTATGGGACATGAACGTACCCCTATCTGTCCCTCTTGTCCTGCATCAAAACCTCAGCTGAAGCTAGGCATGATAGCACACACCTGTAATCCGAACGTTTACAAAGCAGAGGCAGGTGGCTCATGGTGAGTTTCAGGCCAGCCTAGCCTACATGGCAGTTCCAGGGCTACACAGTGAAACTTTGTCTCAAAAACAAAACAAACAACAAAATCCCAACCCAGTCAAATTGCCCTTGTTGAGTCTTCCCGAGGCAGGAAAACCAGGACAGGATGAGTCTGGAGGCTTTGGAAATGGTCCAGCTGTCTCCACTCTCTCACTCTATGGCCCTGGATCTCTAACCCCTCCTTTTCCTTGGGAGAGAGTTTCAGGATTTAAAAAACATCCACAGAAACCAGCAGGTCTTTAGACAGACCTGACCCCCCCCTGAGGAGTTTGACATCAGTGCCAAGCCCCAGCAAAAGCCCTCCCCTGGTCTCAGGCAGGTCCACTATGCTGATGAAGGAAGTGGCTTTTTTTTTTGGGAAGTCAGTGGACAAATGACCTGAAATTCAACCTTTCCCTTCTTGGAAGAAACTTATCGAAAAGAAGAAAGCTTTTAAATGTGGAGAAGAGAAAAGAGAGCATGACTTACCATCCAAGTCATATTTACATATTTACAGAGGAAAACTAGTCTCTGAAATTTGACACCTGTTTCTTCCAATCTGAGTGGAAAGTTTGAAGCTTAAGAAATATTTATTTTATATTTATGAGTATGTGTTTGTTTGCGTGTCTATGGGTCTGTGTGTGCCTAGAGAAGCCAGAAGAGAGCATCAGTTTCCCCAAAGCCGGAGTTTCGGGTGGTTGTGAGCCCCTTGGACTGGTACTGGGAAAGGAACATCAGTCTTGTCTGTCTTAGTTACCTTTCAAGGCAACTCATCAAAGAAGGCATTAAACTGGGGGCTTGCTCACAGTTCCAGAGGGTTAGAGGCCATGATGGCGGAGCAAAGGAACAGCTAGGAGTTCACATCCTGATCTGCAAAGCAGGAGATAGGCGAGTCACTGGGGAAACCTCAAAGCCCAGCCCAGTAATAACATCTCTTCCAACAAGGCCACTCCATCTAATCCTTCCCAGACAGTTTTACCAACTAGGAACTAAGTGTTCAAACATGAACCTATGGAGGCCATTCTTTTTATTTTTTTAAAACTATATTTAAAATTTATTTATTTTATGTATATGAATACACTGTAGCTGTCTTCAGACACCAGAAGAGGGCATCTGATCTCATTACAGGTGGTTGTTTTCTGGGAATTGAACTCGGGACCTTTGGAAGAGTAGTCAGTGCTCTTAACCGCTGAACCCTCTCTCCCTCTCTCTCTCTTAAAGATTTATTATATATACAACACTCTGGCTGCATGTATGCCTGTAGGTCATAATATTATTATAGATATTATTACTGATCTCATTATAGATAGTAATGAGCCACCATGTGGCTGCTGGGATTTGAACTCAGAACCTATGGAAGAACAGCCCAGTGCTCTTAACCTCTAAGCCATCTCTCCAGCTTGTTGGTTTTTTTTTTCCTTTTTCCCACCCCTACCCTTTAAAAAAAAAAAAAAAGATTTATTTATTTATTTAATTTATACGAGCGCACAGTAGCTATCTTCAGACACACCAGCAGAGGGCATCAGATCCCATTACAGATGGTTGTGAGCCACCATGTGATTGCTGGGAATTGAAATTCAGGACCTCTGGAAGACCACTCAGTACTTTTTAAACCTCTGCGCCATCTCTCCAGCCCTATGGAGGCCATTCTTATTCAAACCTTTACATGTCCTGTAGAATAGTAAGGCTCTTAACCCCTGAGCCACCTCTCCAGCCTCATAACTATTTTAAAAGTACCTTAGGGGCTAATAGCCAATATATACAAAGAACTCAAGAAGTTAGACTCCAGAGAACCAAATAACTCTATTAAAAAAATGGGTACAGAGCTAAACAAAGAATTCTCAACTGAGGAATACTGAATGGCTGAGAAGCACCTAAAAAAAAAATGTTCAACATCCTTAGTCATCAGGGAAATACAAATCAAACTCTGAGATTCCACCTCACACCAGTCAGAATGGCTAAGATCAAAAACTCAGGTGACAGCAGATGCTGGCGAGGATGTGGACAAAGAGGAACACTCCTCCATTGCTGGGGGGACTATCAAGCTGGTACAACCACTTTGGATATCAGTTTGGCAGTTCCTCAGAAAATTGGACATAGTACTACCTGAGGACCCAGCAATACCACTCCTGGGCATATACCCAGAAGATGCTCCAACATGTAATAAGGATACATGCTCCACTATGTTCATAGCATCCTTATTTATAATAGCCAGAAGATGGAAAGAACCTAGATGTCCCTCAACAGAGGAATGGATACAGAAAATGTGGTACATTTACATAATGGAGTACTACACAGCTATTAAAATAATGAATTTATGAAATTCTTAGGCAAATGGATGGATCTGGAGGATATCATCCTGAGCGAGGTAACCCAATCACAAAAGAACACACATATTATGCACTCACTGATAAGTGGATATTAGCCTAGAAGCTCAGAATACGCAAGATACAATTCACAAACCACATGAAATGCAAGAAGAAGGAAGACCAAAGTGTGGACACTTTGATCCTTCTTAGAAAGGGGAACAAAATACCCATGGAAGGAGTTACAGAGACAAAGTGTGGAGCAGAGACTGAAGGAATGATCATCCAGAAACTACCCCACCTGGGGATCCATCCCATAAACAACCACCAAACCTTCTTACACGCGTTCTCGCGACCGGCCAGGAAGAACGCAGCAAACCAGAATCTTCTGCGGCAAAAGCTTTATTGCTTACATCTTCAGGAGCCAGAGAGCAAGAGAGCAAGAGAGAGAAAGAAAAAGAACAAGAAAGCAAGAGAGAGAAAAAGAACAAGAACAAGAAAGCAAGAGAAAGAAAGCAAGAACAAGAGAGAGAGAAAAAATGGCAAAACCCCGTCCCTTTTAAGGAGAATTAACCTCCGCCTAGGACGTATTACTCCCTGATTGGCTGCAGCCCATCGGCCCAGTTGTCATCACGGGAAAGGCAGAACACATGGCGGGAAAACTGCCCCTGCACGTGTGCAGATTATGTTTACCACTTAGAACACAGCTGTCAGTGCCATCTTATAATGGCAAATGTGAGGGCGGCTCCCAACATCTCCCCCTTTTCTTTTAATAAGAAAATAAGAGCAATAGGCCACCCATATTAATGAGAGTGGAGATAGAGGTCAAATCCCCAGTGTGCAGGTAAAGGAGCCATGTACAGGATTAGCTCTTAGGCTCACAGGCTTTTACCCAGAGCAACCCTGACCTGCTCCCGTGTCGTTTTTCCTGGGGGAAGGGAACTAGGACACTGAACCTTCATGAAAGATGACATGTCTCCCTAGAATAGGCTCATATATGCCGCAGAGCCCTTCTACTGCAGTGCTTAGCCGTGCAACTCTCTCGGGCTGCTGAAGCACACTCACTCTATCCCGTGCAATGAGACTAGCCTCATGGGGTGCAAGAGCTGAGTGGCCAGCGACCTATTGCTTAAGCATAGATATATCAGGGAAAGCACCATGTTCTAGAGCTGCAAGTGCCTGGGCAATAACCACCTTGTCTCTCCTAGTTTAAGCCTTAAGCTTACAGACCAACCAAAGAAGCAACACTAATCCACAGCAAAGTGTATCTCCAAATAATCCCACCCATACCCATTCTTTAAAGAAGGAAAATGCTGAGGAGATCCAATTGGGTAATCCTTTGATCAGGGACAGGTCCAAGCGTGTGGAGTTGATCTGAATGATGGCAATTCTCAATTCCTGAAGGGTCTGTTCAAATTCAGCCGTCCAATTCTGTAACATATACTGAGAAAGACTTTTTGACAAATTAGCTGCCCTAGTAAATTTCTCATACTGAATGGAAGTAACGCATAATGAGAGGTCCCCCAAGCTCCCGACAAACCCTGAGCCAGTCTTGTAAACCTTTGTTCTTTCTTAGGGCTATGGCCGCTCTGCATTCCTGCGTGGCTTGCTCATAAATAAGCTATTCTACCAGAGGTGCGGCTTGCTCTGAATCTCCAAAAATACGCTCTGCTGCCTCTGTCATTCTGGCCACAAAATCTGAGAATGACTCCTGAGGTCTCTGGACGATCTTTGTTAGTTGTCCAGTGGCTTCACCTGCTTGGGAGAGCGCCTTCCAGGCCCTAATAGCCTTTTCATCTGATTCAGAACTATTAAGAACTGGCTCCTTGAGCTCACCTAGTGATGAGTATAGGCTCCTTCTCCTAGAGACCTCCGCTAATTGATCTTTGTTCTTTTCTTTTTTCTTTTCCTTCCTTCTAATCTCTCCCCAGGTATTCTTACCTGACCTAAACTTTTCCTCAGGTTCAAGACCCATGGAAAGGCCTGTATACTTATTTTGTGTACCATATATCCTCTTTGCTCCTACTCTCTCTCCCCGCTTTACTTCTGATAGATTGCCCTGAATTTCATCCAGAATTTTCAGCCCTGCCTTAACCACTTGATAACATGTGAAAAGGAACAAAAAGGCTCCTAACACTAGAGAAAGTTCAAGGCCAAACATACCTTGTAAAGCTATTTCCCACTTTACTTCTGATAGACTGTCTTGAATTTCGTTAGAAAGTTCAAGGCCAGACATACCTTGTAAAGCTATTTCCCACTTTACTTCTGATAGACTGTCTTGAATTTCGTTAGAAAGTTCAAGACCAGACTTACCTTGTAAAGCTATTTCCCACTTTACTTCTGATAGACTGTCTTGAATTTCGTTAGAAAGTTCAAGACCAGACTTACCTTGTAAAGCTATTTCCCACTTTACTTCTGATAGACTGTCTTGAATTTCGTTAGAAAGTTCAAGACCAGACTTACCTTGTAAAGCTATACTTACGGGTACCCTGTTCCCCAGCTGAAGAGTTCTGAATTCACGCAGTTGAATCCTTCTCAACAGTCTGTGTTACGGGAACACTTCATTACCACCATTCCCCAGCTGAAGAGTTCTGAATCCACACTGGATCCTTCTCAACAGTCTGTTTTACGGGAACACTTCATTACCACCATTCCCCAGCTGAAGAGTTCTGAATTCACGCAGTTGAATCCTTCTCAACAGTCTGTTTTACGGGAACACTCCATTACCGTGACCCGCAGTTCTGGTTCCGGAATGAGGGATCTTCCTTGCGCCGGTGATGGTAACCGTCCCAGGTTTTCTCGTCTCAGGATTTCTCGTCCCAGGTCTTCTCGTCCCGTCCCAGGTTTTCTCGTCCTGGGTCTTCTCGTCCCGGGTCTTCTCGTCCCGTCCCGGGTCTCAGCACCAACTCTTACCCGCGTTCACGCGACCGGCCAGGAAAGACGCAACAAACCAGAATCTTCTGCGGCAAAAGCTTTATTGCTTACATCTTCAGGAGCCAGAGAGCAAGAGAGCAAGAGTGCAAGAGCAAGAGCAAGAGAGAGAAAAAGAACAAGAACAAGAAAGCAAGAGAAAGAAAGCAAGAACAAGAGAGAGAGAAAAAATGGCAAAACCCCGTCCCTTTTAAGGAGAATTATCCTCCGCCTAGGACGTATTACTCCCTGATTGGCTGCAGCCCATCGGCCCAGTTGTCATCACGGGAAAGGCAGAACACATGGCGGGAAAACTGCCCCTGCACGTGTGCAGATTATGTTTACCACTTAGAACACAGCTGTCAGTGCCATCTTATAATGGCAAATGTGAGGGCGGCTCCCAACAAAACCCAGACACTATTGCAGATGCCAACAAGAGCTTACTGACAGAAGCCTGTTATAGCTGTCTCCAGAGAGGCTCCACCAGTGCCTGACAAATACAGAGGTGGATCCTAGCAGCCTACCATTGGACTGAGCACAGGGTCCCCAATGAAGGAGCTAGAGAAAGGACCCAAAGAATTGAAGGGGTTAACAGCCCCATAGGAGGAACAACAATATAAACTAATCAGTGCCCCCCCCCAGAGCTTCCAGGGACTAAACCACCAACCAAAGAAAACATATAGTGGGGGACTCATGGCTCCAGCTGCATATGTAGCAGAGGATGGCCTTGTTGGTTCTGTGAAGGCTCCATGCCCCAGTGAAGGGAAATGCCGAGGCCAGGAAGCGGGAGTGTGTGGGTTGGTGAGCAGGGGAAAGGGGAGGGGATAGGAGGTCTTTAGAGGGGAAACCAGGAAAGGGGACAGCATTTGAAATGTAAATAAATTAAATATCTAATAAATTTTTTAAAAAGTGCCTTGGGGCTGAAGAGAGGATCCAACAGATAAAGCACAGAGAGCTCACTCAGGGGTCAGAGGTGGGCGCTTAGTTCCCACACTGATGGCTCGCATTCTCCTGTGAGTCCAGCTCCAAGGGGTCCGTTGCTCTCTCTGGCTCCTGTGAGCTCGCGCACACAATGTGCGCACATACACACACACACACACACACACACACACACACACACACATGCACATACATTTAAGATGGTAGAATAAATTATAAAAAAATAGAAATGGTAAAAAAAAATTGTAAGAAAAAAATGTAAGTATACTCAGCTTCTCAAGCCCTAGTGAAAGTTTTCACTTTCCTGGTTTTGTTTGCTTATTTGTTTGGTTTTTGATTTTTCCTTCTTGTGCCAGGGACTAAACTCAGGGCCCTGAACAAGCCAGACTCTTGCACTGTACTACCCCTCAAGCCCAAATTCTCTCCCTCTCTCTCTCTCTTTTTCTCTCTCTCTCTCTCTTTGGTTTTTCAAGACAGTTTTTCTCTGTATAGCCCTGGCTGTCTTGGAACTCACTTTGTAGACCAGGCTGGCCTCGAACTCAGAAATCCGCCTGCCTCTGCCTCCCCAGCGCTGGGATTATAGGTGTGCGCCACCACGCCCGGCCCAAATTCTCATTTTTATCATCAAAGGGATGCGTTGACCCAGATTTTTTATTTACTGGTGTTTCACTTTACGTGTAGACCTGACAGGGCCGTGAGGTGCCGTGAGTTTTCTCAGGGGTTCTTCTGGATGTGTTGGTGACGACCTGTGTGAATGAGATGAATTTGTAGACCTCAGTGGAGCAGGTATATGTTTGAGGGCAGGGCTCCTCTTTATCTGAAGACCTGAGTACAACAGAGGCTGGAGGGAGGAGCTTCATGCCTCAACCTCTTGAGAGCTGGGACATCGGTATTTTCTGATTTTTAAACTTGAAATATCATTTTGAAACTCAGGTCTGTCAGTTTCTAGCTGAAATTATCCCGGAGTTTCTTCTGAGAAATGCAGCAGCCCAATGCCTGCAGCTGCTCATATGCCGGATTCTAACCCGCTGTGTGACTGTGTTTGAAGGCAGGATGTTTCGGAAGCAAGCCCTCAGTTCAATGCTTCTCTTCTTAGAGTTGCCTTGGTCATGGTGTCTCTTCACAGCAATAGGACAGTGACTAAGGCAGTGGGTGAAGGTGCTTGTCACATAACCCTGACAACATGAGCTGGATCCCTGGAAGCCACAAGAGAGGCATGGAGAGAGCTGACTCGACAAAAACCATCCTGTGACCACACACACGGTGCCGTGTGCCTCCCAACTCAAAACAAAACCAAACCCCAAAACCTCTTTTTGTATGGAGAGTATCTTTTTTTTTTTTAAAGATTTATTTATTGATTATATGTAAGTACACTGTAGCTGTCTTCAGACACCCCAGAAGAGGGAGTCAGATCTCGTTACGGATGGTTGTGAACCACCATGTGGTTGCTGGGATTTGAACTCCGGACCTTTGGAAGGGCAGTCGGGTGCTCTTACCCACTGAGCCATCTCACCAGCCTGGAGAGTATCCTTTTATAAATGACGTGTGTGTGTGTGTGTGTGTGTGTGTGTGTGTGTGTGTGTGTACTCATGCACATATGCACAGTGTGAAGACAACTTGTGGGACTGGTTCTCTCCTTCCACAATGTGGAACTCAGCGATTGAGCTCCAGTCACCAGCTTTGGTGGCAGGTTTTATGATGTCCCCTTAGCTTCTTCTAACTTTTAACTTATAGAAACACTTCTTCAGGGCCCTTCCTTATATATTCACCTTTGAACTCCTGGGAAAGTATATGTGGATCATAAAATTCATCGTGAAAAATCACTGGGTCAAAGGTCCTGTGGAAGGATTTTATTTTCCTTTTAATTAATAATGTTCCAAGGATGAATATGCCCTAACTTATCTATTCACTGCTGACATTTTAAACTCTGAGTTGAGTCTGTTTTCCAAGCAGAGAACTTGGGAGAAGGAGTCAGCCTGGGGAACTTTGCATACATCCCTCTGAGTCCAGACCAGGTCTTCTCACCCTCTTCACTGGACCTAGTCTCTGCTCAGTCCACATGCACCAGGCTGTCCTCAGACTCACAGACCAGCCCACTTCTGCTGGGACTGAAGCTGTGTGCCACTGTTCCCGGCAGCAGCACCATTTTTGTGCTTATGAAGACGGTGACAGTGTCTCAGAGAAGGGGCAAGCTGTCCATTTGCACATTCCCTGCACACTCCCAGAACTCAGAATGCATATTGAGAGGGTTGGGTGAGGGCTGGAGAGATGGCTCAGCTGTTAAAGGCCAGGCTCGCAACCAAAACAGAACACAGTCATGTTGGAGCAGAGGGTAGCAGCTGCTGTGTCGGGGTGAGAGACAGCAAGGTTAGTGGTGACTTCTAAGACAGGTAACGCTGTATTCATCAAGCCACAAGACAGACGGGGGCTTTGGACTTGGTCAGTTAAGTCAGGAAGTCAGCAGCAAGCAGACAAGCCAGTGCCAACCTGGACAGCAAGAGTGGAGGCAGGCCAAGCGAGTTCAAGAACCTGGGCGTTGGTAGGAGTGGAAACTGAAGGAACACATAGGAGCCTGAAGGAGCAGAAGAGCAAGCTTCATCCGTGGCAGCTTCCTGCCCCACCCAAGCAGTGAGAGCTGACTCAGTCCGGCGGAGGCCCTTGAACAGTGAATGTACTTGGGAGCGGGGACACAGCTCTGAGGGCACCCAGTTTACAGACACCACCGAAACCCAGTGTGAGCTGGGACAGTTAATCCAACAAGCCGTTGTTGTAGCAGACAAGAGCTGAGTGCAGCAGCCACACATTGGGCAGCTCACACTTACACGTGATTGTGCATGGAACACAGCTATGTTCTATCAATGAAGATAGAGCTGGCCAGGGAGATGGCTCAGCAGGTAAAGGAAAGAGACTTGTCTTGCAAGCTTAAGTGACCTTAGTTTAGTCCCTGGAACCCATACAAAGGTGTGCAGAACTGACTCCAACCACATGTCCACTATCCTGGTATGTGCTTCCCCACAATAATAATAAATATAACATTAAAAAAATACAACTGTTAGCCAGGTGGTGAGGTGCACACCTTTAACCCCAGCTCTAAGGAGGCAGAGGCGGAGGCGGAGGCGGAGGCGGAGGCGGAGGCGGAGGCGGAGGTGGAGGCGGAGGCGGAGGTGGAGGCAGAGGGATCTTTGTCAGTTTGAGGCCAGCCTGGTCTACAGAGGGAGCTCCAAAACAGCTAAGGCTATACAGAGAAGCCCTGTCTTAGAAAGCCAAAGCAAGCCAAACAAACAACCAAAAAAAAAAAAAAAAAAAAAAATCTAAAGAACCCTGCCATTCTCAGTGATCCAGTGTGTTAGACAGTTTCTCCGTTTGAAATTTTTTTAAGATTTATTTATTTATTTTATGTATACGAGTACACTGTAACTGTACAGATGGTTGTGAGTCTTCATGTGGTTATTGGGAATTGAATTTTTAGGACCTCTGCTCACTCCTGTTGGCCTTGCTCGCTCAGGCCCAAAGATTTATTTATTTATTATTATATATAAGCACACTGTAGCTGTCTTCAGACACACCAGAAGAGGGTGTCAGATCTCATTACCGGTGGTTGTGAGCCACCGTGTGGTTGCTAGAATTTGAACTCAGGACCTTCAGAAGAGCAGTCAGTACTCTTATCCGCTGAGCCATCTCTCCAGCCCTGAAAAATTTAAATTTGATACTGTGTGTATGGACAATGTGTATTACATAAATGTGTGTCTGCAAAGGTCAGAGGGCAAACTCATGGAACTTTCCCGCATTTTCTGGCCACTTTGCTGGCCCTCTGTTTTTGGCTAAGGACTGTGAGGCTCAGAGAAGGCCAGCAGCTCGCTCATGCACAGAATCAGCAGCAGTAGGTCCAGGTTGCAATCTCCCTCTCACTGTCTGAAGCCCACTCTTCTGAACGCTGCTCCATAAAAATGGAAAGTGTTTAACCCCAGCACTCAGGAGGCAGAGGCAGGCAGAGCTCCAAGTTCAAGGTCAACCTGGTCTACAGAGTGAGTTCCAGGACAGCCAGGGCAACACCGAGAAACCCTGCCTCTAAAACAAACAAACAAACAAACAAACAAACAAAAGCAAAACCCAGAAACTGTCTGTTCCCAGCCTGCCACAGGCCTTAAGGGAGCAGTCAGCAAATGTTGGCTGAATGGGTGACTCATCTGAAGCAACTTTAGTTCTTATGCTCCTGTCTGTGCCCTTTTGTTAGATTTTGACTTCACTGCTTAAACCCATGGGAGAAGTCTATTTCCTTCCTTCCAAACTGAACTTGAAATAGGACAGTTTTATGTTTCTGATTTTGCTTAATTCCCAAACTATGAACTCCTGAGACAGGGATTTTACCCAGCAACACCTTAGCCTAATAAAGCTAAATATTGAATACTAGTGATATTAAGCATTCAAAATCTGGAAGCATGAACAAATGAGAGGCAAACTGCCTGATCAGTCATTCTTCTTTTCCTTGGTGTGACTGGATTCCTGACAATAGCAACTTAAGGAGGACGGAGGCTCCCAGTTCCAAGGTGCATAGCTCAGGACAGGCATGGCCCCAAGAGATCAAGGAGGCTGGTCTCATTGTAACCACAGAAGCAAGCAGAGAAGGGAGTGTGGGTGCTTAGCTTGCTTTTTCTTTGTTCTTCAGGTTGGGACCCCAGCTCGAGGTGTGGTGTTGCCTACATTTGGGATATGTCCTCTCTCTTCAGTTAAAGATTCCTAGAAACACCCTCATGGGAGCACATGGAGGTCTGTTTCTACGGTGATTATGTAATTTACTTATTTTTATTTTACGTACATTTGTGTTGAAGGTATGTCTGTGTGAGGGTGTAAGACCCCTGGAGCAGGAGTTACTGACAATTGTAAGCTGCATTGTAGCGTGTCGTCAAGTTGCCAATGATGGTAAATCCACTTTGGCTGTGCTGTATAGATGGTGTGAGGAGGTGACAAAGTCGTCTGGGCTGGGCTGGACGCGGCTGGTTAATTCTTTTCTGCATTAGTGCAGCGCTTGGCTTGTTTGATGCTCTTCCAGGGGCTAGAGATGTAGCTCAATCAGTAGAGTGCTTATCTAACATGCATGAAGCTCTAGGCTCAGTCCCTAGCACCACATAAACTAGGCACGGTGCACACACCCATAGTCCAGGACTTACATGTAATATAAGAACAGTGAGGCAGAATCAGGAGTTCAAGGACAGCCTGAGACCCTCTCTCAAAAAAATTTTTTTCTGAATAACAACTTTTTTTTTTTTTACATTTAGTTATTTTATGTGGATGTGGGTATGTGGGCCACAGCACTCATGTGGCCAAAGAACAACTCGCAAGAGTCCATTCTGTTTCTCCCATGTGGGTTCTGGGGATTGATCTCAGAACATCAGGTTGGCAGCAAGCCCCCTTCTTGGCTGAGCCATGCTACGGCCCTTGCTGTAGTTTCAATAATAAAGCCCTATCCATTCTGTGTAGTTCTAGTGCCTGGAGAGAGATTACTACATTCTGGGGACCCTCCAAATCCAAGGAATGTCATTATGTCTACCCAGTGTTCATGTCTCCAGAGAATACACATTTCAGTTCCAAGAAACCGCACCAAATAAACACCGTTGTAAACACAGCCACAAAGGAACGGAAGCAAACCAAACCACCCTAAGGGAGGCCTGAGTCCTCACAGCGGGTCAAGAGCATTTCTAAACAAACACAAAAGGAATCAATCGCACCTGCTCCAGAGCCTGCCAAAAGAATAGAAAGCAAATCCAAGAAAGTCAGACTGGCGCCCAGAGCACCCACTAGGGCCAAGCAGGAAGCTTGCTGAGGGAGGAGAGGCCAGATTAGCAGGTGTGTGTGGGGGCACCCCAACTGCATGCCCCATGGGAGGCACACTCAGGTGGGTTACATAATCGCCTGGCTTTTATTGAGTGATCACAAGCACAGGACATATCGGCCACTCGCTCCCTTCGGTTGCTAAGGGACAGGCTGGTAATCAAGTGTTAAGTTGTCCGTGTAGATGAGAAAAGGGTGTCAATACAGTCCTTGGAGCGAGGGCAGGGCGTTCAGAGGTTAGCAGCTGAGTATCTGCCCCATCCCTTCTGTTAAGCAGAAGGGCTCTGCAGCCATGGGGGGTTGGGGGGGGGAGGTTCAAGCTTTCTGAGTCATCTCAGACTTACTGAAAAATCTGTATTTTATGTTGATTTTTGACATCTGCATTAAAAATATTAGTTTTTTTTTTTAATGCACTTTGAATTCACACTTGGGATGGATCATCAAAGAAAATGCAAGTGCAGAAGAATCCAGGACCTCCTGGTGATTTATCACCCAAATTGCTGTCACTGGATCCCTGTTCTCCTGGGTCCCACAGGCAAAGTTTGGAACCCAGATCTCTGGGTCTGTGAAGTCAGTGTTCCCCTGAACTGTCTTCAACCTTTGAATCTGGGACAGTCCTCAAATGCTTTGTGTTAACTCCACCCCTTTGTCTTCTGTGCCATAACACCGAATGCCTTGCCACCCTAGGAATGTAGCCAAAAGGAGCCAGCGGCCTGCATTTGGGACTCAGAACAAATACCAGCAGTCACAGCATCCCACAGAGCTCTGGAGGTGCTGAGAAACCTGCACATAGACTTGTTGTCTGCTTTCTACTAGCAGAACAATGTTGGCCCAGGCAGAAGAGGATTCAGGGATATGAAGGCTAAGGTGTCTTGAATGTGGATCTAAGACAGACCTGATGGCTCCCAGAGTCTGAATCTTATTCCTGAATCTTCCTTCTTCAGCCTCAAGGCCCAGCACCACCATCCTGATCTCTGAACTCTGGTGTTGACCACAGGAAAACGCCTTTGCTTGTTCTTGGCAACCCTCCACCACACAAGGACAAAAATAGGTCAGTGCACCTCTCCCAAGCTCTTTGCTTTCACTGATGAGAAACAAACGCCCGTTTGGTTTACTTTCCCTTCCAACATTCAGGAAACCTCTCGACTGAGAGATTGGGGTTGGGGGTTAGTGAAGCCAAGAGTTTTAAGTTTTGAAACCTAAACCATTTGACAGGTCCCACAAAGTACTGAAAGCCAAGAGCTCTGTGGTCCAGTCAACACTCTTGCACATTGTGTCTTAGTCACTAAACATAGCTCAGCGTTTATTTATTCCGGTATCTTAGATGCAAACAGAGGAACAACAGCGAGGTAGGTTTGTGCGTCACGCAAGAGAGAACTCTCTAATGGAGCCTTCCATCCAGGGAAGAGAGAGCCCTTGGAAGTGGGAGATACTTCCCTTCTGATGATACTAACGAGCTCTTAGCTGTACTGTTAGTGTGAGTGTGGGGTGGGGTGACCTTTCTGCTATCTTTAAGCCCTTGACTCTGTGGCTCTGTGGTCTTTATCTCCATGAGCACTGAGGTCTGGGCTGGCTGGTTATGGTAAAGTGTGCTGACTCAGGAAAAGCAGATTCAAGATCACAGCTAGTCGGGTTGTGAGGAATACTTATGAGGTCCTGTGGCCACATGCAAATCCTAGAAATATTTCTGAATGTTTCCATCATGGAGAATCCAGGAAATCAGACTTCTCGTTGGAAACGCTGAAGCTTATGTTGGATCGTGTGCACACTCCTAAGTCTCCTCACTCAGAACTCTCCTGAGTTGGGTTGTTCCAATAAGCTGGGCATTTCAGAACTGTTTATTCTCCATCCTCAAGTAAATGTCATTTAGAATCTTAAACTGGAGGCATCTGAGACTGAGACTCTGCTGCCATGTCTGCTCTCTCCACACCCCTCCGTTCCATCCATACTCCTGTCTGCTACACACACACACACACACACACACACACACACACACACACACACCTCTATTCCATCAGTGACAGCCCTAGTCCTTGGGCCAAACCTTGAAGTCACATGTGACTTTCCCCTTCACAACTTATAGCCAAACTGCCAGAAATCCCTGTTGGCTCTACTATCAGTTTACACCCAGAATCTGTTTCCAGCTTCATGTTCTCCCAGGCTAGCCATCATTTTCTGTCACCAAGACTCTTGCCACAATCTTCCAAGCCACCTCTCAGTTTCCATCCTCCAGAGGAAGCAGTGGAGATGTTCTGGATGATGACAGTGCTTCCATGTAGCTAGACACTTGCCAAAGCTCACAGAGTACATTTAGACTGGCAAGAACCATATTTAAGCTGTATTGTGACAAAGTTAATTAAAATTAGTATTTGTTTAAGACTATGAAAAAAAATGCTTTCCCATTTCATTCAGAGTAAAACCCAAAGATCTTGCGGTGGCATTTAAGGTCCTATGTAATGAATCACAAACACACACACACACACACACACACACACACACTCACACTCACACAAGCACACATACACACATACTCACAGACAGACATACATAGACATCCTTATACAGCCAGATGTACAAACACACATACTCACACACATGCACACACACAGACACACATATACATACACAGATACACACTCACACACACAGAGACTCTCTCACACATCCCCTTCAACCCTTAACCCTCAACCCTCTGACCACTTGCTCAGTCCTTTCCTTTTGACTTTCTCTGTTCTAGCAGCACTGACCTCCCCACTGTGACCCAACAGACACAAGTGCTCACTTCAGGGTCTAAGTGCTCTTTACAGGGTCTTAGTGCTCCCTGCAGGGTCTTGGTGTTCCTTGCAGGGTCTAAGTGCTCTTTGCAGGGTCTTGGTGCTCCTTGCAGGATCTTGGTGCTCCTTGCAGGGTTTTGGTGCTCCTTGCAGGGTCTTGGTGCTCCTTGCAGGGTTTTGGTGCTCTTTGCAGGGTCTTGGTGCTCTTTGCAGGGTCTTGGTGCTCTTTGCAGGGTCTTGGTGCTCCTTGCAGGGTCTTGGTGCTCCTTGCAGGGTCTTGGCACTCTTTGCAAGGGTCTTGATGTTCTCTGCAGGGTCTTGGTGCTCCCTGCAGGATTCTGGTGCTCCCCTCAGGGCCTTAGTGTTCCCTGCAGGGTCTTGTCCATGTTGCTCCTTCTTACTATATATGCATGACTTTTTTCTCTTCACCTTCAAATATCTTTTCAATTGTTCTTTATATATAAGAAGTTGGATTGATTTTTAAATTACATTTATTTATTTCTTTTAGTGTGTGTGTGCACATGTGCATGCATTGAAGTCAAAACACAAATGATGAGAGTTGTTTCTCTCCTTCCACCAAGTGGGGCCAGAGATTGGCCTCAGGTGCTCAGGCTTGGTGGCAAGCACCTTTCCTCACTGAGTCATCTCAACAGACCCTCAATTGTCGGCTTTGTAGTAAGGCTTTTCTGGACCATCCTGTTTATCCAGCCTGCCTTCTAGTAGAAGCAATAAACAGCTATATTTAGTGCAATCGTCAGCACAGTTGGGTTTAAGCCCATTGTTTTGCTACTTATTTTCAATATATCCTATCTTTTCTCCATTTCCTTTGACCTCTTCTTCTGCTTTCTTCTATGTGAAGCAAAACAAGAGGTTTTTAACTCTCCGTTTTGCCTTTTATTGGCTGGTTAGCTTTTCAAAGTCGTGGTTGTCTCGGTAGTTTCCCTAGAAATTTGAATATGCTTTGGAACTTACCAATGATATTTCTTAAAATATGATTATAGCATTCCACATATAAAGAAAGAAACATTAGTCTACCCATCCTTCCTGCCTTCCTGGCTTTTGTGCTATCATCATGGTGCCTTAGTGTAATCCCTACATGTGGTATGAACCCTGCACGTTGTTGCTAACTTTTGGTTATTTCAAATTTGTCCTTTCTGTGGAAAGCACATAGCCTTCTCTTCTTACTCTCTGTAACCCCGACAATAAGAGGATTGTCTGTATTTCTCTCAGCATATTCACACATTTGCTCAAGCCTCTTGTCAGAAGCCAATACCTTGTCCACCCTGGAGCTGTCCCTGGTCTCACTGCCCTGTGACCACCACCAGTAACACCAGGAATGACTCTTTGCTTCAGTGATCCCACAGACCCTGCTGGAGTCAGCGATGAAGACCTAAAGGGGGTTCCATGTCCTTGGCATAGAAGCAGAAGGCCTGGGAAGGTGGACCCAAGGCTAGCAATCTGCTTAGCAGGTGTCACAGGAAGGGGGTGAGTGTGGCTCCTGAGGATGTCCAAGGATGTGCCCTGGCTATCAGGCAGCATGCTGAATTCAAATGACAGGAGGCCTGCCAAACTGAAAATCAAAGAATCGTTAATTCAGTGATTAAGCTATCTGGAGGGCCCAGCCATTTCCAAATACCTGGCCAAATCTCTGATTATATCTGCACATGAAACAGACTGCATGAGACCCCGTCCCACTGTGCCGTCCTTTGTCAAGTGTGTCACACCCGGGAGGATTGCCATTAAGCAGACATTTTCCAAACGGGAATTACAGGTGTTTCCCCTCCAGTAAATTAGAGTGCTCAGAGCTTTGGTGCAGGAAGCACGTGTGTACTATGCAGCCCAAGGATAATGCTGGCCCCTAGTCAACCGTCATCAGGAAGCCAGGCTCCAGGCAAGCCCTGTGTCCCAAAATGACTCTGTCAGGGTGAGGCAAGACGGAGCCTTCTCAAGTTTCTGAGCAGGTACCATGGAGTTCTAATAAACCCATTGGAAATTGGGTAATTTAGCACTTAAACAAGTTAACAGAGAAGCCTAAGCTAGGCCTGCCAGCCCTGGTGACATTTCTGTACGTGTAAGGAGAAGTGGAAGTCACCTGAGAAGCAAATGAGGGAAGCCATCAGCATGCCAAGTCCACTCGACAGAACCTTGCATGCATTCGAGGTGATGTCCGCTGGGGACCAGGGCTCTGGGCAACCACCTGGAAGTACAGCTGTGTGCTGGCGTCCTCCTCTCTCCCCTGTGAGGATTGTGCACACCACCCTGTGCACACAGTACCTGTGATAAATGACAATGGTCAGTCACACTCTTCTTCAGCCATCTCTGCTCTACACCTACAAGTGAGTGGGTGCTGCTTTTCTTCCCAGTCAATAAAGCTGCTCTGTCCAAGCTGACTGCCCCAAACTGGACTTGTATCTCTTCCTTCCTTCCACATACCTACATACAAACATACATGCACACATGCATGCATGCATGCATACATACACACATACATACAAACATACATACATACATACATACATACATACATATACATATGTCTCCCCAGCTTGTCACCCTCAATCCTTAAATTAGATCCCCTCCCCATTTTTACAAGAGTAAAGCACTACATTAAATATGTGGAGGCTGGAGTAACAGTTCAGCAAATGAGAGCACTGGCTGCTCTAGCAAAAGACTGGGTTCAACGCTGGAGAGATGGCTCAGTGGTTAAGAGCACTGACTGCTCTTCCGAAGGTCCTGAGTTCAATTCCCAGCAGCCACATGGTGGCTCACAACCATCTGATGCCCTCTTCTGGTGTGTCTGAAGACAACTACAGTGTACTCATATAAATTAAAAAAAAAAAAAAAGGTTGGGTTCAACCCCCAGAGCCCATATGATGCCTCACAATTATCTGTGACTCTAATTCCAGAGGATCTGGCCTCCAAGAGCACCAGGCACATAGGTGGTGCACATACATACATGCAGGAAAAACAAACACACAAAATAAAAAATGAATGTCTTTAAGCATATGGAAATGATTACAGAAACGTCTACAGCATTCTCTATAATGATGAAAGGAAGTGGAGCTTTGTGTGATCGAGCCCTGACAGCTCCCCCCAAAGCCAGTTTGAGGTGCTCTGGGAAAGTCTCTGCTGCCTTTGTGTTTTCCATAGTCTGAGGATGCGACAGGAAGATGTGTTTGATCTTGGTCTTCCCAGAATCCATAAGTAGAAGAAGGCCGCCCCCAACCTTAGAGATCACACAGTATGCTGTTTCAATAGCACACACCCTCCCCATGTCCTTCCACCAGACTGTGCTAATGTCCTTAGTGTGGAATACAGTGCCTAGGATGTGGTGACAGCTGTTAAGGGAGCGACTGACTGAAAGGGATATGTGTTCCATGCTGGGCTCACAGAGGTGTGGTGACATGTGCTTGTGATCCAGCATTCAGGAGGCTGAGGCAAGGTGCAAGGCCAGACTAGAACACAGAGTGATTTCAAGGATGGCCTAAGAGGCATGGCCTGCCTCAAAAAGAAAGAAAAGAAAAGAGAGAAGAGAAGAGAAAGGAAGGGAAGGGAAGGGAAGGGGAAAGGGAAAGGGAAAGGGAAAGGGAAAGGGAAAGGGAAAGGGAAAGGGAAAGGGAAAGGGAAAGGGAAAGGGAAAGGAAAAGGAAAAGGAAAAGGAAAAGGAAAAGGAAAAGGAAAAGGGAAGGGAAAAGGAAAAGGGAAGGGAAAAGGAAAAGGAAAAGGAAAAGGAAAGAGGACTTGGGAGATGGCTTAGTCAGCCAAGTGCTGAGTTCAGTCCCCACAACCCATGTTTAGAAGCTGGGCATGGTGTGTATGCCTGTAACTTCAACATTAGAGACAGAGGCAGGAGGACCCATCCCTGGGGCTTGCTTGCCACTCACCCCAGCTCACCTGACAATGACAGACAACCCCACCCCCCAAAAAAATTGTGTGGGGAGGATTTAAGAGTATCTGAGAAATGACACCATGATTTTCCTCTGTACCACGTGAGCATGCCTGGGTATATGTGTACACACACACACACACACACACACACAAACACACACACACACACACACACACACACACTTGTATATAGAGCTTATGTGTGTGAGCATATATCAACAGCATTCTGGGAATTCTTTTGTCTGCTTCATCATTTTTCTAGCTTCCAGACGTCTCTGTGATAAATGTGTATTTTCTAATAGGGCATTAAAGACTCACACAGCTGGCTTCCACTTTCCTCAGTTAATTTGTGAGGTAGCAGGTATACTCAGCCACGCTCGCTTGGTACAGGTGTTTTGGGGGCCTAGGGTCCACAGCAGTTGTTAGCTACTGAAGGCATTGGTGGTTCCACTTAGAGAAGTATCTCCTGGCAGGCTCACCTGATAATCTTGTCCGGGTCTTTGTCTCCTAAGTGGGACACTCAGCTCCAGGTCCCCTGTGGATTCCAAGTGGCTAGTATGAGGTTTACGCTTAGGAATTCTTTGTGGAATGAGTGAGCCAGGGCCTCCCTGGAACTCACTGAGTGTGTATGAACACAGTTGATAGAATCAGTCGGGGCTGAGTGGTTATACTTCCATTAAGAAAGTGAAGTTGAAACCAGGTGGTGGTGCACACCTTTGATGCCAGCACGCGGGAGGCAGAGGCAGGTGAATCTCCAACCAGGCCAGCCTGATCTACAGGACAGCCAGGGAGGGCTACAGTTCTTGCAAATGCTGGGACGGCAATGCAGGACACCACACTTTTTCCCTTGTTCCCTGGTTACCCAGCACACACAGAGACAAGGGGGAAGTAGTGATGGAGACAGAGGCAGGAGATGCGTCACAGAAGAAGGTAAGGGGAGCGTGCCCTCCCCCCAGACAGAGGGAGGGAGCATCAGAGGAGATAGTGCCTTCTGACACCTTAGCCCTCCCACCCAGGGACCCAGCGGAAACGCTCAGGGCGTGAAGCTGAGATTTAACTCATGAATACTCACAGACTCACAGGGCCGTCCCACTGTCATGGGGAATGGTGGCTTCCCAAAGGCATGCCTTTGTCTGGGTCCTTGGGAGCACAAGTGTTATGTGGTATCGGCTTCCTGTCTCCTCGGTTCTGGTCTCCACAGGTTGAAGGTTCTGTTCTCTCACAGTGGCTGAGATGATGATGGGCTTGTTCCTGTACACAGGCAGAAGAGTTAAGAGAGAACTTGAGGGCTAGAGAACCATTTCTCTTTCGTTGTACCAAAGTGTTTTACATAACGTTCGTGGCACAGGTGACTTGGAGGCCACAGCGTCCAGTATCTTATATCCTATTCCCTGTGTGCTCCCAGATCTTCCTTATCTTTCTCTTGGTGCATTGGAAGAGATAGGAAGAGCAATTGTGTCTTTTAAAGGAGCAACACGGGCCCTAAAATGCTCTGCTGCAAGACAAACAGGCAGGCTCCTCACACCAAGTCCTTTCTGAAAGCTTTCTGCAGGCCATCCAGGAACTTTGTGCCCCAGGCTCAGTGAGGTCAAAGCGTCTCAAGCCCTTTGACCTTGTGACCCAGCGAGATTGCTGCAGGGACTGAGTGGTCGGAGGAGAAGCAGCAAGCCCGGAGGCCTGCAGAGATGCTGTCTAGATGGCTAGGAAGACAGCCCAATTCATATCTGCTTAATTAACCGGCCAGTAAGCAGCTGACAGGCAAAAGCAGCTTCAAATACCCACCCACCCCCAGTGCATCATGGGCTTTTACAGTCACAGGTCTGTTTGATCCTAACCACAGCCCTTTGAGAGGGGCTCTAGTCTCCCCATTGTACAGATGAGCTCACTGAGACTCAACAAGATTAAAGGGAAAGAACTGGAGCCCAACCTTCCTGCCTGATGTTCTTCTTTTGTTGGGCACGTTTACAATCTAATAGAAATGTTCTTGTCTAAGAACATTCACAGATAATCCTGAAAAGTGAGAATGTAAATGAAAATCTCTGTGCTAGAAACTTTAATCAGGAGATCGGAACTCATATTTCTCCTTCTGGGGTTATTTTAACATATAATCCCATTTCAGGATTGCTAAAAATAAAGAAAACAACAAACAAACAAACAACAACGACAACAACAAACCAAAACAAAGAAAAACCCCACCATCCAGTACTGAGGATTAGGGTATAGGATAGGCACTGAGTCTTAACCTATGGAACCGGGTCTTCTCAATGTAGAATCAAAGACCCTGTGGGATCCCAGGAGCCAGCAAGCTACCTCAGAAGACATGGTCAAAAGTGGCACAGGCTAGACCCCAAGTCTTTGTGGCAAATGAACTCAAGCAATGGGCTCTTAGTAAGGCCTCCAGCTTGCTCTGGTGAACCAGGGAATTCACCTGACAAAGGTGTCTCCCTGTGAGCTGCATCATACGCAAGACACACTCTCCTCACCACACACGTGCCCATGACACACTTCTCCCTCAGTCTCTGTTCATATGTGTGTGTGCATGCACAGAGACACACACAGACACACACATACATAGACATACATAGACACCATACACACACTCAAAGACACATACATTATAGACACACACACCTACAGATACACACACACACATATACACACTCACACACATACACATACAAACACACACACAATACAGACACACATTTACACACACACAGACACACATATACACACCCATAGACACATACACTATACACACACATACACATACAGATATACACATGCATATACACACTCACACACATACTCACAAACACACAATACAGACACACATATACACACTCAAACATATACACATACAAGCACACACACACACAATACAGACACACATTTACACACACACACACAGACACATACGAGTCCCCTAAAGCACCTCCATGATGTCCAGCTTGCCTTCCTAGCTCTTTGTCTTTGACTAGAATGTCCCTGTGTTACAGCAGCCACTGGGAGGTAGCATGTTTTATGCCTTGCACCTCTGTGTGGTCATCTCCAGGGGCCAGGCAGAGCACAGAGATGATGGTGCTAATCACAGCACCTGGAAGGCTAAGTAGCAAATCTCAAGTTCAAGGCCAGCATAGACTGCAAAGCAAACCCTGCCTCAAAAACAAACAGGACCAGGACACGGCTCCCCAGAGGCAGTGTTCTGCACCCATGACCAGAAAAACAGAATCTTCTGGTTCTATCACCAGGGATGTGTTAGCTTTGCTTCCAGGCCTGCATGTGTAGGCCCGCTGTGTGATCCCATGTCTGTAGTGCCAAGGGATGTGGGGCATGACTCTGCTGAGCCCAAGGCAAGCTGCCATCCTGACTCTGGCCCCTGTGCCCTCTGCCACCACCCCAGTCCAATGTCCGTCCCTCCTGGACTAAGCTGGGAGAACACGGGATCCAGAGGCACCTCTGGATTCCCACCTATGCACAGGCTTTGCCCACAGTCCCAGCCTGGGAACCTGTACAGGTGTGCTGCTTGTAGATTGGGCTGGTGACAGTCATCACGCCCTGATGAGGATTAACAAACTCCCTGGGCCTGTTGGATGACTCTGCCTTGGGAAACCATCCAGTGCAGAGCTGGGTCTAGTGCCATATCACAGCATGCTTTGTGATGAGTCAGACCTGGCAAACGTAGCGTTCCCACCACTGAGGCTGGGGACACAGCTTCCCCAGGACCGATGGTTCCTATGGCTTGGCACCTGCTGGCTGCTTTGTAAGTTGGCTTATGCTTTTGGCCAGTGGGCAGGTTAGAGAGCAGTGCACTCCATGTCCACAGTGATCAAATATCCCTGCTCAGACCCTACAGGCCCTGTGATTGATTGTACGGGTGAGGGATGGGTCAACACGTATGGCCATCTTTCTGTGCTGGCCAGAGGCCTGCTGTCCCAGGATCATCAGAGGAGCAAGGGTGGCTGTGCCCTAAAAATATTTAAAGCTGGGATTTAACCTTTTCTCCCCACAAGTGGGGTGAGGGCCTCCTGAGAGAGGAGAGGACTCAGGGAGCCAGTGCCCTGTTGTGCTCCCTCCATGCATGGTACGAGAGCTTTTATAAAATGGTCCAAGGGACCTCGTCTGTTCCTTCTCTCCTGCGAAGGAGACACAGCTAAAGGGCACCATCTATGACCCATACACGGAAGCCACTTAGTGCCTTGATCTGACTGATTCTCCTCGCCTCCAGAAATGCACAGGTCCTGTTGTTTCTAAGCCATTCAGCCTCTGAATGGATTAAGACAGTGGAAGATAAGAAACTGTGGTAAGATATTTTGAAATCTGTAATATCCTCTGCAGCCATTAGTTATCACTGTGCCCATGATAATTTAGTGAGGCACAGCAGTGTGCACTGGACACTATCTCCACATGGTGAATTCTCCTAGGGTATTAAAGATTGTGTTCTCAGCACCTACAAGGAATATTCAGGTGTGTTCTTATGTCAGTCGGTGTACGGAAATCTCTGGCCCTCTGGGAGCTTTCAAGTGAAGGGGAGAGGGAGCAATCAGAGAGAGGGAAGTATGCCTGCTGCTTTGACCCAGACACTGCCCTGTGCAGAGCCTGCGGAGGGCTCCGGGCTCAACTATCCAGCAAGGTGCAGAGGAGTTTCCAGTGGGCCAAAAGGACTCTCTTCCCCAGGGAGTGTTACAGCCCTTAGGCAACAGATGCTCTCAGGCCATGGAGTAATTCTCACACACCTTTATTCCTTCTGGATAGGATCTTATAAACATTTGGGGCATGGGTTGGGGTCTGACAGCAGATGTGTTCTATTGGCTTGGTCTGAGATGTTAGGGATGCCTCATCTGCATGTGGAGGGACTTAGGGGGTGCTGTCCCTAAGTGACTGATGGTCTGATCCTCTCCATGGGGGTCTGGTCAGAAACAGGTGAAGCTCCTACCTTCTGCCCAGAGGTTCCAGGGCTTCTTAACCTGCCCAGTCTTACCAAGTTTCCTGGCACACCCTCATCCCTAACTATTGCTATTCTAGTTCTGACTTAGATGGAAACACGACAAGAATCCAGGGTGAGGTGGGTGGCCTTCTTGCAAGTGGTCCTTCTGGTTTAGAACATATTAGCAGTTCTAGACCTCATCCTCTTCACTGTTAGCCTCTTCAGAAATGTCTCTCATTTGGGGGGGATTTAGAATCTGCTCAGACTGTCGATTGAGTCCAAAAGTAAGATTGTCCAAACAGTTCATGCAAGAGTCTTTCTTCCCAGGGAGAGTAGAAGAGGCAGAGTGGGTAGCAAAGTGAGCATATGCGTGTGTGTCTGGTGTGTGTGTGTGTGTGTGTGTGTGTGTGTGTGTGTGTGTATGTGCACATATGCTTCAACTTTTCCATTTAGCCTCATTTTTCTGGAGAAGATGGTGGGGGGCCATGATTAAACTCTGAACTACCCTAAATTTCCTTCCTTATTTTGTACCTTCGCTTTTGTCTACTCTGCTTTTCCATTTAATCACTGTTCCTAGCTGTGGCTTTAGTGTTTCTGAACTTTAAATCTTATACTGGGCCTCAGGGATCAATGGCCAGTTCTTTTGGGTAGACCAGAGAGGGCTAACTTGCAAGTTTGCCTTGTTGCTAGGGTTCAGAGCAATGATTAAACAAAAGTAAAGGAAAACAGAGAGATGAAGGCAAAATACAGAAGGAAATCTAGAGTAATTTAATCATAACTCACAGCGTTTTCTCCAGACAAAGGTGGCCAAGTGGGAAGGAGATCAAGCTCATGTGGGTGACCTCAAACAGCGTTCAGGTTGACACTGGCCTCACGATTCCCAAGCCAACATAGGCATATGCTCTTGATCCAGCCAGACCCAGTGGGATACAGACCTCACCCCACATAGACAGCAGTGCATCTGAGTTGCTACAGCAACAAAATACCATGCACCATGTGGCTCACAAGCAGCAGAATTTTCTCGCAGCCCTGGAGACTGGGAAATCCAATATTAGGACTCTGGCATATTCTGTGTCTGATGAAAGCCCATTTCCTGGTTCATATGGTAGAAGGAGAATAGAAGGCTCCAGGACTTCTACCATCATCCTGAAAATGGGATGTATCAGCCTTATTACCTAATCACCTCCCAGAGGCCCCCACCTCCTAACCCCAGCCACGGAGTATTAGTGTTCAACCTACAAATGAAGCCAAAGTTTGCACAAATGTTTAGTCACTAGCAAATCACAATTAGGCCTTCACCTTAGGCCTCTCTCTATCTTCCTTCAACCGCCTACACATTCCAGAGAGCCATAGACTTCATGCCAACTGGGTAAATTCTAATTGTCTTCAGTGGACATCTCTCTCTGTTTTCTCTCTTTCTTTCCTTCCTTCCTTGTGCTCGAAGTCTTCCTCCTCGTTTGTTGTTGTTTTGTTTTGTTTTTTTGAGATAGGGTCTCACTATGTAGCTCTGTCTTTCCTAGGAATCACTACACAGACCAGGGTCCTTCTGCCTCCCAAGTGTTCGGACTAAAGCTACTTCATCTAGCTGACATCTGCTTTTTAAAAAGTGAGGGACTGGGCCAACCATGTGGCTCAGAGGATAAGGTGTTTGCCACAGAAGATGATATCCTAAGTTTAATCTCCCAAACCATGGAAAGGTGGAAGAAAGGAAATGAGCCCACAAAATTGTCCTCTGAGCTCTGCACACACACTGTGGCTTACAGAGCCCTCCCCATAATAACAATCAGTAGTGTTTACCAGTGGGATTTAGTAAACGGGGAGCCTTCAAAAGCTTCATCTCCTGGTCTTACGTGAGGTTGCCTAGAGGCTCTGAGAAGTGCAGGATTCTTGTGCAAGACTTGGGGGTGTTATAGGAGAACCCTGAAACAACAGAAGAAGGAAAAGACAGAGGTGCAGAGCTGAACAGGAGTGTGGCTTCAGGAGGAAGCCTAACCTGGTCCCTCTGCGAGATTCAGTGTACAAAAGTGCCCTGGCGTGTGTCTTGCACAGCAAGGGGGCAGCGGCATTCAGAGTCCACATGGCCACTGACTCCAGGCAGGAGAAGCACCAATACCAGCCCATGCAGAGGTGCTCCGGACGTCCTTGTATGAGTTGACAAGAATGCATGATAATAGCCAGGAAAGAAAAGGGTTACTTCTGGATGAAGAGGGCCACAGGGCATCAGCCCCTGACATGAAAATCCTTTCCTGGAATGTCATGCTACGATAATTCTAAATGAGGCTAGAGACACAGCTCAAGAGCTCAGTCAATAGAGCTCTTCCATGCAACATGAGGACTTTAGTTTGCACCCAGAGCCTGTGGTCTTTTGTTTTGTTTTGTTTGCTTTCGATTTTATAGGTCACAGTGGTACATGGTCATAGTCTCAATGCTGGGGAGGTGGACAGTGGGATTTCTTGGGCTTGCTGGATGGCCAGCCTTGACTAGTTGGGAAGCCCTAGGTCCCAAAGAGAGACCCTCCACCAACAAACAAAGAAAAACCAAGTTATCTAGCTCCCGAGGGACAACCGTGTCTTACCAGAGACATCACAAACGAGGAAGGAGGAGGACATCCTACTCCATTAAGGATAAAAAATGTCAACTCAGAACTCTGGATGCTACAAAAAATGTCTTTTGGAAAGAAGAACAAAACGGAAGACATTTTCAGGCTGTTCTCAGTGACCTGGGCCTGTCATTTCCTCAAGGGGATGGGGCACTGAAAGACTTTGCTACTGGAAGATACACAAATAAAAAGAATTGCTTTAGGCAGAAGGAAAATAATACCAGGTAAAAATCTGGAACCATGCAAAGGTTTAAAATGACCAGAAATGATAAGTGGTAAATAGTAGATGAATAAAAAAGTCAATTTACTTTGTGTAAGTATTTTACACAAAGTAAGACACTTTTGTATACACAGAACTGAAGTTTTTGTTTGTTGTGGGGTGGAGCATGCTGTTGTGGTAGCATGCTGTTGTGGGAGCACGCTGGCTCTATGTTTTATGGCTCGTGCTTCTTAGAAGGAAACTCAAATCTCTCTCTAACCCCATGGCATGGCTGGTTTGATGCAGTGTCCTGCCTGAATCCTCACTTAAACAAGGAAAAATAAAAGACATTTGCCCATTATTAACCTGGCTTTGCCTGTGCCCTGTGGAAGGTTTCCCAGGGACAGAGAGTAAATAGGAAACCAGATTCCAGCCCCAGGAAATTCCACTAGAAACCTGGGCCTTCCGGGTCCTAGCAAAAGCCTCTCCGTGAGCCCAGCAGGACCAGTTGTGAAAAGGAAACCGCATGCCCCTGATGTGCGTTCTCTTTCCTGGACAGGAGCTGTTGGTGGGAGTTTCTTTGCCAGGAAGCAGGTCACTTCCTGCCAGATGATGAGGGATCCAAACTGGTGGACATTCAGGCTGTTCCCAAGTCATGGCTGTTTTGAGTACTTCACAGTGACCATGAGCGGGCAGAGATCTCTGACAAGCCCATTCCACTTCCTGTGCGTGTACTATATCATGAGTGCGACCGCGTGGCATTCCTTGCTCTGTTGTTTACTTTTTGAGACACCTCCAGCTGGCCCTCTATAACGGTTGTGTAATGGATGCTCGCAGCTGTGTGCACGGTCTCTGCTCTCCACACTCTTGACACTGTGAGGCAGCACCTCGATGTGGCTTTGGCTTGCCCTTTTCAGCTTAGAGTGTCCAGTGCTTGTGTTCTTTCATCAGTTTTTTTTTGTTGTTGTTGTTTTGTGATCTCTTCGGGCTTTTGCCTGTTGAGTATGTTTATTTGATGTTTTACCATGCATGTGCTGACTCTCCTTGTCACTCAGTTTTTCTGTGAATCTGTAATACTCTAAAAAATAAAATCTACTGAAGAGAACCCCCTCAAGGTTGTGAATAAATGAACAGAGGTGATCAGGCAGTGCCCCCAAGCAGAGGAATTACAAGCCCCACTCAAAAGTGGCCTGTGTAGTATGGACTGGAGAAATAGCTCAGAGGTTAAAAAGTATTGGCTGCTTTTGAAGAAGACCCAGGTTTGGATCCCAGGAGCCATGTGTCAGTTCACAACTGTCTATAACTCCAGTTCTAGGGACTCAGATGCCCTCTTCTGACTTCTGTGAACACTGGGCACTCCCAGGGCACCCTGACATACATCCAGGCAAACACTCATCTGCATAAAGTAAAAAAAATCTTTAAATTATAGGAAGGAAATGTGAAGGAAAGTCTTTGAGGTAAGGAATACTGTGGATCCCCACCTCAGTACCACAGACCCCGCCTCCGGTACTACAGACCAAGCCTCAATATGTGATCAAGGGCGGTATTTGCACCGATGTCACCTGATGCTGCCAACCCTTGCGGTCTTTTGACAATGGACCTCACCTCTGGGGTCTTCCTCTCTAGAACCATACTCCACAAATAGTTAGAAAAACCTCAAAAGAAGTACTCTAAAAGTTACCTCGTCTGTACTTAAAACTGCCAGGTTAGCGAAAATGGAGGAAAGTGTAAGAAACAGCCAAGGTCTAGAGGAACCCAAGAAGGCATGACAGGCTGATGGAACTCTGAGGTAAGAAAGGGTGTCCCGTAAAGGCCGGGGAAACTGAGTCCATCAGTTGGCGGCACTGGTCCATCAGTTGTCGCTAACATGTTAGCGACCAGGCTCGGCTCTCCAGAACTTTCTCTACTGCCAGTGCAGTTTTCCCATAAACCTAAAGCTATTCTAAAAATGATTTTTGCTTTAAAAACAAAAACAAAGAAAGAAAGAAAGACAAACAAAACCCCACAAGGTCAGGGATGTAGCTCAGTTGGTAGAGTCGTCATAGAATGCATAAGGCCCAGGGTTGGATCCCCATGCAGCATAAACTGAGTGTGGCTGGACATGACTATTGTAATCCCAGCATTCAGGAAGTAGAGGCAGAAAGTGAGTTCAAGGCCACCCTGGGCTAAGATCCTGTCTCAAATGAAATTTATTTTTGAACATGCTTATACAGCTTTACTCTAGCATCCACTGGCGTTTTCAAGGCTGTTGTCCACAGAAACGGAAGAGTATGAAGCCGCATAGGCCTGTGGGGGTGAGCCTTTAAGGGAGGGTTGGTGTTGGTGACTTATCCGCTCTCGATGTGTGTTTTGTGGTTTTAGCATTGGATGCTGCTCAGAGTTCAGTGGGCAGAGGACGTGTGTTCTAGTGTTTACTGTCGTCCCTGTGGGCACAGAAAAATCCCATAAACCAGGAGGTCTGAGCAGCAAAATTTATTCCTTCAGGGCTCTGGGGGCTGGTGGTCCACACTGCTGTCAGGGACTACGCATGATAGTACCTGCTTGCAATCTCCATACTTCTGAGGCTGGAGCAGAAGGATTCTCAAGTTTGAGGCTAGCCTGAGCTACATAGTGAGGAGTTTGAAGCTTGCCTGGGCTACACCGAGAGATACTGTTTTTTTTTTTTTTTTTTTTTTTTTAAGAAAAGGTATGGTATAGTACAGTCATACCTTTAATCCCAATACTCAAGAGGCAGAGGTAGGAGAATCTTTGTGAGTTTGAGGCCAACCTGGACTACATAGGGAGGGTAACAGGCCAGGGTAATCTGAGTGTGAGCCTGTGATGGTTCAAGGTAAACTGCAGGAGCTACGCACTTTGTTTTGTTTTTGTTTTTGAAGAGCCACCGTGACCACAACAACTCCTTTTTTTTTTTTTTTTTTTAACAGATCTTGCCTGAGTTTATTTGTAAAAACAGCATAGGACACTAGCCATCTGCAAATAGTGTGTGGGTAGGTGTGTCACAGCAGTCCGTCTGTCTTCACACTGGCAGGAGCCTTTTCTCTGGGGCCTTCACAGGGGCCTGGGCACCTTTGGGGGCCTGGGCTGGAGCTGAAGCCTGGGCCTTAGCTGGAGCTTTGGCCCCTGCCTTGGTTTGGACCTTAGGCTTCCGTTGGCAGAGCCTCTGACCCTTGGCTGTGTAGCTTCGAATCTGCTTCCCAAGCTTGGGGTGAGCGATGAAAGCCAGATGGCTGAGTTTGCGGCTGGGGCCCTTTGGCATCTTGGGCTTGATGCCTGAGGCTTCACCAGGGCCTTGATGGCCTCTGCGCGCGCACTCACCGCCTTTGCACTGCTGGCCTGCATCTTCTCCAGGCCTTTCTTGTGCTTCTCGGCAAAGCGCATGCTCCTCAGGAACTTGGGGTCAACCCCCTTAAGAGATTCGTACCTTTGTGACTGGAGTTTCTTGATGCCATTTCTGTGCCATTTTTGGGACTGGTTGTGTGTGGTGTGGTTCTTGGACTTGGCCACGCCTGCATGGTAACCCGCAGCTCTCCCAGCTCCAGGGACCGGGACCAGAAGAGCTACCACAGCAACTCTTTGTTTTGTTTTTCGAGACAAGGTTTCTCTGTATTTCCTGGCTGTCCTGGAACTCACTTTGTAGACCAGGCTGGCCTCAAACTCAGAAATCCACCTGCCTCTGCCTCCCGAGTGCTGGGATTAAAGGCGTGCACCACCACGCCCAGATACCACAGCAACTCTTACAAAGAAAAAAAATGTAATTGGGTTGGCTTACAGTTCAGAGGTTTAGTCCATTATTGTCATGGCAGAAAGCATGGTGATATTGCAGTCAGACATGGAGCTGAGAGTTCTACCTCTGAATAATTAGGCAGCAAGAATAGAGAAGCACTGGGCTTGGCTTGAGCAGTTAAAACTTCAAAGTACACCCCTAGTGACACACTCCCTCCACAAGGCCACACTTACTCTAACAACACCTCATATAAAACCCCTGTCAAGTAGTGCCACTCCCTAATGACCATGCCTTCAAATATATAAACATACAAGGACCCTTCCTATTCAAATCAGCATAGACCTGGGTCCAGCAAGCCCAGCTCTCCTGTCTCCATATCCTCAACTTTGTATACCAATAACTATTAAATAATAATAATAAAAAGATGAAGTCTCTCAAATGCTTGGGAACCACACCCAGAGAGAGACTAAGCAAAGTTTTCTTTACATAAAGACAAAAACAAAAACAAAAACAAAAAAACAAATCATTCAGCTGTGTTCAATTTTCAAAGAAACTCTAGTGATCTGGACAGAGGTGGGTTCTGGCAGAAACCTCACTAGGTGGTTCACAATAGCCTCTGCCTCTGCTTCATTCTTATCCTTTGTATAAAAGACAGACATTCCTTGGGTTCTCTCAACCCTCTGGAGAGGAAAGAAAACAAACCATAGGCTAATGATGTTCCTTTCTGGCTAAGGAGAGAGCTGGATGAGCTGTCAGTGAGTCGGAGTCCTAGAGCTTTCTGAGAAGGGGAAGCAGAGAGGCCACTCTCCCGGAGGCTCTCCAAGACTCTGTGCTCAGCCTGGTGCGCTTGTGCCTCGCACAGCTATGCCTGTGAAGCTCTTACAGTTGGTCAAGAAGGACACGTACGCAAACATACACATGCCAAAAAGCAGTTCAAGAAGGGTGAGGAGACGGCTCCTTAGTGATGGGCTTGGTGCACACAGCACCCACTGAGTCCGGCACAGCAACACGAGTCTTTAACCCAGCACCTGGGAGGGTGTGAAGACAGGAGGACCCTGGAGCTCAGTGACCAGCCACTCTGACCAAAACAGAGAGCTTCAGACTCAGGGGGAGACCTCGTGTCAAAAATAAATAAATAAAGTAAGTAAGTAAGCCTGAGAACAGTTGAAGAAGGTACCTGAAAACAGCCTCTGGCTTCCACATGCCTGCACATCTGGACACACACATAAATGGGGAAAAATTCTAAGTAGCTGAAGGCCTCACTCAAGTACATTAGCAGACAGAGTAAGTGCAGAAGGCTTGTGAGCTGGATCGCTAAGGTAAACCTCACTGAGAAGTGGGACAGTTTGGGGGTTGTTTTGAGACAGGGTCTTACTGTATAGACCAGATTGGCCTCAAGGTCACAGAGGTCTCCCTGTCTCTTCTTTCGGAGCACAAGAATTAAAGACATGTATGGCTGACAGAAGTAGAATTCTATTATTATTATTACTATTATTTATTATTATTATTTACTATTATTATTATTATTACTTTGAGAATTTAATTCAACCTGTTTTGATCACAGTCACCACCCACCCCCACGCATTCTAGACCCACTCCTACCTCCCTGCTTGCTTACCCACTGTACTGGCTAGTTTTGTGTCAACTTGACACAGCTGGAGTTATCACAGAGAAAGGAGCTTCAGTTGAGGAAATGCCTCCATGAGATCCAACTGTAAGGCATTTTCTCAATTAGTGATCAAGGGGGAAAGGCCCCTTGTGGGTGGTACCATCTCTGGGCTGGTAGTCTTGGTTCTATAAGAGAGCAGGCTGAGCAAGCCAGGGGAAGCAAGCCAGTAAAAAACATCCCTTCATGGCCTCTGCATCTGCTCCTGCTCCCTGACCTGCTTGAGTTCCAGTCCTGACTTCCTTGGTGATGAACAGCAGTATGGAAGTGTAAGCTGAATAAACCCTTTCCTCCCCAACTTGCTTCTTGGTCATGATGTTTGTGCAGGAATAGAAACCCTGACTAAGCCACCCACCTAGCTTAGTATCTTTTTTTAAAACCCATAAAACCTTCTCGAATATTCATGCATGTATAATCTTCCAGTTGAGTTGAGTTGACTTCCCAAGGGCTACACTTTTAGTGGAAACTGCCTTTCCTTCCCCCAGCAGCTAACATTTGCCAGTGGCTTCTCGGCTGGGAAGAGGATTTCACACTGGGATTTGCTCTGGCTTGAGCTTGTCTAGACCTCCTGAGCTGTCCCAACTGCCGTGAGTCCCCACGTGCAGCTGCTCAGCTGTGTCCATAAGACACGGTTTCCTGGTGACCATTCACAGCCTCTGGCTGTTATACTCTCTCTGTCTCCTCTTTGGCAATGCGCTCCAGACCTTGAGAAGGGGTAGTGTTATATGCCTGCTCCACTTAGGGCCAAATATCCTGAAGTCTCATCTCTCCACCTTGACCTTGTGGGTCTCTGTATTAATCACCATTACTGCAAACAGAGACTTAGCTGATGAGGGTGGAGAGATACACTAATCTGTGGGTATGAAGGTGAGTCATGGGGCCAGAGAGACGGCTCAGTGGTTAAGAGCATTGAAGACCTGGGTTCGATTCCCACATCAGGCAGTTCACAATCACCTGTACCTCTAGCTACAGGGAGACCTAACCCCTCTTCTTTTTTTGAGCACCTGCACTCAAACACGTGTAGCCACACAGTCTCACAGGGCCATGCACGTAATTTAAAATAATAAAAATAAAAAGATAATCCATTATTAGTTAATTACTAACTCCACTTAGCAAATGACAGTATTAGGTTTCTTAATGGACTTGAAAGATAAGCGGATCTCTGGGAAAATTGTGAGAGAATGGGGTCCTGCTGCTATAGAAGGTGAATGAGCAGAGCAGAGACAATGGCATGTGGTGAGCGCTACTCTCAAGCCACCTCACTGCCCGCCTCACTGCCCACCTCACTGCCCACCTCACTGCCCACTTCACTGCCCGCCTCACTGTCCACCTCACTACCCACCTCACTGCCCGCCTCACTGCCCACCTCACTGCCCGCCTCACTGTCCACCTCACTGCCCGCCTCACTGCCCACCTCTGCCCACCTCACTGCCCGCCTCACTGCCCACCTCACTGCCCGCCTCACTGCCCGCCTCACTGCCCGCCTCACTGCCCACCTCTGCCCACCTCACTGCCCGCCTCACTGCCCACCTCACTGCCCGCCTCACTGCCCGCCTCACTGCCCTCCTCACTGCCCTCCTCACTGCCTACCTCACTACCCACCTCACTGCCCACTTCACTACCCACCTCACTGCCCACCTCACTGCCCGCCTCACTGCCCACTTCACTGCCCGCCTCACTGCCCGCCTCACTGCCCACCTCACTGCCCACTTCACTGCCCGCCTCACTGCCCGCCTCACTGCCCGCCTCACTGCCCACCTCACTGCCCGCCTCACTGCCCGCCTCACTGCCCGCCTCACTGCCCGCCTCACTGCCCGCCTCACTGCCCGCCTCACTGCCCACCTCACTGCCCGCCTCACTGCCCGCCTCACTGCCCGCCTCACTGCCCGCCTCACTGCCCGCCTCACTGTCCACCTCACTGCCCGCCTCTCTGCCCACCTCACTGCCCGCCTCACTGCCCACCTCACTGTCCACCTCTGCCCACCTCACTGCCCACCTCACTGTCCACTTCTGCTCACCTCACTGCCCGCCTCACTGCCCGCCTCACTGCCCGCCTCACTGCCTGCCTCACTGCCCGCCTCACTGCCCGCCTCACTGTCCGCCTCACTGCCCGCCTCACTGCCCACCTCTGCCCGCCTCACTGCCCGCCTCACTGCCCACCTCACTGTCCGCCTCACTGTCCACCTCACTGTCCGCCTCACTGTCCACCTCACTGCCCACCTCACTGCTCACCTCACTGCCCACCTCACTGCCCACCTCACTGTCCGCCTCACTGTCCACCTCACTGCCCGCCTCATTGCCAGCCTCACTGCCCACCTCACTGTCCACCTCTGCCCACCTCACTGCCCACCTCACTGCCCGCCTCACTGCCCACCTCACTGCCCACCTCACTGCCCGCCTCACTGCCCACCTCACTGTCCACCTCACTGTCCACTTGTGATCCTGATACTTGGTTTCGTTGTTTCCAAACTCTAATTGGTTAAGCTGGTTTTGGCCACATTACCACATATCAGTACCAAACGCTGTCAAGAGCACTTGGCATTCCATGTTTTTTGTGGATAACCAACAAATCTGTTCTTTTGGGTTATGAGCCTCCTAGGCAACAGGTCATGATCATGATGACTAATGAATGCATTTTGGGAAAACGACAGGAGTAGTCTTGGCACACACGGTTAGACTTTTGTCCTGGCAAGAGATGCCAGGAGCAGTGTACAGTGCTGTTGGTATCTTTGGATGCCTCCAGGTGCCTGTGCCAGCTGGATAGCTCTCCTTCATCCATCGCTGACCTTAAGTTCCTCCAGGAAGATCACATTAGGGGCAGGAGAGACGGCTCAGAGGTAAAGAGCACATACTGCTCTTGCAAAAGAGAACTTGACTTAGGTTTCCAGTACCCACAACGGGCAGCTCACAACAGCCTATAACTCTAGCTCCAGGGAATCCAACACCCTCTTCTTGCCTCTGTGGGGGCACACATATGCACGTGCATACACATATTAAGATCATTTTTAAGGCCAAGTATAGGGGTGCATGCCTTAATCCCCTGCACTCAGGAGGCAGAGGCAGGTGGATCTTTGTGAGTTCAGGGACAATCTGGTCTACATAGTGACTTCTAGGACAGCTAAGGTTACATAGAGAGATCCTGTCTCAAAAAAAAATTTTTTTTTTTAAGATTGGAGTTGCTGTGATGAGATTATGCAGCAGCAACTCTGAGCAGTGCAGCCTCAGAGTCAGGATGCTGGGGTTCACCTTGGTCTTTCCCATCATTCATCTCTCTACCCATCTGGCCCTGGCCTTGAGGTTTAGCATCACAGAAGAGAGGGCTTCTAGGTAGAATGCCGCAGAGGAGACTGGCCCCCTCCAGGAACAACACACCCCTTTATTTATGGTCTTCCTTTTTTCCCCATCAAATCAGATTTTGTTTTCTCCACAGAGGTGGAAGAGACAAAGCCTTGTGGTTAATATGCAGAAGCGGTCACCCACTTCCAAATCTCTATTATCCCTGCGGAAAGGCACCTCTTGGGGCTCTTAAACCCTTTACTGCTTCCATTGCACAATTACACTTACCTGTTTTTGTCTGAATACAGAAGGAAGTTCGTATATAATCCCAAGGAAAGGGAAGGCATTTGCACCTACTATTGTCTTTTCCTGACCAGTTGTCTCGTTGAATTTTGTTTTGTTTTGTTTTCTGTTTGAGACTGGCTTCAAAGTCTCCACATAGCTAAGAATGAACCTGTCTAATCCTCCTATCTCTACCTCCCCATTGCTGGAATTATAGGTGTGTCTCACCACACCCTGATCCTTGAGGTTTTATCTTAAAATTTTTTTCTTGGGTGTTCAAAAAAAATTTTTTTTAAGTCATGTAAAGGAATGACAAGCAAATATTAAATACAAATAAAGAATAATTATATATTGGGCTAGCAAGATGACTCAGCAGGTAAAGGAGATTTGGGCAAGGCTGAGGGCCTGAGTTTGATCCTGAGACCCACAAGGAGGGAGAGAAGCAACACAAACAAGTTGTTCTCTCACATGCACACACATGCTGTGGACCGCATGCAGCATTCTCCCCCCCCCCCCACACACACACCAAAAACAGAATAAATGAAAACAAAACCCAACAAAACCAAACCCAAAAACCAAAAGTAGTGTCAAAATGTTGGTATGTTAAGTCACTATTAAATTGAGAATACACTATTAAATTGAGAATACTTGGATGTTGCTATAGCAGCAACACCCAAGAGGCACGTAGGTAAATTTAAATGGTCTAGCAGCCCCGTTTTAAAAAGTGGTTGAAGCTAATAAAACAATCACATTGTCATTTAAACTTGTAATAAATATTAACTTAATGAGATATTTAATTTTCATATAAACCTTTGGTTGGGTGCATATTTTATATTTTCTGTACATCTTAGTTTGAGCAGCTACGTTGTAAATGCTCGAATCTGCCCTGTGTGACTGTGCCTTCTGTAGAGGACAGGATAGTTCCAGGTTTCTTGTTATTTCGTTCTCACCCAGCCAGGAAGGAAGAAAGTCCCCAGAGGCTGATCTCTTTCAAGCCTCCTATTGCTGGCTAATTAAATCCCTAAGCAACGGCTGAGTCACTCTCAACTGTGGCAAACAATTTAAGAAATGTGTCTCAGAGCCAAGAACACAGCTCCCCACGTACAAGGAGAGAGGCGAGGCCTCTGGATGAGAGCTTTGGAGGAGAGGGAAGAGTGTGGGAAATCAGGTGCGTCTGTGTGGGAGGGAAGAGGTAAGCCATCACTAAAGGCTAGAGAGGAACAGAGGAGCGAAAAAGGGTCCCTGCTGAGTCATGTTCCTCCTGTCTTTACAGCCCCTCTCTGAGGCCGGACTGGGGCTCATGTCATAGACACAGAATCCCAGATCATCAACACTCAAGTCTGGTGTAGGGCTCATCGTCTAATTCATTACCCCTAAGCTCCAGGAGAACAGGCTCAGTGTGCATAGACTCTGGTGCAAAGCGTGTCCAAGTATGCAGTGTTTACATAGACTGTATTATCTGCATGATGCATACTCTATTTGCAGGCGGATCTCAGGATCTAAAAACTGTCTCCACGCTTCCCAGTAAAGGGGCTGCTTCTTACCCCTCCTCTGCGTTTCCTTTTCCTCCACCCACCACCCGCAGTAGACTCCTTTGAGAAAAGCAGTGTGGATTGGAGGAAGCAGGAGACTGAGATAACAGAGACAGAGGAGGAGGATACAAAGAATCCACTCAAAAGCCACATGGGAGCCTGCAGAAGTCACACAGTGAATCCGCAGGGCTGAAGAGCCACAAGGGAGCCTGCAAATTTGACAACTGTTTTAGGGGAGAAGAGGAGTGATTGCCAAAGCTTTATTTGTCTCAGAATATCCTATTGACCTCAGTCCTTGTGTGGTTAGTGTTAGTTCTAGGTAATCCAGAGAGAAGGCATTTTCTCCCCAAGACCCTGTTAAAAACAAAACCAGGCTAATCTGGAGGCAGCCAGAAGGAAGAGCCATTGTGCTGTGTTGACACTTTGGCCAGCCACTTTCTAGCTGAACTGCCTCGGACAGTTGACTGAAGTGTCTCTGCTTCAGACTCTTGTTAAAATAGGTTAGCTTGTGTTTATTTGATGTATGTATGGTTTTTATATGATGTGCATATGCTTTGCTTGCACACACACACACACACGTATGTGCATTATGCGTGTTCGGTTCCTGAGGAGGCCAGAAGAGGGCATCTGTACCCTGGAGCTGGAGTTACAGATTGCTGTGAGCTGCTATATGGTGCTGGGGACTGAACTCTGGTATTCTGCAAGAACAGCCATCTCTCTGGCCCCTCTACTTAGACTCTTAATTTCAAAGCTTAACAAGAAGACAGTTTTACCACTTAGGGGTTTCTTGGGGAGTTGGTGCTTGAGATTTGCTTATGTGGGTAACATGTTATTGCTCCATGGTCCTTTGCTGGAATCTTACCCCAGAGCCAGTGGGGGAAGTCTGTAAAGAGTGTCCAGACTTTATACAGAATAGGAAACTCTTCTGGGAGAGCTGACTCCCTTTTCCAAGGAAGGGTCACAAACAACTCTCGATTGTTCCCTGCTCCAAGGCACTGGTGTACTAGAATATTAAGTGCTCATCTGAATGGGACTAAGAACACTCAGAGGCCAAGTGCTTGGTGGGAAAGACAGGCTATGGAAGCAGACAGGTCTCTAGGGGAACCCTGTCTCTGACCCTGGCAGATTGTGTCTGAGCCCGTTCCCCCATCACTTGGTGGGGTTTATGACAACTTTCTTTAATCTCTGGGGTGAGGATTGCTCAGGTCTCATGTCTTATGGCCAGTAAATAGAGTCAGGACGGAGCCCTCCTTTCCTTAACACAAGGCTAAGGCTTCAGTGCCCCTGGCAGCAGAGGAGCTGTCCAGCCATGCGCCTGGCATGACAAAGAGCTGAATTTCCTGCAGAGAGAACTACTGACTGGCCATTGGTAGGCAGATCACTGAGGGTCAGAGATGAAAGCTGTGGAAGTGAGGTGAGCAGAGGTAGGCAGCAGGGAAACTCCACTAGGAGGTCCCCCTTCCTCCCCTCTCTCTCTCCCTCTCCTTACTCTCCCTCTCCCTCCTTCTCCTCCCCCTCCTTCCCCTCTCTTTCCCTCTCCTTCCTCCCCCTCTCCTCCCCTCTCCTCCCCTCTCTTTCCCTCTCCTTCCTCCCCCTCTCCTCCCCTCTCCTCCCCTCTCTTTCCCTCTCCTTCCTCCCCCTCTCCCTCCTTCTCCTCTCCCTCCTTTCCCTCTTATCCCTCCTCCTCTCCCTCCTCCTCTTTCCCTTCTCCTCTCTCCCTCCTCTCCCCCCCCCCCTCTACCTCTCTCTTACCCTCTCCTTCCTCCCCTTCTCCCTCTTCTCCCCCCTCCTCCCTTTTTCTATGTTATCACTGATTTACAGCTCTGGCTCCTTTTGGTTTGTTTGTTTATTTTATTTTATTTTATTTTGAGACAGGGTTTCTCTGTGTAGCCCTGGTTGTCCTGTCTATAGGTTGTCACTCTATATAGACCAGGCTGGCCTCGAATTCAGAGATCCGCCTGCCTCAGCCTCCCAAGTGCTGGGATTAAAAGCGTGCACCACCACTGCCCAGCTCTGGCTCCTTTTTAACTTTATATTTGGAGACTAAATTGCCCAGGCTAGACTTGAATCTCTGACCCTCCTGTCTTATATTCCTGAGCCTCTGGGATCACCGACCTGGCTGATTGGTCTTTTTATTTAATTGAAAAATAAACTTTTTTTCTCCTTTTTTAGTGGCCCCTGAGATGGCTCTGCGGATGAAGGTGCTTACCACTAAGCCTGACAACCTGAGTTCAGTCCCTAGGGTCCAGGATCCATGTGACAGAAGGAGAAAAACAGGCTCATTCTCTGTCTTCTGACCTCCACAACCACTTAAGGGCTAAAAAAAATTTAGTTGCTCTCTTTAGATGTTAAGGAGTCCCCATATTGGCCTAATAAATACTTTATCCCCAGCTAGGCTGGGTGTTTTTGACGGGGAGAGAAGCTCTGTGGTAAGCGGTGTCAGTAGTGTTCTCTACCATCTGGCCAAAGGAGGGTCACTTTGACACCATCCATTCACTCCCAGTTGGCAGCATGGGATACGCAACCCAATGTTCAACATTAAATATACAAATCACACACAGGATTCACAGCCAAGTCAGAGGAATTCTGAAGCTTCACCCAACAGAGGAAACAGGCTTGCCAAGTATCTCCCGGTGTCCCATACTCTGCCTCCAGACATCCATCTGTAATTCCCCCTGGTTTCTGGCCCAGGTCTCTCTCTATGTATGTGTGTCTCTGTCATTCATATTCTCTCTTTCTCTCTCTCTCTCTCTCTCTCTCTCTCTCTCTCTCAAACACACACACACACACACACACACACACACACACACATAAGGTCTCAGGTATCCAAGGGTGGCCTTGAACTTGCTATGTGCATGGAGTTGACTTGTTTCTTCTGTCTCTGTCTCCAAGTTCTGGGATTACAAATGTGTGCTACCATGTTCGTTATATAAGGTGCTAGGGATCAAACCAGTGCCTCACACCTGCTGGCAAATGAGATAGTGCCAACTCCTTAGTCTCCTTGGATTTATAGATGGGGATCCACAGGCACAGACGTTTTAAGCAACTGCCTCCTTTCTCTACCCCCCTCCCTACAACCACTCAGATCTGGGTGGCAGAGTCATGATTTGAACCTAGGCAGTCTTGCATCGTAGAAGGTTTTGCCTGATGCTGAGCTGGGAGCAGGCCTCGGGCAGACCACAGACTCAGCCCCAGGGAAAGCAATGGTTCCCTCCAATTGCCAACAGGAACTTGGTCTTGTCTTGTTCCCCATCTTGCCCTCCAGGACATCAAGGGCCACGGGGTGAGGGGAGGGGTGACACACTTTTCAGCTGTTTCATTTTATGTTTTGTTAAAGGATGACCTAATGGGTAAGGAGAATTATGACTCTCCTACAGTCATAAGATGAAAGGACTCCCAAGTTCTGTTATCATTGGAATGGCTACATGTGTGCTATTAAAGGAAACCCCGCCCCCCCACCAAGGCCTGGAAATGAATCTCCGTTGGAAGATTTCTTCCTATCAGACATGAAGTCTGGGTTTAGCTTCCAGCACAGCACAGAATGGGGAGGTAAAGGCAGGAGGATCAGAATTCAAGGGGAAAGAGAGAGAGAGGAGGGGAAGGGAAGGAGAAATGGAGGGAGAGAGGGGGAGGGAGAAGGAGGAGAAAGAAGAGGAAAAGGAAAAGGAGGAAAGAAAAAAATACTTTAGACAAATTCCACTTAACTATCTGAGCAAACAAACAAACAAAAACCCAAACAACAACAACAAAAGAAACAAACAAAACCCCAACTAACCAGGAAGTCCTCCAAACTAGAACAACTTAAGGGAACACCAACCTGTGGGTGCACAGACAGTTTGGTTACAGCTCAATGCTTGTCCTATTTAAGGATGCTCTACTTCATTGGCCACCTGTGGTTGACAAGAGCTCAGCTACCGTGAGCGGCTGAGACTCACTACTTAACATGAGTGTGTGTTCGTGAGGTGAGCATAGTGTGTGTGTGTGCATGCATGAATGTGTGCATACAAGTGTGTGTGTGTGTGTGTGTGTGTGTGTATGTAGCTGTGCACATATGTGGAGGCCAGAGCTTGACCTCAAGTGTTCCTTAAGAATTGTCCATTTTCGGGCTGGAGAAAAGGCTCAGCGGTTAAGAGCACTGACTGCTCTTCCAGAGGTCCTGAGTTCAATTCCCAGCAACCACATGGTGGCTCACAACCATCTGTAAAGGGATCCGATACCCTCTTCTGGTGTGTCTAAAGACAGCTACAGTTTATTCATCATATATATAAAAATAAATAAATAAAAATTTAAAAAAAGAATTGTCCATTTTTGAGGCAGACTCTCTTATTGGGTCTAGCAATCCATCTATCCTGGCTGGTCACAAAGCCCCAGGGCTGTGCTGCTACAACCTTACACAGGTGCTAGGGATCAAACTCCAGTCCTCCCGATCGCTGGGCAAGGGGTTTACCAACTGAGCCAAGTCCAGAAGTCCAAGGCCCTGAGTCCAAACCCAAATACTAACTAATACTAACTAAATACTAACAAATACTTTTAAAATTTACATCTCAGCTGGGCGCTCAGTTCTAGTACTTGCTAGTGAGGCTTCTGTCCCCAGATTCAAGGAGGAAGGCTGCCGGGTTTCAAAGGAAGCTGAAGGAAAGACATGTACTGACCAGAAATACTGAAATGAATGCAAATGGTTTTTCTAGGGCAGCGAGAGGAGCTGTTGGCGTCCACTGGACAGGTCATTAGCATAGCTACAGACCAAGATTGTTGACATGGTTCTACACTGTGCTAAAATATTATCTTGTTTTCTGATCTGACAGGGTGTCACATAGCCAAAGCTGGCTGCAAGTTCTTTACCTTCTCCATCTTTACAACGTGTAGCAACATCATGTTATCTATGCTACAAATGGACACTTTTTAAAGCACACAAGCCTGCATTCTTCCTTCTGTCACCTTTCTCTGCTGCTGGGACTAAGTGTTTTCCCTCTGCATTCCAGCCTGGCACTTCTGCTCTCTACAGTGTGGGAGCCAGTGCTTCTGTGCCTTGTGCTGTGACTCTCCCTCATGCTGCTTTAGTTCCTACTGGTGCTGTTTATTTATTTTTTTAACCGTGAATTTATGTCATAGGAAGCCACATGGAATCCCAGAATTAACAGAAAGATTGCTTTAAGCTGAAGAAACATAAGGTTCAACAGATGAAAACCTTCCTGGGTCTTCTTTATCTTACTGAGAGTCGGGAGTCCTGGAAAGCAAGCGGCTACAAATTCTTCTTCAAGTCACATCGGCTTGAAAGGGAGACTCAAATACTTTCCAAATACTTTCCTAGCTTGAAGGGGCTGTGGAAGTTATCAGTATCGAAAGGGAATCGTGAGCATCAATCACTAACAAAATGGGGCCTGGAGGCTACAAGAGAGGAACATGGAAGCATTTGATGAATTCCATTTGATGAACCAAGCAGAGCAGTTCCCTCGAGGCAACTTGCACAAGGAGACTTGCCTAACTTAACAGCAGCTGTCTGCAGAAAGAGCTATCCAGCTCTGGCCGCAGGTACCTGTGAAACCATGTTCATTGCTTCAAAACAGCTTACATGGACTCCTTTCTTGCCTTTAAAAGCTCACCCTCCACCCTAGCCTCCTTGGATGTAGGCTGATGCAGAACAGAGTGTATCTTGTACTCTTCTGCTGTTCTTATATCAACTCTGCTTTCCAGAACTGGTCTCTCTGTTGTTTAATCTGGAGCAACAAGCTAGGCCACATAGAATTATGGGGAGAAATGGCACAGACTTGTTTGTTTCTCCTAAACAATCCATTTGTCTTTCTAAGCAGTTAGCTTTCTATAAATGCCTTTCTTCCCCTCTTCTTTACCTACTGCAGTTAAAAGGCCTCAGGGTCTAACCACTCTTTTTGAGCTAATCCGTGCATATATGTGTTCTGCATGGAGTTAAACTCTGCTCTCTGCTCTTAATCTGTCTTTCTGGTTTAACTTACAGGCTGCAGCTACAAAAGAGATGTCCCTCCTTCACTGTCTTAGCTACTGTTCTTTTGCTGTGATGAAACACCATGACCAAGGTAATTTATAGATGAAAGCATTCCATTGGCATGCTTACCGTACCTCTTCCCTGAGTGGCCTGGTGGGTACCGAGAGAAGCCCTATATTGCTTGTTAATTATATTATAATCTTTTATTTTGAGATTATAATTAGATAATTTCTCCCTTCTGTTTCCTTCTTCCAAGCCTTCCATAGAGACCCCTCCTTGCTCTGTTTCAAGTTCACAGCCGTCTTTCTCATTAGTTGTTGTTATGAGTAATTTTTTTAAAGATTTATTAATTTATTATATGTAAGTACACTGTAGCTGTCTTCAGACACCCCAGAAGAGGGCATCAGATCTCAATACGGAGGTTGTGAGCCATCATGTGATTGCTGGGATTTGAACTCAGGACCTTCGCAAGACCAGTCAGTGCTCTTAACCACTGAGCCATCTCCCCAGCCCCTAGGAGTATATTTGTATATACATATATATTCCTAAACACAGAAATGCAACCTACTTATTCTGTATAACGTTAGTTGTATGCTTTGATAACCAGTTGGCATGCTCTTCCCCCAGGAAGGCTCTTTCTCCCAGCACTCCTTAGTTAGTGATGGTTCTTTGTGTAAGGCTGAGGTCTTGTGGAGTTTCGTCCATCGGCTTCGTCATGTCATGCTTGTTAAGCTCAAGGTTGGGCAGGCATGTGGACGAGACTTTATGGGTGTAGCCTCTGAGATTACTAGGTGATAAATCTCACAGCAAACAGTCTGACTCTTACAACCTTTCTACTCCGTTTTCCACAACGGCCTCTCTGAGCCTTATGTGTGGAAGTTTTGAAGATGTATTCATTGAGCCTAGGCTTCACAGCTGTGCGTTTTCACTGGTTGTGGTTTTCTGTAATGGGCTCCATTTGTAACAAAGGGAAGGTTCCTTGATGAAGGGTGAGGACTACCCTTCTCTGTGGGTATAAGGACGAATGTTTAGAGTGTAGTTAAGGGTCGTGTAAGAGTTATGCTGGCTTAGTAACCTCCTTATGCTGGAGGTTGTAGGTTCTCTTCCAAGATTCATGACTTCTCCAGCCCTGAGCAGTTGACTAGCTTTTGAAACGTGGTTTCCCTCTTGTTGAGGATGTCTCAAGTCTAGTTAGAGAGGTGTTGGTAATCACCAAAGTGTGTGTAACACTTCTGCACCCTTAGGGCAATCCTGCCATGCTGGTCATTGTTGTGGTTCACAGGCATCGTAGCTGGGTAGGACTGCTGGCTGTTCTCCTTGTTTGGAGGCTTGTATGGTGCTACCATGTAAACTAGTCCTCAGAAAAGAGGCTCTCAGGTCAGTGCCAACTTAGGGGCCTTTGGGTCCTGCATTTGGAGTGCATGGCGCCTTCAGCGATAGACTTACCTTCTGTCTCTCTGAGGAGGGGGTGGGGGCAGCCAAGGGCAATAGCAATAATCTGTAATGTTTTAGAAGTCTCTTGGGCAACCCTGACAACGACTCAAAAGAGAACTTCTTTGGGGATCCTTGTTGTTAGATGGTCTTTGGCTCTTGGAGGGAGCACTGTCAGCCCAGATGAGAAAATTTTATTTAAGCCGTATACATACCTCTATACATAGACGTGTGTGTGTGTGTGTGTGTGTGTGTGTTGTAGTGTTTTAAGTAGCGTGATTCTTAGAACTTTTCAGATATCTTCACGGTTACTTCACTCTCTTCTATCCAATCTGGGTTTATCTCCCTCTCCCCCTTCCTTATCAGAGACCCCTCCCCTTCCCACTGATGGGAACGGGAAATGATACAGAGGTTTTTAAAGCCTTCTAATTGACAATGTCCAGGAGAGATGACATAGCACCTTGCCAAGTGAGTGTTTGGAGACTGGCTTGTTGTGCCCTCTGACTGAGGCCCCGTGTTTCTGCTCTGTTGTGGGTGGGGCTTCTGAATGCCCCGCTCAGCCTTTGTTCCACTGCTCCACTGGGACAGAGCCTGCCTTGCCGGAGGAGGGATGACTCCCACCCCTTTCCTTTCCAGTGAAATGTAATAAACATGAAAGTAAAACAAAACACAGACAGACACAAAGCAGACCCGGGAGTTAGAAAAACAGGCATTGGCTAAAGCATTAGAGGGGAGACGGGCAAGGGGGCCCACAGGCTCTGCCCAGGGGCACTCTGAGGAACCACGGCTGCTTCTAAATAGGAAGATTTGTTTCTTGTCCATCCCTGACCCCTATCCTAATATCTCTTTCTAGCAGTTTCTTTAGTTATCCAAAGGCAGGAGAGTGAACAAAGAGTGGGTCCGTCCCAAGAAACACCTCCTCCTCCCTCTCCTCCCCACCCCTGCCCAGGAGCACATGCCTGCAGGAAGCCCATTCTGAGAGCCATTCCAGCCACGGGTCCTCTCAACATTCCTCTGTGAGTTACTACAGCCTGACCTCTCTCTGACCCAGCAAAAGAGATCTACTAAGTGACGGTGACCATCTATGTTATCTCAGGGTTAGGGTCCCTTTCATGTCTCACATCCAGTTCTCAGCCCCACTGTGATGAAAGACTGGCAGCCCTAGCAGCTTGTGCTCTTGTGTGTGTGTCTGTTGTCTGTGTCTGTGCCTGTGTGTGTGTGTGTATCTGTGTTACTGTAACGACTGAATGTTGTTTCAGATGATGACATCTTACGTGGAGCTCCAGCATGTTAACAAGTGAGGAGGGTGGGAGGCAGAGGGTCTGAGGAGGCAGCCATGGCTTAACTGTCCTCTCTGGAACTAACGATCACATCCAGTCATGTTGTAGAAGGGTTGGGGGGCAGAGGTGGTACAGTGCCTCCACGAATGGCTTCCACCCTTATTGTGGGATTGCTTACTGAGAGAATAGGTCTATTTTAAAATAGCTTCCTAAGATTGTACTCCCACCTGTCCACCATGTCTGACTAAAGGTCCTTATGGGGAGTGGGGGAATAATTATCTCCATTTTGGACTTTCCAGCCTCCATATCTGTGAGCTGAATAAACTTCCAGTATTTATAATTTACCAAGTCTGTGGAAACTTCCAGTGTTTACAATTTTCCCAGTCGTCTGTGGTAATCTATTACAGCAGCAGTCATTGGACAATAAAGATCAAGGAGTTTGTAAAGTGTCCACATTGACTTTGAAATATTTAATACCCAAGCCATGGCTTCCAGAATGATCTAGGAACCCAGGCCCAGCTGTTCTCTAAGGTCCCTTCAGACTTAAAACACTAACACCCTACTCTCTCTTAAAATGAAAATCAAGTCCTCTCTTCTAGAGCCCTACAGTTCAACACACATGGTATGGATAGGAAGTAGGAGGGGAAAAGTTCTCTCCCTAGGCCCATTTCTCCAACTTGTAACTTTGTAGGGGAATAGTAACAGAGAACAGTATAGGGACAACATAACCAATACCTACTCCTTATCGGGGAATTGCAATTTTACTGGCTTGTCTCCTAAAGGAATAAAACCTGGCAGACAAAGTTCAAGCTCTTATTTTATCTCCCCAACTCTACTTTCTTGCTTTTATCCAGATGAAATCTATCATGAACAGTGCTTCCCAACTCATCAGAGCCTCTTGTTCATGAGAAGTGCTCCCCAAATCTGTCAGTCAGATCCACTTGTTCGTGAGCAGTGCTCCCTAACCCCATCAGAGCCTCTTGTCCTTGACCTCTTTCTGTTATTCTCTGTGCTTCCTGAGCACCATCAGCTGAATCATTCTGTTCTGCCAGAGGGATTCCAAAGAAGGGGTTAAGTCAAGGAATTCTGAGATGGAAGGTTAATCTGGTGGACTGGCCTTCGTTAGAGGGTCTTAATTAGGATGAGTGTCCAAGGAGAGACATGGTGACATTGGAGGTTAGTGACAGCAAAGCAAAGGCTGGTATGACCTGGCTGTCTGCATCTGTTTTCTGCTGCTATAACTGGGTAATCCATAAAGAGCAGGAATCTATTTTTATAGTTCTGGGGTTTGGGAAGTCCAAAGCCTGGGGGCGAGTGTCTGGCAAGGGGTTTCTTGCTGTCTCATCGCCACAGTGGAGAATGTCACATGAGAGAAAGAACATGTTGAGCACACGGGGCACAGGAAGATCCCTTAAGAATTAACCCACTCCCAAGACAGCTTCATCAACGTAGTCACAAGGGCAGAGCCCTCATAACTTAATTACCTCTCAGAGGCCCGCCTTTTAGTGCTGTAGGATTGTGCTTCTAGCACACAAGCTTCCAGGTGACGTTGAAACCATAGCTGTGGTCAAGAGCCAAAGAGTCCAGGCTGCCTCGTGTATGTGCAAAGGTGAGGGTCCGCCCCTAGGGTTCCTAAAATGAGCACAGCCCTGCTGGCTTACAGCAGACTTTGGCTCAAGAATTCCAGATCACGATGCTGTGTTATTTCAAGCTACTGTTCGAAGGCTGATTTGTTATAGCCGAGGCAGGAAACCAACAGTCAGTTGGGTGAGTTTCTACTGCCCCATTGCATTGTGGTGGTGATGGTTGGTTTTATTTTTGCTTTGTTTTTGAGATCGAGTCTCCCTTTGTAGCCTGGACTAGTATTGAAGTCCAATCCTCTTTCTTCATCGTCCTGCAAAGCTGGGATTATGGTCTGTGCGTTTTTATATTTAGACTAGAAAATTAAAGCGACAGTGACTTTCTGTTTGCTGTTTGGTTGGTTTGTGACAGCATCTTAACTATGTAGCTTAGGCTGGCCTGGAACTTCCCAGAAACCAGACCAGCCCGGAACTCACAGGTATTTTCCTGCCTCTGCCCCCTGGGGTTGGAGATAGGCAACATTATGCTTGTCCCTAGAAGTGATAATTCCATATTCTGTTCTTTCTTTACGCACCTGTGATTTTGAAATCTCAGTAATGACTTTATCTAACAACGCATGATGAGATTCTGTTTTGAGACCACCCACCCCACGGTTTCTATCAGACTCTAAGACAAGGGTCGGATGTTTCTAATTTTCCACAGCAATGACCATCCTGGTAGTGAAAAAGAGCTTAGGCAGTGTGTGCTGGAGCAGGGCTGCTCACCTGGTGCCGGCCAGAAGCAGGCAAAGCAACAGGAGGGGCCCAAGGACAAGACACCCCCAAAGGCACACCCCCAAAGGCACACCCCCTCGTGACCTATTTCTTCCAGGTACATCCTGCTCCTAAGGTTTCCACTGCCTCCCAAAATAGTATCATCAGCTGCAAGCCAGGCCTTCAACACAATTCAAACTCTAACACGTGTATGTATTTCTATATACACACAGCTACACATATGCACACAAACATGCAAAGTTCACTAGAGTTTCTTGAATGTTCAGTTTAGAGATTTACTCCATCCTCCAGACTATAGAATACATTTCAAGATCCTTAGCCTGTGTGTACACATGACAGGAGGCTTCCCAGGAGAGGGACAGGATGCTGGGAGACAGGAGGAAGAAAGCTTTCTTGTTGACCTTAGTCCCTGGATGTTTGCTTTTTCTACAGGCATGTATATTGTACTTAAAAGTTCCACCCAGGCATGTTTGCCTGCTAAAACAGAGATTGAAAGCCAGCAGTCCTCAGGCTAAACACAAACATGGTTTCATTTGACCTACACAGTGTTTTAAAAATAAGGAAATACTCAGTGGCGTTACATAATTAGGATCGATAATCCAAAATTCCAACTTCTCCTGAAAAATGGAAAAGTAGAAAATATTTCACCTGCATTTTCATGTGCTAGCAATGGAGCAAAGTTGGGCTGGGTTGTTTGTTTGTTTGGTTTGGTTGTTTTAAAGTTTATATGTGAGAGTGTGTTGCCTGCTTGTATGTCTGTGCCCCTGGTGTCCCTAGAGGCCAGAAGAGTGCGTTGGATCCCCTGGGACTGGAGTTACAGATGGTTGTGAGCCACTTTGTGGACATGGGGAACTGAAACCAGGTCCTCTGGAAGAGCGGGCAGTATTCTTAGCTGCTGAGCCACCCTTCCAGCCCCAGGGCTATTATTATCTTTTAAGTAGAACAAGTGTTTGCATGTTCTGCCATGGTCTTACTAGTTACTTTTCTTAATGCTGTGACCAGATACCTGACAAGAAGCACCTGAAGGGATGGGCATGACGACACATGCCTGTAATCCTCACATTCAGGAGGGTGAGGCAGGGGGTCAACCCAGGGTCATTCTCAACTCTATTGCAAGTTTGAGGCCAGTGTGACTATATGAGACCTCATCTTAAACAAACAAACAAACATGGACCAAGAGAGGAAGGGATCATCTGGGCTCGTGGTTTGAGGGGCAACAGTCTCTCATTGTAAGCAAGGCATGGCCCCTTGCAGCTGAGACAGGCCAAGAATGATGCAGAGTTGCTGGGCCAGTGGTCAGAAAGCAGAGGGCAGAGGAAGCCAGGGTTGGTATATAGCCCCCAAGTTTGCCTCCTGGGAATCCGCTTCCTCCAGTGAGACCCCACCACACCTTCTAAAGGTTTGACAACCTGCCAAAGTAGCACTGCCAGCTGGGGACCCGGTGCTCAAAGTCATGAGGCTCTGGGGGGACATTCCACTTCCAAACCTAATGGTCCCGGCTTCTCTGTTGGGTTAGCTTTAGTCTGTCTCCCGACCTTCTGGATCATTTGAGTTTTTCAAACAGCCAGAGCTCCCAGATAAACAATTCTTACACCTAAATTTTAATTTCAGATAGCAAAAATTGGTATAAAAATGTCCCATATGTCGCTGAGTATTTAATATTTTCATCTAATATTAAATCTAGCAGTTCTAGATTAATTTTAGGTCTATGAATGTTTTGCCTGCATAAAGATCTGTGTCCCGCATATATGCCTAGTGCCTGTTGAGGCCAGAAGACAGCACTAAACTCCCCAGAGCTGGAGTTACATGCAGTTGTAAGCCATCATGGTGGTCCTGGGGATCAAACCAGGTCCCCTGCAAGATCAGCAAGTGATATTACACACAGAGCCGTCTTCCCAGGTTCTAAATTTGGCAATTCTAACCAGCTCTTCAGCTTTTACAGCCTGGCCTCCACGACCCCAACTTTATCTCCTGTTGCTCTCTCTTCCTCAGATCCTTCCCTCTGATCCAGTCAGAGTGCTGGCCAGCTTCCTGCATGTGGTGTTTACATCCTTCTGACTGGGAAGTCCTGGCTCTGCTCCTTCATGGTTATTCAATATTACATTATTGTCTCTTGAAGACAAATTGAAGTTCCAGGCCTAAGGAACGGTTCTCTGCTTTGATTCCTGCACTCTCTGCCCCCACACTCTGACCTCTGACCCGTGGACACTCTCTGCCCCCACACTCTGACCTCTGACCCGTGGACACTCTCTGCCCCCACACTCTGACCTCTGACCCGTGGACACTCTCTGCCCCCACACTCTGACCTCTGACCCGTGGACACTCTCTGCCCCCACACTCTGACCTCTGACCCGTGGACACTCTCTGCCCCCACACTCTGACCTCTGACCCGTGGACACTCTCTGCCCCCACACTCTGACCTCTGACCGTGGACACTCTCTGCCCCCACACTCTGACCTCTGACCCGTGGACACTCTCTGCCCCCACACTCTGACCTCTGACCCGTGGACACTCTCTGCCCCCACACTCTGACCTCTGACCCGTGGACACTCTCTGCCCCCACACTCTGACCTCTGACCCGTGGACACTCTCTGCCCCCACACTCTGACCTCTGACCCGTGGACACTCTCTGCCCCCACACTTGCTGGCAACACTCTCTTCACCTTTAGAACTTTGGTTTTTGGGGAAAAAAATCCAAACATTTATTTTATTTTCAAATTTATTTTGAATTATTTTATGCATATGGGTATTTTTGCTTGCATATATATCTGTGTACCACTTGTGTGCCTGGTACCCCCCCCCCCAAAGGCCATCAGAGGACACCAGATATCAGATCCCCTGGAACTGGAGTTATAGATGATTATGAGCCACAGGGTGGGTGCTGGGAATCGAACCTTCGTCCTATGGAGGAATGTTCAGTGTACCTAACCACGGACCCATCTTTCAATCCCAAATCCATCACTTTTAAGTGCATGTCTCCTCAGTGCCCCTCCAGCTGGCTTATAACCAGGAACTCATACTGACTGCCATGGGCCCTACCCATTTGTGCGTGGGAGGCAGTTCATAGGAGACCCTTCATGCCAGGGTGGTACCTCAACTCACTTCATCCCAAAGGTTGTTCATTTAAATTGCTAACCATGGCTGGGGAGATGGCTCCCCCATCAAGAGCACTCACTGTTCTTTCAGACACTTCTGTCCCCATCACCCATGCCAGGAAGTTCATGGTGGAACTCTAGACCTAGCACATCCAACACTTTCTCCTGGCTCCATGCATGCCCAAGCACACACAGAGACAAACACGCAAACATAAAAATCAGACACAAAATAAATATTTGAAAATTAAAAATAAAACAGCTAATTAACTGAGCTCTGGTTACTATGCCACTGTCTGGGTATTTCTAGAAGTGGAATGGTCTTGGGTCCTCATGCTGCCAGCTTTAGTGTCTGGCGTGCAGTCTCTGCTTCATGGATGTCATGTCTTTACCTGCTGGAAGGGAAGAATAACTTGCTTGGGCCTGTTTTATAAGGACACCCATCCCATTCTGGGAGACTCTGCTCCCATAACTTCATTCCATCCAATTAATTTCCAAAGATCTTTCTTCCTAATTCCACTATGGGAGGAGGGATTTCAACATAGAGATCAGAGGAAGGGGAGGGTGGACACAGCCATTCAGTCCATAACAATAAAGTTTCCTAATGTCCATAACTCCGTGGGTTAGGTGGATGGTTCTGGCCCAGACTGGTTTGGCTAAGTGGAACCAGGTGAAGTAAGATGGCTTCGTTTATATCTGGGGTCTCACACAACCGGAGCCTCTTATTCTCAAGGAGGCTGGCTTGTCCCCACAAGAGCAGAAAGGTACCTGGCAGACGTTCTGCCTCTGTCACATTTGTTATCTTTCCTTGAACTCATAGCAATCCTCCTGTATCAGCCTCCCAGAGCTGAGGTTACAGATGTGAGCCACCACCCTGCTGATGTGCCTCTTGAGCCTTGTTTTATGTTAACTGTGGAAACTTTTTTTAAAAAAACAAACAAACAAACAAACAAACTTATTTTAGATTATTTTATGTGTATGAGTATTTTGCCTGAAGTGTGTATTTGTACCAGGTATGCCTGGTGCCTGAGGAGGTTACAAGGGGGTGTTGGATCCTTGGAACTGAAGTTCCAGATGTGTGTGAGCCACCATGGGGGTGCTGGAAACTGAACCTGGGGGCTCTGCAAGAGCAGTGGCTACTCTTAACCACTGAGCTGCCCTTCCAGCTTCCGGATGCTCTTTTGAAGCCAGGCTCTCTTTGCTGACAACCTGCTTCAGCCTTCACAACCCGTATCTCATCCTTAAAATGCCAGGAGCTGAAGATTAGGTGTGAAATCAACATTCGGAGAGTGCTGGGGGCCCGTGGGAGTATCCAAGCCCTCTGAACTTCTGAAAAAGGATTCCTACTCAGCCCCAGGAGAAATAGATTAGAACCCTTAAGAGTGAGAGTTGACCCATACACTCTCTTAACTCCCAAGAATGTCAAGAATTTACCAAGATTATAAAAGGTGGATTCCTGTGGGCAAGAGAGGGAGAGCTAGGGAAAGCTGAGACAAATGTTGTGGGCAGTGCAGAAGCACAGGCAAGGCCAAGCTATCTAATGAATGGAGCTCCGTGCAAAATTAAAATCCCAAGATTAAGATGATTAGAAACTTCAAGATGGCAACTGCAAAGCAAGGGACCTTTCTGATCACAGAGGTCAGTGCAACACACACACACACACACACACACACACACACACACACACACACTTCCTTGGGGAGCATAAACTCGAGAGCTGACCAGGGTAGTACCTGTGTGTCCAAGATTGAACAGTCTTCTAGGGGAGTCAGTCTGTCTGTCTAGCAGCTTGCTCTGAACTTATTCAGTGTTTAGTGAGCACCTCCCCTGAGCAGGCATGCTGGGTGGAGAGAGCCAGTAAGTCCTTGAGTTCCCTGAGTTCATTCGGAACCGGCAATGAGATCTGCCCACATCTAGGGTAAACTCCGGATCCAAACGGGAAGAAGAGAGACCTTAACTCTGTTGCTGAGGCTAATTTCCAGTTCTTCAGTATGGTTTGACTTCAGGTCCCAATTCCAGGTTCCCAGTGTGCTTTGTGGTGTTCTGCTTGGACCAAGCCCCAGCCTAGAATAACTCAGTATTCCTCTTCCAAGACAAGACATTTCACCTCCTGCCACCAGACCCAGACACCACCGACCTGAGCTTGCTGCTGAAACCTCCAAATGCTGTTAGCTGTTTGACCATCCTGAGGTGGGTTTGGGTGCTCCTAACAGTGGTTTTAGCACATTGGCCTCCCTCCCATCTCTCCTGTAACAAATGCCAGACCTTGCTTTTATGTCCTGCCATTTGCTCATTTCTTGACTCTGTGATGATGCATGGATTTAGATTCCCAGCTAACTGACCCTCAGCAAGGATTAAAGTATGTGACTGCGAAGGCTTTGGGAGCCTTTATGTATGTCAGAATGATGTGAACCGAGCCTCTTTCCCACTGCGAGCAAAAGTCTTTGGCCTCCTGCCAAGGTCTTAAGGGATAGTTTGTGAAAGAATGGTCTTGGGACTAGACATGAAGAGAAAGCTGACATTTGAAGGCACCATCTGCTTTGCTGGTGGCTCCAACCCCAGGGCCATTTTGAATGTTCCATTCTACCTACCTGGGTGCCAGGGACCCTGCTTGGCAAACAGCTTTCCTAACCAAAGGCCTCCAGGCAGATAGACACTTCAGATAGCTGACTCTAAAGCAGCAGACGACCAAGGAGGGCCCTTTGTGTAGCTTCCTCCTTTTGTAAACCTGCATTTTAGAATTCCTGAAGCCTTGATGGTATGGGCATGGTGGGGGGGGCGGGGATCAGGGTTAGGGAACGAGGAGGATGGGGGAGTGGGTGTTAAGATGTGGCTCTTCAATGTCCTGTTGAAAGATATTTCAATGTAGGTATTTCCCTTTAGGAAGACCAAGTTGCAGGGGGTAGAACCACGGGACTCTTTTTTTTGTTGTTGTTTTGTTTTTTCGAGACAGGGTTTCTCTGTGTAGCCCTGGCTGTCCTGGAACTCACTTTGTAGACCAGGCTGGCCTCGAACTCAGAAATCTGCCTTCCTCTGCCTCCTGAGTGCTGGTATTAAAGGCATGCGCCACCACGCCCGGCAAACCACAGGACTCTTGATGAGTGTCCCTATGTCTTAGTTTGCTTAGCTTTCCTGTTGCTATGAGAAGATACACTGGAAAAGCCACTAAAAGGAGAACAGTGTATTTTGGCTCCATAGTTTAGATGTTCCATACATCTTGGCAGGGACCTCAAAGCAGCAGGAGCGTGAAGCGGCCACTCACATCACAGCCAGAGTCAGGAACCTAAGGATGCATGTTGCGGGCCGGCCAGCAGCTGGCAACGAACGGTTCAACTGAGATGGCAGCTCGGGCTGAAAGAGAGGAACTAGACGGACGGAAGAAAGAACGGAGCCAAGTCAAAGCCAACTCTGATCAAAGCTCAATTTTACTATATCAGCACGCAGTTATGAAGGAGGGGAAGGGGGGGTTGATTTCCACCAAATAGTCCTGGGGACCAGGAGCAGGAAGACCACGTGTATGGCTCCGAACAGCAAAGCGGCAGGTTCCAGCAGTGGGCGTGGCAGAACGATTGAACGGCAAGCTCTATCCAGGTGTAAACAGTGGAACCATTGAGGCTGGGGGAGGGGAGGCTACAGATGCACCATTGTGCTCAGCTGGCCTTCTCCATTTTAGACATCCCAGCATCCTCTGCCCAGGGAACGGGCTTCCCACATCAATAAACTAAAGATAATCCTCCTTGGGCACCCCTAGGGGCCCATCTCCAAGGGCATGCCCAGAGGCCCAATACTCCCTGGTGATTCTCTCAAGCTACTAACACTTCCACACATCCAATAATAGAGTCAGCCCAGAAGGTTTGTTCCCCTGAGGACCTGAGAGGACCTCAATGTTCAAGCATGGGGTTGCCTCTGAACATATGCAAGGGGGAAATGGAGCCTGCCATGTGAGGAGACCAAGCAGAAGAATGGACAATGAGGAGAGACTCCACGGTACAATGCCAGAGCCTTTGAATCCACAGGCCATTACATCCCTGTATCTCCCAAGTGTACCAGGCTCATCTTATAGAGACTCAGGCCTCTGAGAGGGTACAAATGAAGTAAGTCTTTAGGTTTTTATTTTTCTGTAAACTAAGAAATTTGAAAGCCAATTAATATTGACATCTTAATTATTTTGGTGTCAATAACTAATTAATGACAAATTAATTAATTAGTCAACAATACCTCTTAAGCCACCAAAGGCTAATGTGAGGAGGGAGGCAGCTTAAATGACTTCAGCAAAAATTTTAAACCCTAGAAAATATGAAAATATATGTCTTTTAATCTAGTGAGACAAAAGTTTTATGGGCAACTTGATTTCAAAGTAGTAGATATTTGGAAAGGGAGAATGTGAATCTGGCCTTTCAGAGTGTTAAGTTCTAACTACAAAGCATCTACTGGGTGGCAGGCACTATGTGAAGGCCAGAGAACAAGATGAGCACTTCAGGTCAAGGTAGTTAGACAGCAGGCATTAGAAACAGATCAGGGTCCCCTCCAGCAAATGGTGACCACTCTGTATGTCTGTGCAGGGTAGCAAGTGGGTGGGATGAGCATGGGTGAGGATGTATCAAACTCTAAATACACCGCACTAAAGATACTGCATCTGCACTGAAGATACAGTCTGCACTGAAGATACAGAATCTGCACTGAAGATACAGTCTGCACTGAAGATAGATACAGAGTTTGCACTGAAGATACAGTCTGCACTGAAGATAGATACAGAGTCTGCACTGAAGATACAGAATCTGCACTGAAGATAGATACAGAGTCTGCACTGAAGATACAGAATCTGCCCTGAAGATAGATACAGAGTCTGCACTGAAGATACAGTCTGCACTGAAGATAGATACAGTGTATTGAAGATACAGAAACTGCACTGAAGATACAGTCTGCACTGAAGATACAGAATCTGCACTGAAGATAGATACAGTGTATTGAAGATACAGAATCTGCACTGAAGATACAGAATCGGCACTGAAGATAGATACAGAGTCTGCACTGAAGATACAGTCTGCGCTGAAGATGATTCAGCAGCGTCCACACTGAAGACACAGCTTTTACACCTATACCGGTTTTCACCATCCTAACACAAACAGCTTAATGAAGTGAAGATTCACCCCACTTACTATTTGAGGGTAAGGGCCACACTGAAGGGCTGGAGAAGAAGTCTTTGCAGTGGGACCTTTCTAAAAAGGCAGGACCCCAGATCATAAAAGGTGCCTCCCATACTCAGGGTGGGTCTTCCTTCCTCAAGTAAACATCTCTGAAAACGAAAAACACACTCAGACACACCCAGAGGTGTGTTCCCATGGTTGGTCTTAAATCCAGCCAAGTTGACAATGAAGATTAGCAACCACAGAGTTCTACACTGAAGGAACAGCAGCTACCAAAGGCCAAGGACGGATACTGCAGGGATCAAATAGAGAGTTAAAGGAAGTCTGGTGACAGTGCGTGCAGCAGCAGATAAGTCTGAGCCAAGCGGGAAGGACAGAGATAGGCTGTGCCCTGTGGGCCATATTCGGTCTGCATCCATCCTGGAGGCTGAGAAGTATCCAGAATTAGTATAGGCAAGAGAGGAGTGAAAGGTGTTTCCAGAGAGACTGATCATGGGGGAGGAGGGAGTCTCGCTGCTCAGAGAGTCAGAGGAAGGAAGACCAGAGGAAGGTGGAGGGTTAGTTTGGGAAGATGGTGGGTTAGTCGGGGCGACAGTGGGTTAGTTGGGGGAAAGATGATGAGTTAGTTAAGGGAGGATGGTAGTTTGTTTGGGAAAAGGGGCGGATACTTTTAAAGAAGAACATGTTAGCAGCTCATGTCAAAGCTGTGTAGTGACAAGAAAGATTGTAGGTGGAAGTATCATTCGGGCCTGGAAAGACCTTTATGAAAAATGTCCCTTGAAGCCACTTATTTTAGCAAATACTTTCCCTCCGCCCCCAAGAAGTACTTTCTATTTTAGGACTGATAAAACGGCTGATATTTCCTGCGGTTGAAATTGTCTTTTATCTCTGTAAGGATGGAGTCTATATAGTGGGAGTCATGGTTGAATTTGACTTTTTATCTGGTTTTGAGACAGTGTCTATCCATGTAGCCTGTAGATGGCCTCATACTCAATCCTCCTGCCTCAGCCTCCCTAGTACTGAGATCACAAACACTATGTACACCGCAAACAGCCGTACTTCTTCTCTTCTGAGACCAGCTTCCATGGACTCTCTCTGGGCTGTAGCAACTGGGGGAGGTCTGTAATTGTAGCAATCCAGTGAGTTTTCTGGAAATATTTGAAATGTGGTGGCGTGAGCAGTTGCTCAAAGGAGCAAGAATCTAGCCCTGCATGAGGAGACACTCAAGCAGCTCCACAAGTGCCCAGGAATGACACTTACCAGATCAGCCCACATCCCAAAGGGTTTGTGAGAGAACACTGTCCTCATAGGACAAGCTTGTCTGTGACTTCTGCTCTAATGCCCAGCCCCTGGGGGACTTGCTTGGAGTGTTCACGTCTTTCTGACTCTTACACAATCTCTCCACCTCTTACATAGCACACGGCACAGCTTGACCCTGGTGATTATAGGGTGAACCTACCAGCCGGCAGGGCTTGAGGTTGGCCCTGTGCAAGGGCTGGTTCATCAAGAGGCCAACTCAGGTCATGGTTTTGGATGCTCAGGCCAACTGGTGAGGCACACCTCTGCTCTCTCTGCTCAAGTAGTAAAGGAAGCCAGGAGAGATGGTATGGACAGCTTGTCACAGCCCACTTTCTTAGATTTCACTGTGTCTCCTGAATGATGGGTCAGTAATGGGACCTCAGACATGAGGAGGCATTGACTAAGCAACATGGGAATGAGGCAGCGTAGGAAGATGGGGAACATGGATGAGTAGGAAAGGAAAGGGAGGTGACAGGGTGAAGATGATTGAAATTCAGTGTGTACATGCATGAAAATGTCTCGGCACAACCATCAGTGCGTATAAAACACGCGTGAAGAAGACACTGAAAGGTGAACTGGAGGGGTGGCTCAGCAGTTAAGAGTACTCCCTGCTCCTGCAGAGGACCTGGCTTTGGTGGGTCACAGCTGTCTATGACTCCAGTTCCAGGGGACCCAGTGCCCTTTACTGGTCTCTTCAGGTACCAGGCATGTATGTGATACACACAACATACATACATGCAGGCAAACAGCCATACGTATAAAATAAAAATAAATAAATCTTTTAAAAAGTAATAAGATACACACACACACACACACACACACACACACACCAGTACTTAGAAGACAGAGGCAGGAGGATTTCTCTGAGTTTAAGACTGATGCACATAGTAGACTCCAGGTCAGCCAAAGACCAAGAGTGAGACCCTATCTTTAAAAGAAGACAAGGATGATGAAGAAAAGAGAACAGAATTGTGGGGACACGGGAAGGGAAAGGGTCCATCATCAGGAATCTGGTTGGATCCTTACCAACAGAGAAGCCAGAATTTCCACACAAGTATCAAGATTTTCTGTGATGGTCCCAACATCGAGACAGACAGTGTCCTTCCATATAAGGATAGTTCTTGTGACAATAACAATGAAGACCATGGTAAGGCCTCCTTGCTATCCCGGGTGTGTTCTAGAAACAGATCAATGACCTCACTGACAGTAGAGATAGCCTGCCTTCCTGTAACCCCTCTACCTTATCCACTGAAATCCAGCCTGCTGCCCTCAGGATCCACCCTGTAGCCCCATTTAGGTTCCTTAGCAACCCTTTAGAGGTAACAGCTTTGAACAACACCAAGCACAGGCTTCACAGCTACAGTGAAGACAGTGGGGAGTGGCTCTCTCAGAGATATCAGGCATACCTAGTCTCCTCGAATGCCTGTGCTTACCCAGCTCTTAGCAAATGCACAGCTCTGCTGCATACAGGCCCACCCCGAGAATCTCTTCTGCACTGAACCAAGGATTCCGTTTTACCTGAGACTAGTTTCCTGAAAGATGAAGAGAACTGCTCAGGCTACTGGTGATGGCAATGTGGAACTGTCTCTCTGTGCCTGCTGCCTCTGGTGGGAAGAAACACCTTGAGGGCTGTCAGCTGTGACTTCATCATGAAGAGCAGCCCTGGCAGACACAACCTTCCTACTTATGTCAGAAAAGCCTTTCTGTCTGCTGCTGGCTCACAACTACCTGCTGCACAACTTCATTTGCCTCTGACAACTGTCGGTCCACAGGGCAAAGCCCATTCCTTCCCTCCTTGCATGATCTTTCCACATTCTTGCCCTCACTCTCCCAAGGCCTTCCCCCCTACTCCCTGCCCCCCAGCAACCACCAGAGCTCCCTTCTTCCTGCCTCAGCAGAAAGACTTCATGATGGTTGTTTATATATGCAGGTGGACAGGTTGCCCTTCACCACAATGGACTCTGTCACAAGGATTTAACTGGACATTAACTTTCAAGGCTTACTGAGCAGCTATAAACAGAGGGGTACCAGTTAAGAGCAGGCAATACAGAGCCCGATCAAAGCCTGACTAGGTCTGGCCCTGCTAGCTGCCAGAGCGTGACTTGGGATAAACTTCTTCACTTTACCAGGCTTCAGTTTCTGTTCTGTAAAGGAAAGCCCATGTGTGTGTGTGTGTGTGTGTGTGTGTGTGTGTGTGTGTGGCTGTGTTGCCATAGCGACCGGAGGAAACAATGCATATTGTCACTCAGCATCACCTATGACAAGTATCTGCAATCCTTTATCTGCTGATCAACATGTAGAAGGTCTTGCTCATTAAAGGCCTTTGTATGCCGACTGCAAGTACAGAGAATGGTTCGTTTTGGTTTTGTCTTGCTTTTTGTTATTGTTGTTTTTGTCTGTTGGAGCAGAGTCTTGCTACATAGCCCAGGCTGCCCTGTTCTTCAGCCTCCCAAGTTCTGGGGTTATAGATGTGAGGCATTGTGCTCAGGACATTTTCTCATTATGAAAAATTTCAGATGTACAATAGAAAGAACTGCGTGGATGACACTCTTACACCTCGCATGATGGTCTTATTGCTTACATCTTATCATATACATCTATTTTTCTGGACTATTTCAATGTAGAGATATGTAGAGGTCAATTAAAATACATGACTACACATCTCTCAAAAATGAAGACATTCTCCTCACTCTTTCCTTTATTATGCTTTAAAAAAAGCTGACAATAGCTACCTCATCTCACCTGTTCTCAGGCCATGTAACATGTTCCTGCAATATCCAGCAATGTCTTCTAGAAGACTTTTTGTGTTTTCCAAACAAAAGTCAGTCAAAACCAGACATGGTATCTGTAATGCGATCACTTGGAAACTGAAACAGGAGGATCTCAAGTTTGAAGCCAGCCTCAGTTACCAAGTGAGCTAAAGCTGGTGTTGGCTCTCTCTCTCTCTCTCTCTCTCTCTCTCTCTCACACACACACACACACACACACACACACACACATTCACACATCCAGTCAACACCCTTACCCTGGATTTAGTTAGGATATATTTCTCCTCTGTTATTATAGAGCACAGTGCTGAAGATGCTCTGAGACCCACGTTATTACTGATTTAGCTGAATGAGCTGCTGGCAGCAGCCTCCTCCACCAAGGCCCTGCTGTCAAAGCAGGCCCTGAGATACAGGTGCACAAGGCGGGTTATGGAACTTGCTGGTTATTCATTAGCTCTACTACCCAGTGCTTCACGCTCTCTAGTTTTTGTTGTTGTTGTTCTGTATTCTCTGCTCTTGAACCTAACACGAAGGTGGTCAGTAAAAGAGGATAGAGGGGGGGCGGGCAGCTGTGGCAGCACACACTTGTAATCTCAGGAACTGGGAGCTACAGACAGGAAGGTCAGGAGTTCAAGGTCAGCCTGTGCTATATAGAAAGGTTGTCCTTAGCCCAGGTTACATAAGACCCTGCATCAAAAAAAATTTTTTTTTTTAAATTTAAATGTGGATGGAAAAGGATAGGCAGAAAGGGAAGAAGTCTCAGAGAGGGACCCCCTCCTTTGATCTGAGGAGTGTGGTTTCCTGCTGTGGAGTGCATTTCACTGAAGGAGACTGTGTTAGTCACCTTTCCCCTTGTTGTGACCAAACACCAACAAGAGCCGCTTGAGGAGAGAAGTGTTTGTTTTGGTTCATGCCTTGAACCGGCAGTCCACCACCGTGAGGAAGGCAGCTGGTCACGTTGCATCTGCAGTCAGGAGACCGATGGGTGCTTGTTTATCCGGCCGCCAGGTGCATCACCCACCTCAGATAAGCTAATCTAGAACTCTCTGCACAGCTGTGCCCGGAGGACTTGGCTCAAAGATGACTCTGGTGGTTTAAATAAGATGTGTCACCCCTATCTGCCCCCCAACTTCCCCACCCCCAACACACACACACACACACACACACACACACGCCATAGGCTCTAGTATTTGAATACTTGGTCCCCAGTTGGTAGAGCTGTTTGAAGACGTTCAGGAAGTATGGTCTCACTTCGGGGAAGTAAGCCATTAGGGGTGGGCTTTGAGGGTTTAAAACCTTACTTATGTCCACTCGGCTCTCCGACTCCTGTTTTTGAATGATGATGTAAGCTCTCCGTTCCTGCTCCACATGCCTACTGCTTGCTGCCATGGCTTTCCACCGTGACGTGACGGACTCTTGCCCTCTGGAACCGAAAGCCAAAATCAACTCTCTCTTGCGTAAGTTGTCTTTGGTCCTGAGGTTTCATCACAGCAACAGCAGATGTAACTAAGATTGCTGGGCATGGTGGCACATGGCTTTAATCCCAGGGCGCCAAAGGCAGAGGCAGGCAGATGTCTCTGAGTCTGACAAATTGGTGTACATAGCCAATTTCAGGGCAGTCGGGGCTACACAGAGAAACCCTGTCTCTAAATAAATAAATAAATAGATAGATAAATAAATAAATAAATAAATAAGTAGGTGACTCTAGGTCTTGCCAAGCTGACAGTTTACATAAACCACAGAGTCTGTCTTCCTTCCTGGGCTCCCCCAGACGTCTCTGAGACAAGATGGACATCTGGCATTGTCTAAATAGGAGTCTGCACTGGATTGTCTTTGCCTCTAGTCTCCCTAACAGGTGACTCCCACGTGATTCCGCACACAGCAATGACATTTCTGAGCACAAAATGAATCAAGAGGAATAAACGTGCTGTTGAAAGGGTGGGCTGTCAAGAATAGGCATGCTCCTCGGAGGGGAGAGGACTCTCAGCAGCAGACCTCAGAGCCCCAGACTCTGCCCTCCAGACACAACCAACATTGGTTCAAACGTCAGGTCTGGGTCAGAGGGTGAGCTAAATATTTTGAGAAGCTAGCTGGATGTTGTGCTATCCCCGCACTGTTAAGCTGATGCAGGAGGATCATGGGTTTGAAGTCAGTCTGGACTTAAAAAAACAAAACAAAAAAAAACACCTTTCTCTAAAGAACAAAGTTGAAGTCCTGGGGGGAATCCATGTGCAAGGCCTTGGGTTATCTGCACAGAAGCCTGACTGATTCTCATTCCTGGCTGACCGTGGCACCATGTCTCCCTCTTACCTTGCCCAGCTGTTGGCTTCTAGTCAAAATACACACAGCCATTTAATCATTAATCTGAGCAAAACATTGCTAGGGAGTTTCACTGTGGAGTCTGTATGCATGTACACACCACAGTTAATTGCTTGGCTATCTGGCTTTCTTGTTCTTCTCTGTATTTTTCTGGGCCTTGTCCCTCTCCATTTGTGGAGATGGCCATAAGTGATCTCATCAGGGAATTAATTGCTAAGAACTTTTTTGTTCTCTTCTTTGAAGGTGTGTGTGGGCACGTGTTTGGCTGTCGTGGACAGCTTATGTTCACAAGAAGTGAGTGACCTTGTCCATGGAATAGAGCGTGTATCTGTGACCAGGAAAAAGACCAGTGTTTGTATTTGGTGATGGTTTTATGCCTTGCTGTCAGTAGAGACATTTACAAGCTTGCTGACAGCCTAGGACTCCAAAAGTCATCATGGTGACTTAGCACATATAAATGCATCCTATTTTTATATTAATACCAGGGAGTGGAAGCTGAAAGATCAAACACAGAGGAGAATGGATTTGAGAGACACTGTTCAGAGCCACTGGAAGGCCTACAAAACTAGACTCAGTATGCTGTCATGTCCCCAGGATTTTCATTCCCCATTATGTGTGTGTGTGTGGGGGGGGGTGGTGGTGGCTAACTTTGAACTCCTAATCGTTCTGCCTCAGACTCCTGGGTACTGGGATTATAGACATGCACCATCATGCTTGAATTTTTCCCTCCTTCATTCGGCTTTCTTCCCTTTCTTTCTTCCTTCCTGTTTTAATATGCTTGTTAGTTCTTAAACTAATTCAGTGTTAAGGATAAAGAAATTAATAACACGTATCCTCAGCCCTCCTTGAACTCAGCAAAATCTAGAAATAAAGAAGAGAGAGAGAGAGAGAAAGAGAGAACATTAGTACATTGAGGATTTTCCAGTCTTGCTTGGGAGGGACGTGGGAAGCTTCCTGAAAGACATAACTGAGTGACTGACTAGAAGTGAAACTGAACCCAAGCCTTTTCCTTCTCAACAGACCAAGACATTCAACGTGGTTTAAGAATAGCATATGGAGGGGATAAAGTGGAGGGCTTTAGGGACATGAGCCTTCCATATTATTAGTCAGGGTTCTCTAGAGTAACAGAACTTATAGAATGAACACACACACACACACACACACACACACAGAATTTATTAGAGTTACTTATAGGGTGTGGTCCAGCTAATCCAACAATGGCTGCCTATGCATGGAAAGTCCAAGAATCCAGCAGCTGTTCAGTCCACAAGGCTGGATGTCTCAGCTGGTCTTTGGTATACGTCTGAATCCTAAAGAAGTGGTTAATGCCAGTGAAGGAATTGATTTGCTAGGGAGGATGAGAAGAAGCAAACAGAGGACGAGAGCTTCCTTCATCTATGTCCTGTATATAGGCTGCCAGCAGAAGGTGTGGTTCCAGGTAAAGATGGACCGTTGCACCTCAAAAGACATGGACGAAAGGTTTATCTCCTCACCTCAAAGATCCAGATTAGAAATGTGTTTCCCTACTTTGGATGATTTAATAAAGAAAAAAAAATCCCTTAGCTGTGTTGGTAGCACACATCTTTAGCCTCAGCACTTGGGGAAACAGAGGCAGGTGAATCTCTGAGTTCTAAGTGAGGTCTCCTTGGTCTACAGATCATGTTCCAGGACAGCCAGGGCTGTACGGAGAAACCCTGTCTCAAAAACCAAAAACAAAACCAAAAACAAAACAAAAACTTCCTGAAAGGTGTGTCCAGTTATTTGGGTTTTAGTTAATTCCAGATGTAGTCAAGTTGACAAAGCAGGGAGTCATCTCAGAGCACAGCAGGTTTTTATGTTACTAGGGACAGTCAGGACAGTCAGGAATAATAGTAATATGGTTTGAATCTAAAATACCTGCTCTTTCTCCCATCATGCTTTGATGATTTAGTCCCCATCTGGCAGTTCTTGGGGGACTTGCTGGAAGAAGCTGTCATCCAGGAGATGGCCTTTGGAAATTACACCTTGGTCCTTGGCTCTGCCCTGTTCTCCTCCCTGGTCCAATGCAATGTCGGGGAACTTGAACCACACACTCCCACCGTCACAGACCAAGCTGTACGTCTTGCCCATCCCTGCCATGGAGGACAGAAGCCTCTGAGATCATGAGTCACATGACTAACACAGATGCACCATTCCATTCTGGGAAAGGACAGGTGACTCACTCCTAGATGTCTGGGCTTGTTTCAAGGCACAGGTTGAAACAGCTAGGTTGACAGGAGCTGAAAAAAGAGGCTGGGAGAGGGGCAGGGGCAGGGGCAGGGGCAGGGGCAGGGGCTGTGGCTGTGGCTGTGGCTGTGGCTGTGGCTGTGGCTGGGGCTGGGGCTGGGGCTGGGGCTGGAGCTGGAGCTGGGGGGGCTTGGGCTGGGGGCTAAGAGGCCACATGCTTGTGTATCCTGCACAAAGCCCTGAGTTCCATCCCTGGCACTGCATTAATGAGGTATGGGAGCATATGTCTGTAATCCCAGCATTTAGGAGATGGAAGCATGGGGATCAGTAGTTTGAGCATCAAACACCAGTAATTCCAGCATTCTTGAAGCAGAAGCGGGTGGATGCAGTGTATGTGTCCTCAGGAGTTGCAGAATCACGTCAGGAGAAGTAGGCAGTAGGTAACCCCCAAAGTTCAAATGAAGATCAGTGCTTGCTGCAGTGGGGTACTGAGGGGCCAGAGGGTATAGGAAGATTCCTGGCCTCCTAAAATTCAAGGCCCACCTTTCACTGTAAGCTCTATCAGGACTTCAGGACCCTTGGGGATTTCCTTGGGCCAGTGGTTATGCAAGTGATCCAGGAGTTTCTATGCCCAGTGTTGGCTGCGTCCTGAGATTCTTCAAGGATGCGATTTCTGTTTGTTTTGAGACAGGGTCTCATTACGCAGCTCTGGCTGGCTTGGAGCTCACTCTGTGCATGTGAATGTATTCAAACTCATAGAGACCCACCTGCTTCTGCATCTGGAGTGCTGAAATTAATGACATGTACCAACATGCCTGGCTAAGAAGACATCCTTTAATCTCAAGGAGGTAAGAGGAAGTTGTGGAGAGAAGCTGTGATGGCTAGTTTTGTGTTTACTTGGTGAAAACTAGAGTTATCTGAAAGGAGAGAGCCTCAGTTGAGAAAATGTCTCCATAAGATCCAGCATGGGACATTTTCTTAAGTAACAATTGATGGGAAGAGCCCTGTCCACTGCGGCTGGTGCCATCCCTAGGCTGGTGGTCCTGGGCTCTCTAAGAAAGCAGGCTGAGCAAGCCATGAAGAGCAAGCCAGTAAGCAGCACCCCTCCATGGTCTCTGCATCAGCTCCTGCCCTCAGGTTCCTGCCTTGTTTGAGTTCCTGCCCTGACTTCCTGAGGATTGAACTGAGGTCCTAGTGTCTCCACAGCAACTGCTCTACTGGTTAAACTATCTCTCCAGCCTCTTCATTCTATAGAGGAGGAAACCAAGTTTGGAAACGTCCTGGGTAGGAAAGTCCTTAAAAACATGTTTAAACCATGTCGTTCCAACTCTGAAACCCTTGATTGAAACTGCTTCTCCTGACTAGGGATTCTTACTGTGTTACTGCCCATGGACCCAGACCATCAAAAATGGTGGCATAGAGGGGTCTTAGAGACCTATGCAACATATATATATATATGAAATGAAAGCATTCTAATATATATATATATCAATTAGAATGCTTTCATTTGCATAAAATTGCTGTGTAGCTGTTCCCTCTGGTCTGGGCATGACCATTGCCACCTTGAATCAGAGCAGCTGGGATGAGCTCATGAGACCCTGGTGAGATTGGGCCCATTAGCACTCCCTCCTGGAGGAAGAAGGGGAAGGGAGGCTCAATGGACTGAGGGATGTGGAGACCCCTTAGTATAGCTACCCTTCAGTCACCATGCTTCTGTAAGTAACTCCAATAAACCAGGGGTTCACCAAGTTAGACCCCAACAGAATCTCTTCATAAGTCCCTTGGTGCCTTTGAGTATCTTATTGGAAATAGATATCCATCTTCCCAGCAAAAGTCATATGGCAAATGTGTAATCTAGCGTGTTCAAACTATACTAACCAAGAATATAAGATCTGAAGGAAGGAATACAGGCCAGAAAAATTGACTCTCTGAAGTCTGTTATTTCATCACTAGGGAATGAATGTTTGTGTGCCCTAAAATACACATGTTCAGAATGAGGCATGGTGGTGCATGCCTGTAATCCCAGTAGTTGGGAGGCAGGGTCAGGAGTTCAAAGTCTTTCTCAGATATATAGTAGGGTTGAGACTAGTCTGGGTTCTGTGGGTCCTTTTTCAAATACATACACACAGAAACACACATACACATATTCACAGACATTAAAGTTCTATTCTAAAGCATGATAGAACAGGTTACATGGGTCTGATATAGTACTTCAGTGATCAGACTAGTACTTGTGTATGGAGGTAGACCAGAGCTTGCTCTGTCACTCCTGATGGGTGCATGTGAGGACAGTCCCAGGAAGGCATTACAAGAAGTTAACCACCAATAATCCAATTAGAAAGCCCTTCAAAGAACTGGATCTGCTGGCACCTTGTCTTAGCTTGCTTTATATTGCTATATTAAAACATTCCGGGCAGAAGAAACTTGAAGAGGAAAGGGTTTATTTGGCTTCTACGTCCACATCATAGCCCATCATTGAGGAGACTCAGGACAGGAGCTCAAGGTGGCAGTCACAGAGGGATGTTGCTTTCTTGTACCACCCAGGACTATCTGCCCAGGGATGGCACTGCTCACAGTTGGCTCGTCCACATCAATCATTAATTCAGAAAAAAAACCCTACAGGCAATCTGATGGAGGAATTTTCCAGTTGAGGTTCCTCTTCCCAGATGACTCTAACTAGTTTCAAGTTGACATAACTAACCAGACTCCTTTTCCAGGCCTATGAGAGAACAAGTATCTGCCGTTCATACCACTGCTCAAGAGCAACTCCAGTGTGCCTCAGTTTCCTTGTTATGAGGGCCCTCTCCAGAAGGTGGGCTGGCTTCTTACAAGGGGAGGCTCATCAAACACTAGCAAGCGTTCTGAAGGCCAGTGCTACCTGTCTGTCTGGTTCAGGTGTTGAATCCTTGAACTTTGTTGCCAAGGAGATTCTTATGCATAGATAAGGGCCGGCCTCTGAGTGTGCCTTGGACCACACTCTTGCATACTCTAACCCTTCTGTTCCCTCTGAAAAAGGAGCTCTGCAGTGGTGACCCACTACATCTGAAGAGTGAGATCTCCCACTGAACTTTTAACATCATCCCCATGCTTGTCAGAATTGTTGTTACCAGTGACCTGGTTGGAGTTTTCTCTTTTCTCCTTGGCTCTATGTAGCTCTCAGTTGAAAATGGCTGAAGCAGGATGTTAGCTACCTCACATGGTCAACCAGAGGAACAGAGTAGTCCACGGTGTGAATGGGAGTCAGTGGGGTGTGTTTTAAAGACTTGGAAGTCCTATTGGAGGCCAGGCCACCTCCATTGCCGCTTCATTTCCCTTTTAACTCTGCTTCCTTTTTGCACCTTTGTTTGGCTTTAAATCAGTGTGTTTCCTCTCTCTGCGGGACCTGACTGTCTAAGTTCTCTCAGAGGGCAAGCTAAGGTGCATCCTTTGTTAGATGCTAACTAGTTTCCTGGCTGCCCAGAGAGGTCAAGTGGGTACTGCCCACCTCTTCCAGGAACCCAGTGACATTCTGTGGGGAGGGACTGACCTCTCCAGGAGGCCACCAGAAGAACCTGTGGCATCTATGGGTTTACAGAGTGAAGGGATCCAGAGGCCTGCTGTGATCTTTCTTGATCCTTCTCCCCAGAAGACCTCAGAAGGGAAAAGGGCCCTTTGGAGCAAAGAGAGCAGCTTCTGGTTCATCCTGACAGTCAGTGTGTTCCACATGGGGCGTGTGACTCACCAGCCTTGGTCATGATTCTGCCCAGGATTAACAAGTCTTCCGGAATTAGCAACCAGTGCATACACCCACGGAGTAGCTAGACAGTTTCCATTCAGAACACACAGCAGGATACATAATCAGAGAGGAGGAAGGCTCAAATGACTGTGGATGACCCTGGCTCCTCTGACTGGCCTGCAGGATGAATCCTTTCTGCTTCCTCATAGATAGTTCTCCAATTAGAGAGCGGACTCCTCTCTGCTTTGCCTTTTAGCTCCTCATCCAGCCCAGGCCTCTCACGTGCCAGGAAAGCATTCTGTCACTGAGCGCATCTTGCATCCTGGTTAAGGATTACTGAATTCCCTGGGAGGTGCCAGTAACCAGGTAGTCTTGTGGAATTCATCATTTGGTGGGGAACCTTGGGTCAGTGATCTAATCTTTTACAGTGTGGTGCCCTGGTCTATGGGGTAGGATAATAACACACCCAACTCATTAGGTAACACACAGAGTGCTCATCAGCATACCTGACACTTAGTGGACATGTAATTACTGAGTGTTGTTAGGTTCTATTAAGAAATGACTGGTGTGGGTCTGGGGTTGCTGGTGTCCTGAGGTGCCTGCTGGTGCTGAAGCAGAATCGTCACCCAGGGACGTTGGGCCTCAGACACAGCTGGCATGGGATGAGTCCCTGGGTTCTGTACCCATTCCCCTTGCCTAATCTGGAAGAAAGCAGGGTGATCAACAAGGCCTTGCCAAGGAAGAGAATGATATTCAAAAGTGTGATTATTTTACAGCTATCATTTGTTTGTTCTTTCCTGTAGGAGCCACCCGGACAGCTACGTGGTGGAGAGAAAGCCTGGGGATGCCACGCTGTGTGACTGGGTCCAGTCCCGTGGTCAGTCAAGGAGTTGGTTGCAGCCTTCGAGGCCTGCCTTCAGTGCAGCCTCCCAGTGAGGCCTGCCGCTTGTCTGGGCCTTAAGTCCCTCCCTGGCCTCCTCTTTGGTGAGGTTTCTGAGTCCCCCTAGACATTGACCGTTTCTGCTTCTCATGAGCAAAGACATCTTGCAGGTACCTGCTGGAACCTGCCACATCAGATCCCACCTGCTTCTGTGTTCCCAGGTCTTCTGGGAAAGATGAGGTAGAATCTCTGATGTTCCCAGTAAGGTAGATAAGCTACCTTCCAGGGGGCAGCATCTATACGGCTGCCACTGTTGTGTGGTTCCAGGTAAATGCCAAGATCTTTGTGCCCCAGCTGACCGGTCAGCCCCATTCACAAGGGCAAGCTTCCCTTAGGCAAGGAGAAACGAAGATGAGTGGCAGAGAGGGGGAGGGGCCACTGAGCCATCTCCAAGGCTCCTTCCAGGTCTGTGATTCTAGGATTATAGTCATCTTTCAATTTTTTATTTTTATTCTTTTATTTTGCATTTATTTATATTTTTTTTACTTTTGTACTACTGGAGGTTGAACCTAGGGCATTATACATGCAAGGCAGAACTTTATCATGGAGTTGGCATGTTCCCAGCCCTAAAATTGTAACAGTGAGCTGAAGATAGCTTGAACCTGGGCCAAACACCCCAGGGGAAGAGGAGGAAGGAGAGGAGGAAGAGAAAAAGGAGGGAGGGAGGGGGAGGGAAGAAGGAGAGGAAGAGGCAGAAGAGGAGGAAAGGAGGGAGGGAGGAGGAGGAAGAGGAGGAGGAAGAAGAAAAGAGGAAAGAACAAGACAAACAAAAGAAATGGAATGTCCAAGGGGGTGAATGGGGAGCATTAGAAAACCTTTAGAATTCCCATTTGAGCCTTGTCTGCATTCAGGACCATTCTTCAGCAAGGCTCTGCTCTCAAGAGTGTCTAGATTAACCAGCACCAGACTTCAATCACATGCCCAGTCTGGCTAATTGCTGCGGCCTGAGGTACCAAAAGGGCAAGTGACTGGAGGGTTGGCACCTGGGCCTCCTGCCTCTGAGTCCCGAGTGTCACTTCCAGCTGGTTTGATTTGCCCTTCCCAGTGTGTGTGGTCATGCCTTGTCCTTTCCTAAGCCCCCTGAGCATTTTCCCTGTGGTTTCATAGTTCACTCTGCTTGTTGGAGTGGGATGGGGCTTTACAGACCTGCTGTGTTACCCTCCAGTCGTTAACTATGAGATCTGAACATAGTTAACCTGTGCTCTAGTCTTCTAATCTCCAAAACAAGACCACTGGAAGCCAGTGTGCAGAGTCACTGTCTCACTCGCGAGAGAGGCCCTGTCTCAAAAAGCACCCTGTGCCCCCAAATTAAAAAACAAACAAAGCCAGGCGTAGCTGTGCGTGCCTTTGATCTCAGTGCTGGGAAGCAGAGCCAGACAGATCTCTGCGAGAGCAGCTCAGCTTTGTCTCCATAGTGAGTTCCAGGACAACCAGGGCTACATAGAAAGACCCTGTCTCAAAAACAAAAAAATAAAATAAGAATTAAATAAAATGCGTAGAAATGATATGGTTTTGTGTGCCCATCTCCTGCTTAAACTGTGTATACCTGCCTATTAGGAGCTGTGTGGTCTTGAGCAAACGACCGTGCCTCGGTTTCCTGCACTGTAACACAGGTAGAGATGAACGCTACCTGTATCAGTGGGCTTTGATTAAATGAGTTAATACTTGTTAAGATGCTTGTCTGTAGATCACAGGTGGTGTGCGCAGGACCCCAGCTGTTAGTGTGGCTAGAGAATGCCCCAGGAGAATGCCAAGGGAATAAAACCAACTCCAAATCTCTACCTGTGGCACCTGGGACTCTAAGCATATGGCCGATTCCCAGGAGCTTCCTGCTCGGAGTTATTCTGGCAGCCTACCTCTCTCCACTCATATGAAGGTGTCTTGGTGGCTGCTGAGCCATCAGTCCTGTGTTTTGTGGCACAGATGTGTCAGAAGGTGCATTGGACAGGAAAGCCAGGGTGTGGGACTTGGGTTGTCCTGGGAATACAGGCTCCCTGGAAGGAGTTGTCACTCAGAGTGAGCCTCTGAGTTTCATCAGCACTGATAATGTCCGAGGCCGTTCTCTGGGTAGCTATCAGGGCATGATCTTCTAACCTGTGAGCAGAGGAAGGAGATAACAAGGCTCCCCTGAGGCTGGCAACTGGCTTTGTGCTCTCCAGGGAGAAGTGCTTGGGAAGGCTGCCATGGGGGAGGGGAGCTCAGCTGCTGGCCCAGCTGCTTGCTCACTGCTGGTCCAAACTGGCTATGCTGGATCTGCAAGGAGAGGACACTCTCACAAGTCAGCAGAATCAGTCACGGTTGGAGTACCATGCTGTGCCAGGCTCAGAGGCACAATGCCATTAAGTCCTCATCCAGACCCTCAAGGAGTTCACCAGCATGCCAGAGGGATAGTGTGTGCTGGGACAGGTGCCAGTGGCTTGAGAGGTTCTGTCAGCTCAGAGGGGAATTGTGGGGGTGAGAGTGGGGATGGGGGTAGGGAGCTGGTAGATTTAGCCTAACTATTGCCAACATTCTGTCCTTCTATAGTCCCAGGGGTGTCCAGGCTTTTTCTTCTCTGTTATCTACAGAGTTCATATTTGAGAAGCACTCGATGAAGTTACAAAAATGTCGTTTAATGTTTGAAGAGATTTTATTATTCTGTGTTGGGCCACACTGATGGCTCTCTTGGGCTACACGTGGTAAGGACTGCACACTGCTGTGTGTGCACACTACATTCTTCCATTTATTATTCACAGCAATGTTTTGGAGCAGGTATCCATATTCTCGCTTTCAGATGGGGAAGCAGCATCAGAAAGTGACAGGAGCAGGAAATCCTGTCACCAGGGAACAAGGACAGGGCTGGGCTTCCTACCTACTCTATGCTCTAGAAGACCACACATTCACCTTCCCGGCTAAACTCCTCAGAGCCAGGAGGGTGGTTCTGGATGTGACACTGGAAAACATCCATTCTCTCAGTTTCGGGACACCTTGGTGACTTTACTTGTAGGTCTTTAACCCATAGATGTGTCCCCGTGTCTGCTCCTGTCCTAGGCCAGGAAGACGCTTGTAGGCCTCTTGTGCAGTGCCTGAGGGACACCTGCTCAGCCTGCCTTGTCACCACCTAGGACAGGAGTCCTCTTCAGAGGCTCTCAGTGCATTTCCAGATGGCTGTTTTGTAGACAATATCAATTTGTCTAGCTCTGACAGGGATGGCAGGAGGTGCGTGGTAGAGAGGAACCACATTGTTCCCTTACCTGGAAGAGCTTGCTTGATGCGTGAATGGCAGATGAAGACTATGGCAGCTCGACCTCCATGCTGGGTTGAATTGATGCTGGCTGCTCACAAGCCTCGAAAAACATACATGCTTGCACAAAATATATACACGAGCCTGCAAGTACTGAAGGACCAACCAACCGATCACCTATCTAGCTGCAGGAAATTGATTCAATAAATTCAGGTGCTCTAAAAATGCCACATTACTACATACGATTAAAGCCAGGGTCAGCAAGACATTCTGTGGGGAGAGGTGCTTGCCACCAAGTCTGATGACCTGAGCTGGAAGGAGAGACAAACTCTGCAGCTGTCCTCTGACGAGCACGTGTGTGCTGGGACACGGAGGCACGCGTATAAGGGTGCAAACGTTGTCTCCGCCTATTTTCTTTTGCTGTCACAGAATCTTACCACTTATAAAGAATAGAGATTTACTCCGTTTATGGTTGTGGATAGCCAATAATGAGATGCCAGCATCTGCTTGGCATTCGGTGAGGCCTTCCTGATAGGTCACCACATGATGGAGGCTGTCACATGGCGAGACTGAGTTGTCCTGCTATAGTCAGACTCCTCACCTTCTTATAAAGCCACTAATTACATTGTGGGTCTACCCTCATGACTTCATCCTAATTCTCCAAGGCCCAATCCCCAGATATAATTAACATCAGTAGGGATTAAGTTTCCAACACATAAAATTTAAAGACAACTTTTTTTTTTTTTCTGAGACAAGGTTTCTCTGGGTAACTCCGGCTGTCTTGGAACTCACTTTGTAGACCAGACTGATCTTGAACTCACAGAGATCTGCCTGCCTCTGCCTCTTGGTGCTGTGATTAAAGGCACGCACCACCATGCCCACTGAGGAAACATTTTTTTAAAATATTTATTTATTTATTATATGTAAGTACACTGTAGCTGTCTTCAGACACTCCAGAAGAGGACATCAGATTTTGTTACAGATGGTTGTGAGCCACCATGTGGTTGCTGGGATTTGAACTCAGGACCTTTGGAAGAACAATTGGCACTCTTAACCGCTGAGCCATCTCACCAGCCCCCAAGGAAACATTTTTAAACCATAGCACACTTACAGGAAAAAAAAGATTTATATTCATTATTAATAGACACTGGTTCTGACAGAAAGAATAAAAGGTTATTTTAGTTATTTCCCCCCCCCCCTTTTTTTTAACAGAAAACACATTTAAATGCAATTAACCTGGCAGGCTTTTAAAGGTTTACTATTTTAATTTCTGTGTATAAGTGTGTGGAGCTGTGTGGCACGTGATTGCATATGCCTGTGGAGGCCAGAGTGGTGAGTTCCCCTGGAGCTGGGGGTACAGGTGGTTGTGAGTGGGGGTCCCATGTGAATGATGGGACTTGAACTGGGATCCCTTGCAAGAGCAGCACCTCCTGCACCCTGCTGTCCCTAGAACATCTAGAGATGTGTTAGGAAGAAACCTGAAGCCAGAAAAAGAATCACATGATCTGGAATGTTGGAAAACAAAACACCTTTCTTATTTTCTTCCCCCACTTTCCTTTTTATGGAGAGAGGCAAATACACTGTAGAGCAGTGGTTCTCAACCTTCCTCGCACTGGGACTCTCATACAGCGCCTCTTGTTATGGTGACCCCCAACCACAAAATTACTTTCATTGTTACTTCATAACTGTAATTTTGATACTGTTATGAATTGTAGTGGAAATATCTGGTATGCAGGATATGTGACCCCTGTGAGAGCCGAGACCTGCAGTTGAGAACTGCTGCTGTAGTCAAAGGGGAGCTGCAACAGGTGAGAGCCAGAGGCATTTTAGGAACATTCCAGGCAGGTGAGAAAACAGGACAGGGGCTGTAAGGGGCGGGGCTGTAAGGGGCGGGGCCAAGCTGCTCTGGAGGTCAGTTTCTTATGTTTCCAGCCCCGGGGCCCTTTTGACCTCTGCATGGAGAAGCCAACTGCCTTCCGCTGTTCTGAGTCTCTGCTGAGTGGCAAACATGGGCTGAATAGCTTCAGATCCAACCATGAAAGTGAAAACATACTGGTGATCGGTGTGAAGACAATCACGGTCATCTCTTCCAGAGTTCTGCTCCCGTGAAGTTCGTTCCACATGAAGGAAGAGCCAGCCGTCATCAGGCGTCTTTCCAGTCCTTTCCTCTTCTGCAGTTGTTTACAGTTGTCTTGAGACCTTTCATCCTTTTTCCCTTTCTGGAGAGCACAGTACTGAGGCTCGCCCCCGCGAAGCTAACGGGAGCTGATGAAACATTGTCAGTGTTTCTGCAGAATCCTTATCAATGGCGTTCGATCTCATGTTGGTAAAGACTTCCTGCGGGGAAATAGTTGAGACTCCAAACTAAGCAAAGTTTGGCCAACCCGAGAACCATAAAAAGCAGGGACTTCTCGGGCCTCTGCCGCTGCGTTTCTCTGCCTCTCTCTCATGCTTCTTTTCTTTCTGTTTCAGACAGGTTAGCTGTCTCCGCTTCCACAGCACTGTCTGACCGCCATTCTCCATCACAGCAGATTGACTCGGGTGACTGTCTCCGTGGTTACAAGTGAGTGAGCTGTGACCAGCAACCTGGTTTATAATATCTCATTGGTCCATGGGAAGATATAGGTTCTCAAAGGCCTGAGAGGTCAGCTGGACAGGTGGCAATGCCACCCTTGTTACTCAGGAGGCTGAGGCAGGATTCCAAGTTCAAGTCTGGGTTGCAGAGTGAGTTCTAGGCCAGTCTGGGAAATTTAGGGAAGATCCCATCTCAAAACACAAACTTTTACAAGGGCTGGGTATCTATAACTTAGTGGCTGAATGCTGGCCTCATGTGCAGGGCCCCTGGTTCAAGCCTGGGCGCTGGATGGTACTGGGTGAAGTAACGTTATGTCTTCTTAGTGAAAATTGGATGAAAAGAGACTGAATAATCAGATAGTGAGTAAGAAACCTTAAAAGGAGGCTGGAGAGATGGCTCAGTGGTTAAGAACACCATCTGTTCTTCCAGAGGTCCTGAGTTCTGTTCCCAGCAACCACATGGTGGCTCACAACCATCTGTAATGGGATCTGATGCCCTCTTCTGGAGTGTCTGAAGACAGTGACAGTGTACTTACATATATAAAATAAATAAATCTTAAAAAAAAAAAAAAAAGGGCTGGTGAGATGGCTCAGTGGGTAAGAGCACCCGACTGCTCTTCCGAAGGTCCAGAGTTCAAATCCCAGCAACCACATGGTGGCTCACAACCATCCGTAAGGAGATCTGACTCCCTCTTCTGGAGTGTGTGAAGACAGCTACAGTGTACTTACATATAACCAATAAATAAATCTTAAAAAAAAAAAAAAAAAGGAAAAAGAACCCTTAAAAAGTCATGTAAGAAGACTGGCCAGATGGACTTGCAAGATGTCAAGGCAAATAAAGGCTCTTGCAGTTGAGCCGGATGACCTGGGTTTGATGTCCACTCCCACATGGTGGAGGAGAAAACCAACTCCCACAGGTTGTGTTCAGACACACACACACACACACACACACACACACACACACACCATCCAGGCACACACTCCTTTGTTTTTAAGCAGTATTTTTCACATCCGGACTGAGGCTGGGAAAAGTGCTTGGCTTGGCCCCTAAAGAGTCCCACCTGGGTATTTTAGGACCCGAGTCAAGTTGAAGAAGGCTGCTCCTCTCTTCCTCTCTTCCCAGCCCTCTCTTCAGAGAGCTAAACATGGGGACACAATCCTATAATTTTAACTGTATTTATAAACCCTCCATCCTTTATGTAATGCCTTTTTCTGCTCCGAGATTACTCCCAATGTCGCTGTTTTCTCAGAGGAAAGAGACGGTAATTATAGGTCAAACACCAGCTCGGGAAGCAGACGGGCAGCAGAGAGCTGAGTGTTCCCTACTCTCTTCTGGGTACACCCTGGACACCCCTGCTTTCCCTGTGCCTAGGTCAGCTTTCCATCTCTGTATCCTTGCCTCTGCTGCTTGCACATTGCCAGTCCAGCACGTGACAAGGCAAAAATGGGGATGCTAAGACTAAAGACAGTGAGTTAAGACTGACTACGTGCCGCTTGAACAGGCCTGCCTCTTGGAGACAATTCAAATGGAAAAGAAAGGAAGAAGAAGAAAAAAATAACCACAACATTTCAGGTCATTGGCCTTTTTAAACAGACCGCCGGCAATATTTACTGCTCCTGAAATAGCAGTCACATGGAATAAAACCATGTTGGTAAAGACTGAAAAACAAAAGAACAATTTAGAGGCTGCCATGCTCACTGAGGGCCCTCTGTGTGCCAGCTGATCTGGCTCCGCTTTCTGGCTGTCCCTGCTGCCTTCTGCCCGCCCAAGGCCCTCAGGAGATGAATAAAGGTTGCCTGGGAACCCTTCTCACCTTACGTAGATTGGGAAGGTAACTGACTGATGAGAAACAGGGGTGTGAAGAGATTATGGGAAATGCCCCTCCCACAGAACGGTGCTGGGATGGGAATACTGTGGCGTTACTAGGGCACCGGCCAGTTGCATCCTCTTTCTCTCTCTAGCTGGGCCATCTTATCTCCTCTCTCCTTTCCCTGTGCGTCTCTACTTCTCTCTCTCTCTCTCTCTCTCTCTCTCTCTCTCTCTCACCCCTTGCATTCTCCTTTTGGGTACTCTCCTCATCTCTTAGTTCTTCTGGGGCTCTTCCTGGACCCCTATCTATTAGCTGCATTCTGAAGGTCAATTATAGCCACCAATGCGGGGCTTAATGAATAAGTACGGCAGTCAGGTCTGGGTCAGCATGTCCTCGCGCTGGGACAGACTCTGGGCTCCTGTTCTTACATCGTCCTGCTCGGTTGTCCATCATACAATTTAACCCAGGTCATTAAAAATCGTCGTATTTATAAATGTCTGCTTCTCAAAACCCTTCCACATCCACTTACCTCATGAACACCTCGGGAATTGTGCAAAGCAGCTGAAGAAGCAGGACAAAGGGTACGGAGGTGACGTGGCAGCATCCGAGGAGGTGACACAGACCGAGGAGAGGTCCTCTGGTCTCTCAACCCCTGGCTTCTCAAACACTGGACATTTTGCTGACAGTCAAGCTCACTACCAGCAGTGTCATGGAGCAGATTTCCCTGGGCATCCATGTTTTCTTCTTTTACATCAATTACCTTGAGAAGACCTATTTTGTTTTTATTTATTCATTTATGTATATGAGTACACTGTAGCTGTCTTCAGACACACCAGAAGAGGGCATCAGATCCTATTACAGATGGTTGTGAGCCACTGTGTGGTTGCTGGGATTTGAACTCAGGACCTTTGCAAGAGAAGATGGTGCTCTTAACCACTGAGTCATCTTTCCAGCCCTATTTTGTTTGTTTTTGTTTTTTCACATGTCTACATGAAAAGCTCATAGAAAAGAGATATGGGTGGATATGGCAAACGCTAGAATCTCAGCGTTTGGAGACCCAGATACAAGCTTGAGGCTAACCTGGTCTACAAAATGAATCCAACCTGGTTATCTAATGAGAGTCTGTTTCAAAATAAATATACACACAAACAAGCGGAGGGTCAGAGAAGTTACAATACTCCTTCCCACAAAATGGTTGACTGTTGTGGCCATAAAGAAAATTATTTTTAGGTCTCCTGTGAAGTCTGATTCTCTGACTGTCTGAGTGCTAGTCAACAAAGCCTGAAAGCTCAGCACTGCCCTGAACTGGGTTAGAGATTCTGCCCTTGGGTGGGAGCGATGCCACAGGACTTATACTGCTAACAGCCACCTCAGCAGCTCTCAGGAAGAGGGGCCATTCCTGCCTGGGGCCACAGAGAGGTGAAGGGACTGGATGTGATCCACCCAGAGAGCAGCCTCAGCTTGTGATTGACACGTGTGGAGAACAATCAAAACACTAAGGTCCTGTGTGCAGTGTTACATTTACATCAAATGCCAGGACAGGCAAGTGATGAAGAGCAGTAGCCAGGGTCCAAGGGAGAGGTGGGAGGAGACTGAATTTCCTTTTCAGTGATGGAAATATTCCAGGACAAGATGGTAGACATGGTGCATGACCACCTTGAGGTAACAGGTTTGCTTCATCTCTGCCCCAGTGCTTCTCAACACTACTTGATCCCTTCAAGAAGGCATCTCTGATTTCTGGAGGGTATCGTGACTGGTTTTTCTCAGTCCCGATGCACTCATTCTAACATGGAATGGGCTGATCTCAATAGCACCCTTGATATTATATCCATGAAGATCACAGCCACATCCAAAGCCTGTGTTTCCTCACTGTGGAAGAAAGAGTTCACATACAGGGTTTAGCTTCCTCCATGCGGACAGCCCAGCCTCCCTCCCCCAGTTCCTAGACTTGGCTGACTGATTCAGAATGGATCACCTTCTGACTGGGCAATGCTTCTTTTCCTCTGACAACCATCGTCAGGAACCCACGTAATATCCCAGCAACCATCTCTCCACAGGTCTGCATTTCACAGGGAGTCCTTTCCCAGACATTGACTCTGGGTGTCCCTGGGCACTGGAATGAATAAAAATGTCACTTCCTGGTTCCAGAGCTGGCACAGGACCTGGGCACCTGACTGACTTCTGGTTTTGAGCCAGAGATAGCCCGAGGACTGAGGGTCTCTCTACACTAACATGTCTCAGTGTCCCCAGTCACATCCGAAACTTCTGCCTCCTGAGGGCATCTGTGTGTCTGTGGTTTCCGGAAGTTTGTATGGTCAGACCAGGGCTTGGAATGTTTGTGTATACGTTTGTGTGTGTTGGCAGCTGAAGTGACAGTGTCTATTAAAAACCAATATTTATAGAGAAATATCAAAGCAATCAGGAAAAAGATAAATAAATACAAGTTTTTTTTTAAAAAAACCAATCATCCAAGAGAACATTTTCCCATGTGTCTACCCCAACCCCACACATATACCTGGAATATTCCATAAGATGGCTGCTTTCTAAGATGTTCCTCACACCAGGGCGTCTGAGTGCTTGCTATGTGCAGGCACTATGCTGTCCTCTGACAGGAGTTCATCTCCCCCCCCAGCCTGTGTCACTCAGTGACCTGGCATCCCTGTTGCTGCTTTGACCCTCAATGGCAGAGGCACAGTGTGAGGCAGGCACAGTGTGAGGCAGGCACAGTGTGCAGCGCTCTGAGAAGAGCTCTTGGGCTCTTTCATTCATTCACTCAGTTATTCACTGCCTACCTCAGACCAGGTCATGGAGCTAAAGAATGAAGGAGACATAGATCTTAAGATTCAAAGTCTTTTGGGGGAAGATAACTATATAAACAGATTACTGCAGGTCAGAGTTAATGGGCAAATGACCAAGAGAACAAAAAGGAAGTATTACCATCACCCAAGGAGATTTGTGAAGGTGACATTTTAAATGTGTCACAAAACCAAGCACAAGCAAAAGGAGAAAATATTTGCTAACGTTAAGGTTGGGTGGAAGGGGAGGGAGGGAGAGGAGAGGTCCTAAGGCAGAGCAAATAGCAAGTATGAAAGTTCTGGAACTCTGGGTGCAAGGTATGACTCCAGGCTGGGAGTATGGGAAGCAAGACTCAGACGTGAGGGTGCAAAGGGTCAGAAAGTCATCCTGTACAGGCAAAGGGGGTGGAATGATGGAGGTGTCTGTCATCTGTCTATCGCCAAGGCTAGCCTCAAACTGGCTCTGTAGCTGAACTCTGGATCCTCCTGCCTCTACCTCCCAAGAGTGGAAATGGCAAGTGTGTGCCTCCACACCGGGCTGCCTCAGTGTTTAAAAGAACTAGACAGCATTCTGTAGGAAGTTCAAGCGTTGGGTGAGCTGGAGCAGGAAAAGTAGCCATGAATACCTCAGGGACCCATGACCTTGACTGCCCAGGGCAATCGTTTGAGGGGAACCTAACCTCAGGTTGTTAAGAGTTCGTTGATCTAGCTAGTTTGGGATAATGTGGTCTAAAAAGCTCTCGACCAAGTGTGGGACCCATCAGTATTCGAGTGGTTAAGAATACAGGCTTGGGTGGGAGCACCGGCGGCTCTTCAGAGAATGTGAGTTTGGTTTTCCTAGCAGCACACGGCCGTCTGTTACTCCAGTCGGCAGCCCCAGGGTATCCGACACCCTGTTCTAGCCTTTGGATCATGCAGGGCACAGACATACATGCAAGGAAAAACACACCCAGGCACATAAACTAGAACGAAAGGGGAAAAGCAGAATCCAGGTTCTTAGGTGTTACTACCAGCAAGCAGGGCTCTGGGTGAACTTAGTTTCCTAATGCCCTCATCTGTAAAATGTGAGGGCAACCTCATCTTTAGCTTTCGGTTATATCAGATGAAATACATAAAGGCTTGAACCCTGTTGCTGGCACAGCAAGCAGCTCATGGCAGCTCTCCTTGAAATGATTGAGGAGGTGGTGAGGATTGGAGCTGGGTCAAAGAAAGGCAGGTGGGGGAGCAAAGAGAGCCTGGATGATAAAGACATACAGAGCATGAAAAGATGGGGTGTGACGAACTCGTTCAGATGGGAAGAGTTGAGGAGAATTTCCTGACGTCAAGAGGTGGTGAGAAAGCACAAGGCCAGGGCGGGGCTGAGTGTAAGATGACATCAGTGTAGATGACATAAGATGGGTGGGTAGCTGAGGTCTCCTGCGGGAAGGAGGCACCATGGAGAAGGAGATCTGGGCTGGGGCACTGGTGTGCAGCCATGAACACGTGGTGAAAGTCAAAGCTTTAAGAACAGACAGTGTCACTCAAGGAAAGTATGTGATCGAGAAGAGACAAAGTTGAGTTTAGAACACAGGAAGTGCTCAAATATGACAGAGGAGAGAAGAAAAAGGAATGTGAGCCCTGGAATGAAATAAGGGGCAGAGAGCATAAGCCAGCAGGGACAATTGTGAAGAAAACACCGGAGAATAGCCAGCAGTTATCTACCAAAAAAAAAAAAAAAAAAAAAAAAAAAGTCTGGGACAGTAAAAGGCTTGAGAATATCGAAAAAAAAATAATAAGATTTTAAAAGTCAAATCTCTCTGGGTGTTTTGGCACACACCTTTAGTTCTACACAGGAGGCAGGGACAGGTGGATCTGGATCTCTGGGAGTTAGAGACTAGCCTGGTTTGCATTGTGATCTCCAGCCGGTGATGACTATATAGAGAGACATAGACCCCATGTGTGTGTGGGGGGGTGAGGTGGGGGGTGGGAATTCAATCGCTTGCTTCCAGGAGACACACAGAAGAGACTCAAGTTCTCTCGGGTTGTTCACACCCTGTCGACATTATCTTTCCTTTCCATATCTAGGGGGCAGCCATAAAGCACAGGCAGTGGTGACCTCAGTTATGTCTTGCCCTGTGATGATCCTACAGTGGTAGGAACAGCATTAGCCACACGGCAAAGCACCAGGCATACTCTTTGTACCCACAGACATTGCTGATGCTCTCAGGAGCCATCTATGAGAAGGCCCTGCTGCTCGTCACTCCTAGCAAACTTCCTGTGATCTGAAGACCCTAGTAGGCTGGCTACTTCCTCCAATCAAGGAAGGCAACTCTCAGCTCCCTAACAGCCAGGAGAACATGTCCTCAAAGTCACCAAAATCATTGGGTGACCAGGCTTTTCCCAAAGCTCAGAAACCTCTCCAGAGCAGCAGCCTCGGGCTGTGGGAGACTGTAACTCTAACAGTGAGCCCTGGGCCAGCAGCGACATCAGGGAACCTAGACATGCAAATGCTCTTGGGATCCATCCTAGACCTAACTCTGGAGACTGGCTCTGTAGCAGTCTTATTAATTAATTAATTTTAAAAATTTGTGATCCTGAGATCGAACCTGGGGCTTGTTAAACATTCTTCTACTGAGCTGTGTCCCCCATCCCTCCAATCTGTTTTTGTTATTTTGAGACTTGCTGCCGGCTGTCCAGGAACTCAATGCATAGATCAGGCTAGTCTTAGACTTGCTGCGAACCTCCTGCCTGACTCGGCAGTGATAGGAATATAGGGCAATAGGCCACCACACCAGCTTTGGGTATGCTTGTTTGTTCTCTTGTTTAATTTTATGTGTTAACATTTTGAGTGGGGGAGGGGTGCGGAAGGGTGTGTATATGGCATGACGTGCCTGTACTGACCAGAGGACAACTGTACGGAGTCAGTTCTCTCTTTCTACTTTTACATAGGTTCTCTGGGGGTCAAACTCAGATTGTCCAGCTTGTGTGGCAAGCAGTTTTACCCACTGAGCCATTTCAGCATCCCTAATCATTTTTAATATTTATTTTAATATATACAATATATACATGCGTGTATACACATATACACACACGCATACACCTGAGTATATGTCTGCATACCCTATGCATGCAGAATCCCATGGAAGTCAGAAGAGGGTGTCAGATCCCCTGGAACTGGAATTACAGATGGTTGTAAACCGCCATTTGGTAACTGGTAAGCTGGTAACTGAACCTGGGTCCCCTGCAAGAGCAGCGTGTACTCGTAACCACTGAGCCACCTCTCTACCCATACCCTGATGTGTTTTCAACAAGCCCTCCAGTGGTCCCGCCCGATGTACCATTGTGCAGGCTTGAGAACTACTGCCCTGTGCAATGGTGGATACCAGCTCCTGTTTTCATTTCTCTCCCTAGAACACAGTGCAGCAGATGTTTTTCAGCGGGTGTGAACTGGCTTGAGTTATGGAAGGCTTTTCCTGTGCATGCCATACACATTCGGACATGTGACAGACTTTGTCTGAGAGTTTGTTCTCTCATTGAGAACTAGCAATTCATACATAGATGAAGTGAGATCAAATGCAGAGACTGCCAAGCAGGGGCCTTCTGATAGGTGTCTGTGCACCTGAGCTACCCAGTCATGACTCGGGAGACTACAGTGAACATGGGAGGGAGGGAGGCAAGGGATATGGTTGGAAGGAGTAGGTGACGTGATGCCACAAGGGATTAATCAGGCAGTCCCGAAGCTGGGATGTTTGGCAGGGTGTTCACCCTGGCTTGCTATGCATTGATTTAGCCAGTGGCATGGAAGAAAATGGAGAGACGACCCTTGTTTAAAAGAAGTTACGAGATGGCTGGGGTATAGCTCAATGCTAGAGCACATGCTTAGCAAGGGCAGACTCTGTCTCTGTCTCCCTCCCTCCCTCCCTCCTTCCCTCCTTCCCTCCCTCCCTCCCTCCCTCCCTCCCAGGTCATTACTGTGTAGCCTTTACTGGCCTAGAACTGCCTTAGATCAGCACTCAGAGGCAGAGGCAGGCAGATCAATATGAGATCAAGGCCAGCAAGTTCCAGAACTAGCCCATAATGATACCAGGCTGTATGTTCAGTCTCCAGTAGCACAAACAAAGAAAAGCAGAGAGTACGGGCCTGTGATCCCAGCTACGTGGGAGCCTGAGGCAGGAGAAGCAAACATTCAAGAACAGCCTGAAGTATAGTGAGTTCAAGGCTAGCTTAAGCAATTTAGAGAGGTCCTGGCTCAAAAAGAAAAACTAGAGTAAAAGAAAACAGACAGCAGCAGCAGCAGCAGCAGCAGCAGCAGCAGCAGCAGAAGAAGAAGAAGAAGAAGAAGAAGAAGAAGAAGAAGAAGAAGAAGAAGAAGGAAGAAGAAGAAGAAGAAGAAGAAGAAGAAGAAGAGGAGGAGGAGGAGGAGGAGGAGGAAGAGGAGGAAGAGGAGGAAGAGGAGGAAGAGGAGAAGGAGGGCGAGGTGGGGAAACAAGAAATAAGTATGTCGAAACTCGCTGGCCACTGAAAGCAGCAGATAGTTGGTGATGTAAGGCTGGAAGCTTTCATAACCTCAGGGTTTGGTTCTGCTTGCCTGTGTGTGCCAGTGTGCAGAAGGGCTTAGGGGAGGGTGCTGAGGACTAGAGCCCCCAGGGAAGACATTTGTGGAGACCACACTGTGTGGTTCCTCCCTCCCTCCCTCCCTCTCTCCCTCCTTCCCTCCCTCCCTCCCTCCCTCCCTCCCTCCCTCCTTCCCTCCTCTCTCTCTCTCTCCTCCATCCTCCCTTTCCTTCTCCCTCCCTGTCCCCTCCTTCATTCCCTCTTTTCCTCCTTTTCTTCCTTCCTCTCTATCCCCTATGTTAGCATCCCTATAAGCCCAGAAGGCACAGAGTTGAAGCATCTGTCAGGCAGGGGGAGCAGAGAGTGAGCGGCCTTTAGGAGTGGGTGACATTGCTTGGGCATTTCTGCAGCCAGATGACAGGGGAATCTGGAGGCTGGAGAATGCCAGGCCAGGACCTTCGGTGTGTGCCTTAGGTTGTGATGAACTTCTGTGCACAGATGAGTGATGTAACCAGGAAACTCATGTGGTTGTGATGGCCTCAGGTAGGGCTGTTGTTTCCTCCAGGCTGAGAAGTGATAAGGACTCAGTTTGCAAGAGACTGAAAGTTAAGGTGCTGCCTCGCCTTGGCAGGCTCCTCTGGTGGCTCTTCATGAAGCTGGCAAAAAAGGGGCAATAAACGTGAATGCCTGTAAACCTAGCATTTGGGAGGCTGAGGAAGAGGATTGCTGAGAGTTTGAGGCCAACCTAGGCTACATAGTAAGTCCCAGGTTCAAGCCTGTGCTAAAGATCAAACCCCTCTCTGAGAAAATAAAATGTGATGCATGGAAAGGGACAGGGATGGACAGATGACACTGATGGACAGACAGACACGTAAGGGGGTGGGAGCATGTGTCCACAGGCCTGCGGTGCTCTGGGCTTCTGAAATCATGCTTCCTTGTGGCACTTGCTTCCTGATGTGCTAAGGACCTTCCAGTGGGCCATGTCTGTCAGCCCTTTGTCTGGTCAGCAGTTCATCTGGACAGCTGTGGATGCAGGATGAGCATCAGCCCTGGCTTCAGAGGTGGGGCCAGCTCTGTCACCCTCCCAGCCTCCTGAGATACCCTGAGTCCCTTCTCATCATGCTTCCTTGACCACACACCACAGAACTGGGGTGGCACTGGTGTTTTCATCTCATGACTCTTTAATTATGGGACTAACAAGCAACGTGTGTGTGTGTGTGTGTGTGTGTGTGTGTGTGTGTGTGTGTGTGTGTGTGTGGTGGGGAGGAACAGTCACATGAGAATTTCAAGACAGATTGCCAGTGGAAGTAACACCAGGTTGTGCAAGAAGACTTCAGGGTGAAAGGTCATGGCTGATGGTCTGTTGGCCTGACTGTCCACAAAACACTATTACTTTGGGGGAATTACAGGTGAGACAATGAGACCCCCTGCCCCCTCCCCATCCCACAAACATTAAAGGAGAAAGGCAAGGCCTGTGTTCAGTGGCACCTCAGGAGACTCTTGTCGACTGGTTTTGATTCATTTCAGAAAATTACTGCAAAAAAGTAGAAGGTAGGTTTTTTTTTTTTTTTTTTCTCAACTGCCTTCCTTCCTGTTAAAAACCCTCCCAAACTCCACCCAACTCCTCTCTTTATCCCGTGCGAGCCCCACCACAAACCCACTTCCTCCCGAGTCTTGGCCCACCCATTAACACTCTGTTTCTCTCCTGTCCCTTCTGTTCCTTCCTTCCCCCACAACTTCCAGCTCAGGGGTCATGGCCAGGCAGCCAGATACTGGCCAGGATTCTTACCTCACTCAGCAGCTCTGGACAGAGCTGGCAGGCCAGTGCTGGGTCACCTTGGGAGAAGGCAGGAGTGCCGAGGGCTGGTGGCCCGAGAGCTCAGCCAGTGCCAGCCTAGTTTTGCAGTCTCTTCAAATATGGCATATTAGAGCCATTGCTAAGCACACATGAGGAAGGGCTGCCACTGAGGCTGCTGGTTCTCAAGCACAGTGCAAAGCTTGTGCTCAGATTTTCTCATTTAACTCACAAGGAGGACCTCAAAGTTGTCCCTGCCTCCCCTTAGGGAGGTTAAACTCTCTCCCCAGGATGAGACAGCAGCATGGTGGTGGCTTGCAGGATGTATGCAGCGTGAACGTGTGCACCGGACTCAGATGCCTCGCTCTGATCCTCATGGAATTTATTTACCTTGACTTGTTCCCACCTGCTGAAGTGGGAAAGACACTCAAACAAGAAGCGTTTAGTGGGGAAGCTGGATGCCAGGAACCAGGCTGAGACTGCTCCAGAAGCCTCAGGGACCTATAATTGGTCATCTGCAGGGTAGCCTGCTCTTTTTCAAAGGAGCTGTCGCCAAGTTCCCTGTTTGCCAGACCTCTGGGCCTGAATCCTAGTTGGTTTAGTGGTAATAGGGCCAAGGTCACAGGCGCGCTCCTAACTTTAGCAAACATTTCTCAAGTGAAGTCAGTCCACTGGGTGTGAGAGAAAACGATTTAGCTCGACCTTGTAATCTCTCAAATAAATAAATAACCCATAAAATCATAGGCTGTGCAGATGGATTGCCAAGAGTTATAGACATATTTAAAATAGTTTCTATTTGCAATAGGGAAGACCTATTTCCTATTTAGTTTTAGTGAATCTCAACCCGGGAAAGGCTAAATTCCAAATCTACCCCCTGTAGGTTTGGGTAGATGTGATGGTGGAGGTATGTTTGCTGGCAGTGTGGGGGAAGGGATTGCCTTGGCAAGCTCATGCTGAGGCATCCCTTCCTCCTGAGGAACCAGCCACATGATGGTATAGTATAGAATAGAGTTTATTCAGGGCATGGGGAGGGGGAGTTGAGAGGGTAATAGAAGCAGAGAAAGGGGGAGAGAGAGAGAGAGAGAGAGAGAGAGAGAGAGAGAGGAAGAAGAAGGAGGAGGAGGGGGAGGGGGAGGGAGGGGAAGGGGAGGGGGAGGGGAGGAGGAAGGGGGAGAGGGGGAAGGGGAGGGGGAGGGAGAAGGGGGAAGGGGAGGGGGAGGGGAGGAGGAGGAGGAGAGAAGAGGAGGGGAGGGGAGGCATAGAAGGCCGGCCATGAGCACTTGGAGAGAGAGTGGGGAGGGGATGAGAGGACAGAGCAGGAGCAGGAAGGCAGAGCAAGAGCAAAAGAGAGAGTAGAGAGCAAGCAGCCCCTTTTATAGTGAGTCAGGCATACCTGGCTGTTGCCAGTAACTGTGGGACAGAGCTTAAACAAAATGCTAACACACATAGCGCTGGGGTGGGCTCAGCAGAAAACTGTGGGAGCTTGTAAAACTTCAGCCTTAGTGCAGGAGACAGTGCACAAACTCCCGCACATAAAACAGATAGAAACATGTGCCTGAAACACAGCACAGATGAAGACGAAAGAGAGGGACTGAGAGCGTTTGAAACAAAAAACGCGGCTCTGAAAGAGGGAAAGTACAAAGCTCAGAGCTGAAGACTTGAGTCTGGGTGAAGACTTTGTGCAGAGTCAGGCCCAGCTTCTATGGTAAGTTTGGAGTGTCCGAGGAAGAACCGGAGAAAGGCTTGGAGAGGCCTGTTGTGTTCCATGGCCAAAGCTATTTGACTGGAGTCATTCTAACCCTCGTCTTCTGACCTATTCCTGTTTAGTTAATGCATTACTGGGCTTCTTCCCCAGAACACTGCTGTGGTAAAGTACAACAAGAGGTTGTGGTCTTACCTCGGCCCAAGCCTGCTAAGGAGACAGAGAAACAAAGAGTCACAAGACCACAGTGTCCTGTAATAAAGATTCTGATGGAAATCTCAGAGGTCACAGGAAGTGGCCAAGGTCAGAAGGGTGACAGGGAGGGCTGCACGAAAGTTACAAAAAAGCCAATAGTAAATGGAAGGGGTTTGGGGGGAGGACATTGAGAGAAGAATCTTCACAAAGGCACTGGAAGGAGAATACCACATGGTAGGCTGCCTCGTGGTGGGTGCTGAGCAGTGAACTGGGAGATACTGGTGGCCTCACATTTGAATTTGAACCTAAAACTGAGGTTGCAATGAGAGGCATCTTAGGGATGAACAGAGGGTTTTGTTTTGTTTCTGTTTTGGTGGGGGGGGGGGGGGGTTGGGGGTGTGGGGGGGTTGGGGGTGTGGGGGGGGGCAGGGTCTCACTCAGTGGCCAAGGCTGACCTGAAACTCTCACCAATCCTCCTGCCTCAGCCTCTCAAGTGCTAGGAAGACAAGGCCTGTACCAATGTCTGACTAGGAAGAAAGGCCTTGGTTAGGGAAATAACAGTGCTTGATTCTGCAGCACGGTGAGAAGGGCGAGCAGCATTTATAGACAGTGTGACTCGCACTCAATGTGTATCTTTCTCCCCTCCCACCCTGCCCACCCCCAACATTCCCCTCTCCCCTTGGGATGGTCACTATGCTGGCCGGGAACGTTGTGAAGGCTGGCGGTGCAGTTCCTTCCACTGGAGAGTATCATGAGCCTGGTGCAGCTCTTTCACATGGATCTTCACAGTCCTATTCCAAAGTGTCCTTCAGCATCACCGGAGCACTGATGGGACTTGCTAGGAAGATGCTACCAAAGCCTTTCCTTTTCTTTCTGGCACTGGAGGGTGAACCTAGGCTCTTGTGTATACTCGGCAAGCGGGAAGCACTCCATTGAGCTACCAAGTTCTAGGCCCGTCCAAATCCTCATACTCTTATCAGTTGTTCCAAATTCCCAGGGAAACAATCTGGTACCCAAGACAAGGAGCCTGGACGTTCATGATCATCTTTCTATTAAGCTAGAAGAAGTCAAGGTAGGTAGGGTGAGAGGCAGACGCCAGACAGATCCACTGCCATGATTTTAATTTCATAGACATAACCTGATACCGCAGTCTCCCTCCTCAACAGCTATGCATCTCTGCTGAGAGAACTTTAACCCAGTTTGAGTTGTTTGGTTTTCCTCTAATATGGCTTAAATGTTCATCTGATTTCTAATGCATAGTAGCTGTTGGGGTACAGAATGGCCTTTAAATGGGTTCATCCCTTTCCAAATAGGAAATGGAACTAAGTTCATTAAAAACCAGTGTTGGATTTCCTGACCAGCTGAGCTGGCCACACTCGATAAGATTTGCAACACCAACAACCAAAATTAATAAGATATATAATAGATATATTTCCATAGGGGGGAAAATCAGTGTTGGGGATTACTAATTGTGTGCCTCATTATATAATCAGATTTTGGCTTAGGGGCGGAGAATAAAGTTAGAAATGAAGAGAGAAAGAGTGTGTCAGAACCTGGTTGGATGAAGAGAACACAGACAGTGACCAAGCTATCCGGTCTCTCCATGTACGTTGATGTTGGCTGACTCTGCCAGGGAGACATGAACAGATGTTACTCACCCCAGACAGGGCAACAACAGACCAAAGCATGCTGCCCCTCAAGTCTGACTGAATGAGCCAATAAGTTTAACTGGAGTTGCTTACAGAGGCGCTGGTGAGGAGGTTTTTTTTTTTTTTTTAGCGGAACTTGGACAACTTACAAGCAGCTACATCATCAAGGAAAAGTCTGCCTCACCTCAGCCATCATGAGCCACTTACATGACCTCAGTGAAGGGAGGGTTCTCATGAGCCACCTCAAGCTCCTTCTACTTCCTGTGTCAACCGGTCAGTTCTGAGGGTTGCATGCTGGTAATCATGACTATGCTGATTTATGACAGCAACAGCCACGCCAAAACTTGGAGGACAGAGTCCCCACCACTGGTCTCTGTGATTCCTACACCTGTAAGCCTACAGCCTAACTTAACCACGTTAGGTACATCCTACTTCCCTGGATGTAGTGACTGATGGCCTGTGTCTATCCAAGTGTGACTGCCCTCAGTGTTCCTGCCCCGCAACAGTCTAACTTTAGAATAGCAGAACTTGGAGGTGAGAAGTCACCTTAGCATTTTGTATACCAAGCCCAAACTCACACTGCAGTCGGTGACAAGAAGTGACAATCACATCCCTGGGCTCCCCAATGCTGGCTCCCTCTCATCTTGCTAATTCACCATAAATTTAGAGCCACAAAAGTTCAAAACAAAGCTGAACCCTGTACTGGTCATTAAGCCCGTGAGTCACAGTCAAACAGTGGCTTCTTTCTTTCCACATTAGCGGGGGTTTTTCCTCCCCTGTGGCTCAAACAAGAATCAACTTTGTGACAATAATTCATTCAATGCTGCTTGGAGCAGGCACTGGGTTGGGAGGTGACAAGCTCTGCAGTGTCCCAGGTAGCAGTGTGTCTTCTGATGACAGAGTGCTGGGGTTAAGGGAGGGCAGTGAGTCCAGAATGCAGGGGACCTCATTTCACTCACTCAGAGGTTAGCAAAGGCTTCCTGTAGAAGAAAGGCTTGCCAAATATTTTAATTGCTTAGGTGTGGGGGAAGACTCCAGGGGCAGGAGGGAGCAAGGGGGCTCTGGGGATGCTCTTTGAGAGCCACAGTGGCTGGATTGGGACCTGTGTCACTTTTGAAAATCGAGTGTAGCCAAAAATAATTGTAGGAGACAGTTGGGAAAGGAGGTCCCCCCCACTCCCCATCAGTTGCACTCAGTCCTTCCTGCGTATCTCAAACTCGTACCTAAAACTTCTTTCCAGTGGCACTTCCTGTCCCTTGTAGACAGGGTCTCCCAGTCAAATTCTTTTTTCCTCTCTCAGTTATTCCCATCTGCTGTTGGCCCATTACATATATTTTAAGCACTTATCATGCCCTATTGGGGAATTTGCAAATTTTAAAACATTAGCCCTAACACAACCAGGAAGAAAATACACTCCATTCCCTTACCCAACAGTACAAGGCAATTAAATGCCACATATACACACCAGACAGGAAATGGTTAAGGAATGTAGGGGGAGAGAGATTGCCCTGGGGCTAGAGGTTAGCCCTTGAGAGAAGTTAGAGAGCCAAGTGGCTGAGGCAGTTACTCCAAAAGGACCCAACAGGTAAAAGTTGTAAAAGTTGTTGAGCAGTTACAAGCACCGAGGCTTACAGCTCCTGCCGCACACCCACCTTGGAGTGCAAGAATCAGAACCAGCCACTCCTGGAAGATTCAGGAAGACTTAGTGGGGTGGCTACCTCCTCTAAGCTGCTTGGCCCATGTTGGCTCAGTCAGTTGAAGCAATGGTTAAGGAACCTGTCAGGACCACATAATGATCAGCACTGGTGAGGTGGTTTAGTTACAGAGCGTCATCACTCTGTGCCAGACAGGAGTCAATCATTCCTAAAACAACTGCTGAGGTAAAGACATTGTTACCCTCAGTTCTAGGTGAGAAAACAACAACAACAACAACAACAACAACACCCCACAGAGATGTTAAAAGTAAAACCTAGACTTTCCCACTGTGTATAAATAAAAAGTATCATAAATTGGACTCATCTGCCTTGGGGGCCGTCCTTCCAAGCAAGCTGCCAACAGGATCAGGATGAACGCATATAGAACTGAACATGTTCTTGTAGTTGTAGTAAAAAGAGAAGCAGGTGAAAATTCTTTGGTGGGAGTGATGTTTGAGAGAAAATTCATTTTAATAACACGTTTGCTCCCTCCGAGTATCTCGAAGATATCTTTTAAACAGATAGTCAGTATACAATTTTTTCATTTCACTTTGGTTTTCTCATGAGAACTTTCCAAATTTATGTGTATTTTTAAACCTACAGAATGTTTCTATTCAAATACTAGATTTGCATCAGAAATACTTGATCTGTATTTATATTTCACATAATTTATAGCTGAAAAAGTATTCACATACCTGATTTATTCCAAACATCCTAAAACTTAAAAAAGCATTTCCAATATCCTGGTTAAGTACCAAAAATAATTTTCTCTGTTTATATATACATCCATAATTTCCAGCCTGGTTTCTTTTAGAGCTGACTTTAAATCCCATTGATTTTAAGCCTGTCTGATTTGTTAACTTTGTGTAAGTCTGTGCTAGTGTTCATTTATTGATCTGTGAGATTAGCACACAAAATGGTGGGTGTCCTCACGGCATCTTCTGCTCACACATCTCACCATGCTTAGTTTTAATTTTTTCCCTCCCATGCTGACCTTTCTTGGTCCCCTCCCTCCTCTGTCTTGTTCTTTTTCTTCCCCCAGGTGGGTACCCCTCTCCTTTCTTTCATTCTCTCTATTAAGATCTCTAATAATCTCCATTAAGATCTTACCTTCCTTAAGATCTCTTCATCCTCTCTCATGATTACCTCCCTAGTTTTACAGCCAACACACACACACACACACACACACACACACTGAGCACTGGCAGAGAGCACAGATAACTGTCTTCTATTTCTGCATTCCACAAGATGATGAGTCATATCACGTGTACACCTTTAGGATAACTTTAAGAACTACGCCCGCCCACGAGCTCACTCAGCAAGCTGAGCGCAAGCATCTTTTCAATATGTATCATTTCCATGGAATGAAGAGCCAGGTGTTGGTGGTGCTCGCCTGTAATCCCAGCAGCAGCCTGGAAATAAAGGCAGGTGGATTTCTGTGAATTTGAGCCAGCCTGACGTCATAGTGAGACCCAGTCTCAGAAAAGTAAAAAGAGGAGCAAATGGACAGACGAAGGATGAGCCCCTTGTTTAGAAGCTGCAACAGTTCAGCCAGGGGAGGTGAGGCAAAGCCAGAGGCAGGAGGGCAACTGGACGCCAGCAGGGTTATATAAATTTAGCTTCTTGAAAAACTGGAAGCAACCCTGTCTCAAAAGGGTCAGGGGCATAGAGCACTTGCCTGGGATGTGAAAGGTCCTGGCCTGAGCACTGAAGCCAAACAAGCAAGCAAGCAAACATCACAGGCAACGGCAGCCCTTGATCTACTTTTGCCAGGCACCCTTCACTGTGACAGAAGTTATGCCTGGTCTCTCTAGCAGAGATCTTTGACAAATGTAACATTTGCAAATGTCTATACCAATGAAAGTAACATTCAGCTACGGAACAACAATACTTAAAAAGAAAGTGAGTTTGAAAATCCTGTGGAATGAGGTTATCCAAAGTATCAGTTGGTTGTGTTTCTTCTATCACATGACTTTCTCTGTCCCTGAAGAAAGTCCTGAACACCTGGATTTGAATCGATTGGATTTTGGCATTGTCAGGAAGACTTTGGAACAAGACAATTATTGCTTAATTGAGGAACTTCCAGGTCTTCCCCTCCACCTTTGTTGAGGAATGACTGACAAAAGCTGTCCATATTTAAGATGCAGACATCTGATAAAAGCTGTGACAAAATTACCAAATGAAGACAGGTATTTCACAACCATCTCTGCAGGTACCCTTTACTGGGTAGTCTGAATGCTTAAGATCTAATTACTATACATTATCACTAATTGATACATTGTTATTTTTTTCTGGGCTGGGGACTGGCCAGGCTTTGTCTTGCTAATTAAGCATGTCCCCGCTGAGGACCCCCCCCCCCCCCCCAGCCCTAGGATCATTAATTTAACCGTGGCGCTCAGATCTCCACACTGTAAATTAGGGCTTACATCTAAAAGGCAGTGGCTTCAGTCAGCAGGTGAGAGTCTCCACTTCCTTTACTCCCTGCCCTTAGTGACTACCCTGCTCTTTAACTCCTTGAATGCCACACGTGAGACAAGGGTGCAGCATTTGTCCTAGTGTGTCTAGCATGATGTCCCCCAAGTTTATCCATGTTGCAGGGAATGTATTTCCTTCTTTATAAGGCCAAATCATATAGATCACCTATGTAGCTCACATTTTCTTTATCCATTCATCCACCAGCATGGGCTGTTTCTGTAATTTGGCTATTGTCCCCTGTGCTGGAGAGAGCAGAGTGTAAGGATCGTTTCAAGGTACTGATTTCATCTCCTTTGGATCGATATCCAGAAGTGGAATTGTTGGACCATATGGTAGCTCTGTTTTCAACTTTTTTTTTTTTTTTCAGGAACTTCCAAACTGCTTCCCCTAAAGGCTGTGTTGAGCTTATACTAGTTGTAAAATGTCTCTCAGATCTTCCCCTTATTTTCTCCAGCAGAATTTCTAAGATGGAGATGGTAATGTTCTTGGCCACCCCTCCATCTAAAAGTGGTTCTCTTTTGGGTGTGGGAATTCAAATCATCTTATTGGTAGCAGCTAACATTATGAACCCGGTCCTGGTTAAGAATTACTTAAAAATATTTATTGAACATTTACTTCTAATTTCAGGCAACTCTCATTTAACTGTTGGGAGAAAAGTTATTTTTAAATTTGCTATCTTTTCACTGGAAGTGTCTGAGACAGTCTCATGTAGCCCAGGCTAGCCCAGACTCCCAATCTCCTGCTCCCACTACTCAAGAGTTAAGGCAGTACATACCTATGCTTGAAGGTTGAAGCCAGATTTTTAAGCTAGCCTGGGTGATATAGTGAGTTAGCAGTCAGTTTGCAATAAAGAAAATCTCTATTAAAGTTAATTAAACTGAAGTTTATTTTCTCTAACTACACTTCATGGACTCAGTAGTCCTATTTGACTGGAGGCTAATAGACAACACAGCCCCAGACTGTCGCTACAACAGAATCATGATTACTGTGTTCAAATCCAGATCCCAAGTCCAGAGCGTCTTCCTCAGTCCCTACAGGGTCTCAGGCATCAGTGTTGCCTTAATGCTTCTACAGAAGAATGTGGTAGTCAGCTACTCTTTTTTTTTTAAGATTTATTTATTATTATATGTAAGTACACTGTAGCTGTCTTCAGACACACCAGAAGAGGGAGTCAGATCTTGTTACGGATGGTTGTGAGCCACCATGTGGTTGCTGGGATTTGAACTCTGGACCTTCGGAAGAGCAGTCGGGTGCTCTTACCCACTGAGCCATCTCACCAACCCATAGTCAGCTACTCTTAAAGACCACAAGGGTTCAGACCATTCTGTCTCCTTGGAACTGAAATGTTTCCCAGCCTTGCCAAGCTCAGGAAACTGTTAAGATTTGAGCTTCCCGAGGGTTTCTTTGCCCAATCACTTGGATTGGATCTTGCGAAGCTTTGTATTCAGCCACAAGGAAGTTCTTTTTCAGCGTCACTCCATCCCACCCCCACCCCCCTTCTCTAGTACCTTCTCTGCCTCACAAATGCCAGCCTCTAGAACAGGCCTGGCTGGAGTGGAGAACTCTTAAAGAGACACTGTATCCCAGGCTGACTCCCAAACTGTTAAAACAACCAACCCCAAAGCAATGAGGATTTCCTCAAGAATCTCATGCTTGGAAAAGGAGCAGGTAGCAGCCAGAGCGGGAACCTGTGTCCCGGAAGAGATTTCACCCAGTTCTAACTTGTCAGTCCAGACAAGGGTAGGCCAGCGGTGGGCAGGCACATACCCTCACCAGGATTGCTCAGATGTGTGTATCCTCTGCTCTAACCTTTGGTCTTACCTTAGGACCCTGAAGATGGGGTGGGGTGGGGTTTCTGGATCTTTCTTGTCAATGTGCCCACATTGAATAAATCTCCTTTTTCTGCTTCTTGCTTTGAATTTGGCTCTTTTAGTTGGCTTATTGAGAACAGGTGACTGGATCTGACCCGAGTCGTTCTTAGGCTGTGACACCACTGTGCCTTCCAAATTCGACGTCTTCATCTTCTTCTTCTCAGTGACACAGTATGTGTGCCTGAGAGCCGAGGATGCTGTGGGGATGGACCCTTATTTCTCTCGCTGTGTGTTGCCCAGGGAAAACAACTCACTCTTCCATGTATCTCCCCAGTTTTCTCCTCCTTGACTGCTGGGCAGGAAGTACCGCCCTGAAAGCATCTGCGTCTGGAAGTCTCCGCCGCAGCAGTTGCTTTCGGCACTGCTCAGGTAAAGTCAATACAACTGTTTTTCCTGGATAATTCAGCCCCAGTCTTCTCTGATTTCCTTCCCTGCCGTCACAAACAGGCTCTCCCTTCCTCCTCTGTGCTCTGTGCTCTTTCTTCTCCTTAGAAACCTAAAGAACCACACTTCCCTTGTCTTCGTTTTAGCGACCCATCTGTCTCTCGGGCTCTGCCTGGATGGCCCCTGCCCCTTTGTCACTTTCTCTGTGGTGTGGAGGAAACCTCCACCAGGGAAGCTCTGGAGACTGTCTTCTTGTATCCCACTCTTTCTCGTGGGGATTCCTCTGCTGGTGTCTGAGGTTGGCAGCCTGTCTTCTGACTGGATTAGATGTAGGCAGCAAAGGAGTCCTCCCTGTTTGGTTCCCTCTATGTCAGAGCCCAGATGCCAGCTCAAGCTTACCATTTCAAAAACAGAGGACCTGACTTTTTTCTCTCCAAAATCTAAAACTGCACACACATCTCAGTATATTATTTCTTACACACAAACTATGTAGACGATAGAACAGTAATCAGTCAGCATCCAGCTAGAAAAACATGTAAAGAATTACAGGCAGAGCTTAGTTCCCGTCCTTCTTTACTCACAGGTTCACTGAGTTTAGTGTGCATGTACCACACAGCACGTGTGTGGAGATCAGAGTACACATCTGTGCGGTGGCTTCTCTCCTTTGTCTTTACCGGGGTCCCAGGGATCAAAGTCAAGTCTCCAGGCTGCACAGCAAGTACCTCTGCCCATTGAATCATCGCAGTGGGTCTGAATCAGTGTCTTCAATTCCCAGAGTGTGTGTGTGTGTGTGTGTGTATGTGTGTACATTGTATTTGTAGTTTAGGGACATGGAATATAAAGTTCTCTGTGTATGAATTTGTATATATATATATATATATATATATATATATATATACATATATATATATACATATAATATATATATTCCATGTATTCATAAGCAATACATAATACTTTACATGTTTTAATCCCATGCATTAATGAATACAAGGTTATCATTTTATGAACCCTTGTGCATGGAGAAGGAAGACAAATTAGAAAGGCATTCAGCAGAACTCCATTTACCAGAGGCTGAGTAGTTAGTTATCCTGGAGTCTGGCGGTTGTTGGGGGAAACGGAGCCAGTTAACCTGTCTAGCTTTAGTCACTGCACCAAAATGCAACTGTGGCTGCAGCGTGTGTCTGCCGTGTGTTTTTGTTTGCCGGCACTGAGGAAGAATCCTGGAGAGAATAAAAGGGCTACCGGGAAGAACAGAGCAACCATTTCTGAGGCAGCCACAGCAGCGTTATGGTGCCTGCTGGCTTGAGTCAAGCACTGTGCTAAGTGTTTTCTAAAGCAGTGTGTTTGTTTCCCAAAACAACCTGAAGTGAGCATGCTCACCTCTGCCTTTGAAATGGAGAAACTGGGGCTGCATAGACTATAACCATCCTCCCTGCAGGCCCTCTTCCCAAGCCTTAGTGAGTATATTCCCTTGGAGAGTGCACAGACATGTTAAACCCAACTCAAGTCCGAAGTTTCTCTGCCTTTGCGCTCCTCGCTCTGAATTCCTCCCAGTTAAACCTTGTTTGAGTTTATTTCCCATTGAAAGGCTGAGACCTAAGGCAACTGGGAGGAAAGGGTTATTTAGCTTACACATACAGATCACAGTCCACCACTGAGGGAGGAAAGCAGGAACCTGGAGGCAGGAGCTGACCCAGAGACGACTGGGAACTTTGCTTACTGCCTTGCTCCCAGGTTTACTTAGCCTGCTTTATGATATCACCCAGAACCACCAGTGCAGGGATGCACTGCCCGCTGTGGTCTGGGCCCTCGCACACTGATCATTAATCAAGAAAATACCCCACAGACCTACCCATAGGCCTAACTGGTGGAGGCATTTTCTCAACTCAAGTTCCCCCTTCCCAGATGACCCAAGCTTATATCAAGTTGAAAAAAAAAAAAATTAACAGTAGAAGCCTCTTAGATTCAGATCTAACCCAGGACTATCCTGCTCCAAATTCTTTTTTTTTTTAATAAAACAACTTTATTCATGACACATTATTTAAAAAAAATTCCCATCCCCTCGAAATGAATTAAAAAAAAACAACAACAAAAACAAGAGACAAACAAAAACAAAAGCCACCACCCTGTTCCCACTTCCTCCCGTTCCCTCCAAATAAAAGGGGGGAAAAGGTGAAGAAAAAAATTAAAACAAACCAAAAACACCTGAAAAACAAAAACACTCCCAAACTCCCCAAAACAAAGCAGTGCATTCCCCCCAAGTGTAAGGGGAATTTACCCCTGAGTCGCAGGAAGCTGGCTACAGAAACCTGCCAAGAAAGACACTCAAAACAGAAAAAGAAACACAAAAGCAAACAAAACAGATTTCCAGGCAAACTGGAGGGGCAGGGAGCGGGAGGAAAGAAGGACCTGGTAGGATAGGAGCAGGCAGGCAGGGACTGCAAAAGGCAGGGAGAAGAGGAGGGAAGGAAATAAGCTGAGAAGTTTGGTGTCCTTCCAGAGCCCTGGGTAAAAAAGAGCTCTCCTACCACCCGAGCCCACCTACCCTTGAGCAGGCCCAGAGAGGATGGAGGGGAGCCGGGAAGCAGGGAGCAGCTTTCGCAGATGAGATGCGTCCATGGCAAATCCCCACAGGGAATATGTAGCCTCTGCTCCACGCCCTGGGCCTCTCCCTATTACCAAAGCAGGACCCTCCTCAGCTACTTATGGGATTCTACCACCTTTCACAGTATGTTTCTTTTCATTTCTTTTCTTTTCTCTTCTTTTCCTTTCCTTTCTTTTCTTTTTAATTTTTTTTCCATCAAAGCCATCTTCTGTTTTTCTTTTCTTTTTTTTTTAATTCTTTTTTTTTTTCATTTTTTCCCTCTCTCTCCTCCCAATACACACTTTTTTTTAGTAAGGGGAATACCATGATGTTGCTCTAGCCCGGCCCCTGTAGATTCGACCCCAGGCCCTGCTGTTAAAACCACTGTAGAATCGGAGCTGTTGTAATTGGCAGTCCCCGCGCGATATCTATCGGGCACGCGGGAAACCCCGGTCTGTTGTGCTGATGCCTGGTCTGTTGGTTCGTTTGGGAACCACCTGGTTTTGTCTTCCTCTAAATGGACTCTTCTAAGGCCAGGGACACCCTCACTGACTGAGAACTCTCTATATGCAAACTGAGAACTCTTTATATGCAAACCCTCTGGGATGGCCACTAAATTTGTCACAGAGTATAGTAACACAGTTGACTGAACCACAGCCATTTAGTGGGCTCCCAGCTCTTCTGCTGTTGCACCATAGTTCACATTGCCAACATAGATAGAACAGGCATCAGCCTCCATCTTCTCCTCAAGAGACATGATCACTGGGCCAGCATTGCCTGGGGGTGGACTCATATTCGCCTGCTTCTCTACCTTGCTTTGTAGCTCCTTTAGCTTCTCAGCCTCTTCCTCTGTCTCCCAGACTCAAGCTTGCTTGATCGATTCTAGCTCCTCAGAGTCACACTGTTGCTTCGGATCCATCAGAACTAAAGTTGATCTCCGAAGTCAGCCACAGATGCCTTCGTGTAGTGATGGTGCTGTTTCCGAGGCAGGATCTCACTGACTGACTCCCAAATTCTTTTCTAGCTCCCTAGCGCCCAAACTGCTATGTTAAAAGGCCTCACCCTTGACGTTCCAAGTCCAGTTCCCCACCCAGCCTTTAACAACCTGGCTTTATGACCTGCTCTCCTCCCAATCCCTGCTGGCTGTACTGTTTAGTATCCTCTGAGCGCTCTGCTCACATGCCCATCTCAGCCGCCTGTGTCGTTCTTCCTCTGACTGTCCCTTTTTTCTGCTCACCCGTCCACATCCCATAGGTCCCCCCCCCCCCACCGTTCAGACCCACCGGGGTTTCCTGTCCCTTGTCCACTAATCAGAATGTTACTCTTTCCCTTCCAGCCCTGACTGAATTTGTGTGTGTCCCTTATCTTCCTGAGTTATCCTGTGACCCAGTGTGCTCGCCTTTCCCAGCTCCCAGACAATGAGTGGTTTCTTCCTCACCTCTGCTCATCCCGAGGGCCAGAAGGGAACCGGGCTATTTTAGACCCTTGAATTGATGTAGCACTTTCTCTCCTCAGACAATTCATGTTGAAATATGGAGTTCAGCATGGGCACAGAATAGGATCGCATCTCGCAGGAGGTTATGGCTGCACTCCACTTCCATCCAGCAGCCTTGACCCAGATCAGCTGAGAAAGACAATTACTGTAACTCAGTGTACAAGAGTAAGACAAGGACCCTGGACAAGGTCGTAGCTAATAAAGATGCTGGGAGGCTGTTCACATTTCACATCGGCCTTACCTGAAACTGGGTGACAGCGGCAGCTAAGATTTTATACCTGCTCTACACAGGCATTGTGAGACTTTGACAGTTCTAAGTGGATGGTGGTCGGTCGGGTACAGGGCGGATGATAGGCAGCATGCATTGTCAGTGTGCACACACTTGCGTATGTGTGGCCCGTCACAGGGGCTCTCAGCCCTGTGACTAGTGTGTGCTACCTTACTCCTGACTTTCAGTTCACTGGCACAGGAGGTATCAGAGGTTGTTCTTCACTTTAGGGTTCTCTCCACACAGTCCTGTTGGCCACTCAGCACCAGAGACCCCCAAGGCATGTGAGAGACCGGGCCACAACTGTTTCTGTCATCGTTTCTTTTTCCTGAAAGAGAAGAGGCTTGTGTTTGTATAATTTTCTCCTTTGCTCTGGCCTGCTCCAGGCTGTCAGCCTGGTCAAGTCTTCTTCAGCCCTTAAATTAATATACATGTCATCACCTCTCTTTAAAAATAAAGATCCAGGGCTGGTGAGAAGGCTCAGTGGGTTAGAGCACCCGACTGCTCTTCCGAAGGTCCAGAGTTCAAATCCCAGCAACCACATGGTGGCTCACAACCATCCGTAACAAGATCTGACTCCCTCTTCTGGAGTGTCTGAAGACAGCTACAGTGTACTTACATATAATAAATAAATAAATCTTTAAAAAAAAAAAATAAATAAAAATAAAGATCCTGCTCGCCAGCTCCAGGGACCTTAAAAAACACTATTAACTCAACATGGCTAACCTTGGACTCATCTTTGCTTCCTGATTCTTCCTTCCTCTGACATCCCTCTTTTCCCCCAAAATAGAACTTGCTTCTGCCCTTTGGGTAAAGGGTTCAATTCGCTTGATATTACTGTTCAAAACTTTAGCATCATTTGTAATTCTTCCAACTTGATAGTTCTTACCCCTACTGACTATGTGTGTGTGTGTGTATGTGAGTATACATACGTGCACACACTAAACCCATGATCTTATGCATACACGCTGGCCCACCAGTCTACAATTGAGCTACATCCTTAACCTTGGATATTTGAACTCTTTCCGTGTAGCTCCAGCTGACCTTGAACCTTGCTGTTTGTGCGGATTTGCATTTCTTGAATCCAGGCCTTGCATATGCTCGGCAAGTGATCTACCACTGATCTTCAATCTCAGCCCTCACATCCCATCTTTAACCAAAACTCTCTAGCATTTCTTTGTAGAAGCCCTCAATATCGATTCCCAAAGCCAAGTTCAGTTTAAATCGATCATTACTTAGGAATTGGGGAAAGGATAGAGTTGGGAGATTTATTTATTTATTTTAAACACACAGTTTGCCTCTTCTACCTTACAGTTTTAGCTGCCTTTGGGAGCTAGGGATGATAACGGGAAAAGGCCCGATGGGTGCACCTCAGCACACTGCTCTCTGCTCTGGTCAGTCCTGCCCCTGAGCACACTGATAGGCACAGTCAGTCCTGCCCCTGAGCACGCTGCTGGGCACAGTCACTACTGCACCTAATCACACTGCTCCATTCCAGTCAGTCCAGCCCTTGCTGCTCGGTCTCTCATCTCCAACCAATTCCTTCCGCTTCTATTTCCCCAATCTGCTGTTCTGAAAACACTGCTTCTAGTCTGGCATTTGCCAGTTCCTCACCCCAGATCTCAGGTTGGGCACAAGATGGGCTCTGTCATGTGTTATCTCGCCACCAAGCAGCTTCCTTGCTGCCGTGCCTTTCCGAGTCCCTGCCCAGGACAGCAAGTGGCACCTGAGCTCTGCTTACTCTGTCTCCTCTCCCAGGTCTCTGTCTCCAGTCTATTTCTCCTTCCTGCCAGACTTCACTGTGCAGCTTCTGGCTGTATGTCTCACAGATTTGAAGTGTCCATCTGTATGTCACCACCACATCTGCAACCACATCCACTCACTCGGCACACCTGGGGGCCATCCCTCCCTCTCCTATGCACATCCAATAAGCCATCGAGTCATTTCCTGTATTGTGCACATGTATTCGGATTCAGAAACACACACACACACACACACACACACACACACACACACACCCCGACTCTGAGCTCCGCCTCCCACCTTGGAACAGATTCAGGTTCCCACTCTTCCTCTTGGCCTCCTGGGTCCCACTTTGCCCTCTGTAATCAGTACATCCTCTACATTGCCTACAGTGTCTAGTTTTTGTAGAATACAAGTCTGGATCACGTTTCTTTCCTGCTTTTTCCTGCTTAAAGTCTTTCAGTGTCTCTCTCCTGACTTGATGGTGTGCAGGGGATGCACACAAAGCCTTTGGGTAGCTTACCCTGTCCTCACACCCCTACTGCCACCTGCAGAGTTCAGAACAGTGCCCCCTGGGGTCTGAGGCACCTCCTCTGAGGGTTCTCCCCTCCTCCATGCTTAGAACAATTTCACTTCTTTGCTCTGGTTAACTTGTAGCTCCTTGATAATCACTTGCTTCCACCCAGAGCCTTCCCTCCCCCATCACCTGGAGCTGTGGATCCCAACACCTCCTGTGTAGCCACTGCTGTCTCAACATTAGAGCACCACTGTTAGGAGCTTTGGGTTTTGTTTTTGCCTTTTGTTTCTCACTGCTTGTAACTTTTCCTAGGAATTTGATTTCTATTTAAGGTAGATAGAGAGAGAGCCATGTATGACAGAAGAAATGATTTCCCGCAAGTCTAATGTGGTAAACATCCAGTTTAATTGGGGTTACTTCCAGGATTATGGGTACCTGATAGGTGGCTATACCACTATATGGCTTGGCACTCATCAAATAGTGTTCCGAGGGAGACAGTATCTCTTCTAGATCTAACCTCTTCTAAAATGAATTCTCTGTTAGGACAGAGACCACAACATTTCCCTGTAAGATGAGCCTACACGAGGCCTTAAATACACATGTTTTGCTCATGTATAGGCCAGCCATCCTGGACCAAGGGAGTCCTGAGAGGTGGGCTTCAGGGCCAGAACTGAGCAGCTCCTAGCTAAGTCTGCCCTGCTGATTCACTGAGATTCTTTTAGATGCTGTGCAAACCTGTTTAGTTTCCACAGCTTGGCTCTAATTTTGACATGCATTTTCACATCTGTTGATAAATTTTGTACTTCAAACAGTTGATAGGGCAAAGCATGTTGTATGAGACTAAAGGATAATTTTGAATGAATGAAAACACTGGACATTGTTATCTCAGTTTTCTTCTAAGTAGTTACACACACACACTGACACACATACACACATGACACACAGAGACACACAGACACACAGACAGACACAGACAGACAGACAGACAGACACACACACACACACACACACACACACACACTGAATTCTAAGCAAGAGCAAGGCTCTGCAGTAGCAAACCTCCAGTTCATCTTTGTCATCTTTTGTCAAAACTTCTATTCAGCTTGAATAGAGCCTTCAGTTTCAACACTGAAGTTTAGAAGAGACAGACAGACAACCTCAGGATACTATTCTTTAAAAAAAACAAAAAATACGGAAGCAGGTAAGGCATGCCTGTGACCCTTAGAACTTAAGGACACTGTGGGCTAATGAGGAAGTTTCAGAAGAGCCTAGGCTGTGCAGGTTCAAAAGAATGTTCCTGAACGTGACAGATAACCAAGGAAAGCAGAGGAGTGCCAGAGGCGAGACAGACCCCGAGACAAGCTCCCTCAGGACAGGCTGAGTAGCCCAGGCTGTCCTCAGATTTCCAACTTTCCTGCCATAGCCTCCTGCACCTGGGCTCAAACGCTTTGTTGCTGGTGGTAAGGGTTTGTTTGCCTTTTGTCTTTTTTGAAAGAGGTTCTCACTGCATTGCTGGCCTGGACCTCACTACATAGACCAGGCTGTCCTGGGACTCAACGGGATCCCCCTGCTTCTGATTCACACAGTTCTGAAAAACTGATAGTTTTTGTTATGGCAGTCAAGGAAGAGGCTCACAATGCCTGAGTGTTTCCAACTCAACAGTTCCTGAAAACCCTCACGCTACGATGATTCTTCCATCGAACTGTAGACAACGCCACACTGAAGATCAAAGTCAGCTTGTTGGCTTTTCACACGATTTCTTCCCCCTGCAAGTCTGAGCCTAAGCAGCAAGCCAAGGAGTGACTGCTGACATTCAGCAGCCGAGTATTTTAGAGCAGTGACAGCCTCAAAGCTACCAGATGCTTCCTCCAGGTACGTGAAGAAAGGCCAGGCACAGACTTACATAAGAGCTGCAGATTAGCACCATGCAGGCTTTTACAACACTGCTTTTCATAACACTCCAGAGGACAGGCTGGTGTCATAGCCCACTCCCCTTCTTCCTCCAGGTCAAATGCTAACACAAGATGTGGGATAAGGTATTTTCCTGTGGCTTTGGAGTCTTCATGTCTTGTCGTAGTGTAAAAGATGCAAATCTTTATAGCGATGAAGATAAGTCGGAAGCTAGTTTCTAAAACAGCAAGTTTTTCTTTTTCTTTTTTTTTTTTTTGATGGTTGTCTGCAAAGTTTGTTTTCTTCCAGGGAGAAAGAACAAACTTAAACACAAAAATCCCTGTCTCACTTATTTCAAGCATGGTTTCTGTTAAATTTTCTCTGACTCGTTCTTCCCAAACCAAGTAAGGCATTTTCCCACAATACCATAAAGAGCCTCTGTGGTAAGGTTTTGTTCATTTCCTTTGTTGTTGTGACTGTGCTTATTTTCCTTTGGTAGTTTTTTTTTTTTTTTTATTTACTTTTTCTTTCTGTTTTTCTTTTGTTAAGACAGGGTCTTCTGTTTGCACAGGCTACCCCAGACTTGTTACATACCGAAGCCTGGCCTTGGACTCCTGATTTTTCTATTTTACTTCCCAAGTGCTGAGCTTGCAGTGTGAGCCAACATGACAGGGTTTTTTTTTTTTTTTTTTAGATTTATTTATTTATTATATGTAAGTACACTGTAGCTGTCTTCCGACACTCCAGAAGAGAGAGTCAGATCTCATTACAGGTGGTTGTGAGCCACCATGTGGTTGCTGGGATTTGAACTCCGGACCTTCGGAAGAGCAGTCGGGTGCTCTTACCCACTGAGCCATCTCACCAGCCCATGACAGGGGTTTTTGTGTTTAAGTTTGTCCCTTTTCCCTGGAATGACTATAAGGTCCATACTTTGTCTCTTCATTTCTAGCGACTGGCATATTGCCCAACATAAAAACACCCAGAGAAGGAATGCCTGTAGGATTTTATTATTATAGTCATGGGGAGTTGGCCAAGCTCAGGCTTTTTAGTTGCACTCTGCAGGGACAATGGTATATGGCACTAACTTTATGATTCTCTCTGATTCCTTGTCTGCATAGGTCAAAGATGGGGTAGGGCAGGTGCTAGCAGACATGATTTTAGCCTATCCTGAGGGAGCACAAGGCTTCCTTGCTATGAAGAGAAGAGTCCAGCAATCACCAGGAAGTAGAACACTGCAGGATCTCCCGACACATTTACTCCCTCTGCTCCCTGTTGATGTATTAGAGTCGCGGGTCTCGTCTCAACAGTACACTAGGCCAAGACAGTTCCACGTGGAAGAGGTGGAGAGAGAGAAGGTGGCGGCAGAAAGAGAAGAGGGGAAGAGAGAGAGGGAGGGCAATTTCCTTATTTATATGGAAAAGGATATAACGCAGGCAAAGGTGGGAGGTGAGCCAAGGGGATATGGTGCCTGTTGCCTTGGCAACTGGTCTGCAGTTCTCAGGTCTCGATGTCGCCTATGTGATGTCATAGGTTTGGGATGTCCTGATGCCAATACCTGTACTTCCCACTCACACTGAATAGATCTCCATTCTAACCACTCCGATTGACCCTGGCCTTGTGGAAAGTTCTGGTTGACGAATAGCCCACAACAGAGTTGAAATGATGAGCTTAAAGAAAAGTTTTTATCATTAAAGAGAGAGAAATGGAACCAACTGAAAACTGACTTTCACCTTGCCTTGTTACCAACTCCCTCTGAAGTCACAGGGAGCCTAATCATCTCAATACACACTCACATAAACCACATGGAATTTTAGTCCTTGAAAACTTACAAAATGGCTGGGCACTTATCTTTAATTCTGACACTCAAGGAGACAGAGGTAGGGGGATTATAAGTTTAAAGCCAGCTTAGGTAATTTTGTAAGATCCAGCCTCAAATAACCAAACAAGTGTCAAGTTTGGTTTAGGAAAACCAAATTCCTGTAACTTTTAAACAACTATTTGACTGGCAACTTATTAGTCAAAAATATCTTTTTTCAGAAAGCAATGGAAATCTTTGATAAGACAGTCTTGTTTTGTCGAAACAGAGTCACACTATGTAGTCCTGGGTGGACTGGAATTATGTAGGCCAGACTAGCCTGGTGCGTTTTAACATTCTTCCTGCTTTTGCCTCCCAGGTGCTGTTTCCAGGTGTTTGCTGCCGTATCCAGCTGTAGATGGGTCACATTTAAAACCATGTCAACCCCTCCAAGAAGGCTGTGCAGTCTTTTCCTCCCCCCAGTGTATGTGCGAGTGTGGGAAACAGGGCTGACAGAATGGGTGATAAGGCAGGAGCATGCCAATGATGGCATGTAAGGTTGGGTCAGTTCCGATAGGGTTCCCATGCTCCAGGGGTGGTCTCACAGAAGGGCAACAAGAACCGGACTTAGTGGGTTAGAGACAAATATCAACTCTGGTCTTTTGATTTATTTATTTTGAGACAATGTTGCATTGTTTACCCTTAGTGGGTTAGAGACAAATATCAACTCTGGTCTTTTGATTTATTTATTTTGAGACAATGTTGCATTGTTTACCCTTCCCCCAAACAGTAACTTGAACTTGGAAGCATCTTCATTTTTTTTTTTTCTTTTCTTTCAGTCTTTTTGGCTTACCTTTTCTTTCAAACTTCAAAAACTTCTTCCCCAGGTGACCACTGCAGACAATACCCAAACACTGTGCTCATTCTCGTGAAATTGCTAGTATTCTGTCCCCCCTCTCACATCCATTGTCTTTACTATAAATACCACTTCCTTGCCTTGTAGACATTTACTATCACTTGTGGGTGGTGCTGCGTTGAACCCAGGGCCTTGTGTATACTAACAAGTGCTCTACCTCTGAGCTATATGTCCAGATCTCTATACTAGAGGTGATTGGAGAATTGTGATTCCCTACTTCTCTGCATAACAATAGAGAGCTTATTAAGAATAGGTGTCTAACCTTTTCCACATATTTTCTGATATTCTGCATCAGACTAGAGGTCCAGGATTCTGTGTGTCAAATAATAGCCTCGAATATTTTTTTTTTGAAATAAGGAATTCGGTAACCACACTTTCAGAAGCTATTGATAGCTGAAAATTATATTGTTCAATCCTGCCTATCTATTTCAGTAGATGCTAAGTGCAGTTAAGTAATCCAGTTCCTGCTTTCTTGGTGCTTCCAAATCTTCAGAGAAGGAGCACACTGCCATCTGGGGTGGCAGGTCCTGTGAAGGATATGAATAATACATACAATCAGAACACCAAGGGAGGCATCCATTCAGGACAGATAAGTGTGAATAGCTCCACAGAGGGTAGGTGTGTATCTGGGCTCGGAAGAAAAAACAGGGTTCAACAAACGGGGATGAGATGGATCATTTCAAGATGTTGGGACAACTGTAAGTATCAAGAAAGAATGACCACTTTGTGGAATACTGTACCTTAACTAGAAGAAGAAGGGGAGGAAGAAGAGAAGAAAGTATTCTTAGTGGGGTTTGTGCCTGGCAAGTCAGGAGTCAGACTGAATTTGAACTCTATTCTGTAGGTACCAGGCAATAAGACAAAGAACTACATGCAACTAAGGAAAAGCTGAGAACTGGAGAGACAGTCTTTCCCAGGGAAGAGCACACTAAGTGGTTATCTAATCCCAAATGGTCACCCCTGAAACATACACATACAGGTAACATTATAAGGATAGAGGTTTTATTTATATACTTAGCAATATATCTATCTTTCTATACATACATACATACATATATACATACATAAACAATTAAAGAAAAAGAGACTATGAATTTGAAAGATGCAAGAACGATGGTTTGGAGGGAAGGGAGAAATGATCTAATTATATTATAATCTGGAAATATATGTAAAAATGGCCTTTTGAAAGGCCAGCTGGCAGTGATCTTGAAACCCTTGAATTATGATGGGTGGATCATTTGCAAATTGTTAAAATAAAAAGCTTTGAACATTATGAGCTAGTCAACTTAATCTGATTGGATGAGAAAGGTCTTTTAGTTGTTGTTGCAATCTGAGCCTCTTTGACTGGGAAGGCTGTATACAACTTTTTATTTTTTATATTTAATTTTATATTAGAAATTTCATACAAGTCTTTTCTGTACATCAAACATATTCCCCTTCCATTAATCCCTTTAATTCCCTTGGACAACTTCTTATGCTTAGCTTTTATTTCGCAAATTCTTGATTTAATGTACCTATGTAAAATCTAGGAATCGCAAGCAAAAGGAAACAAGATATTTATGTTTTTGAAACTGGCTTATTCAGCCTAATATGATTATCTCCAGTTGGACCTATTTTCCTACATGTTATTTCGTTCTTTATGGTGGAAAAATATGTGTATACACACCATATTTCCGTTATACATTCTTCTGTTGTTATATAATTTGGTTAAGCAAATGTTTTGAGTGTAGGTTTAGAACTCTACTTTTGCATACTTCTCGATCCTCCTCAAGCATTAGGCCAGCCTACTTAACCTCCGTTTTTATGTCAAAAGGAAAAGGTGTGGGACTTGCAGAAGAGACTGCAGAGCAAAGGGGGCACTATGGGCAGGCGGGATCACTTTCTGTTGAAGCATCATACGGATGCCCAAAGCTAACATGAGCAGTTCTTGGCTTTAAATATAAAACTTAGACGGAATCTCTTAGGAAGAGATTCCCCAAATCAGCTAATCTGAACTTGACTACAGATGACTGAAGGGCCTCAGCAGAAGAGGTTAAACTTGGGCTAAGTTCGAAACGGGAAACTTCTTTTCAGAGGGCCTAGACTTGCAGAGCTCTCTGAAGTGGTAGAGACGAGCTTGCCCAAACCCCACGCGAGATCAGCGATCAGCGAACCGCGGCGCCAAGACCTCGGGAGCTACAAATGGACTCCCCAACCACCAATTACGCGGTTTAGGACCGGAGAGGAGAAGGCCCGCCCAAGAACGTAGCCCCGCGCTCCGATTGGACAAGCTCATTTCTCTCCCGGGGCTCCTTCGCCTGTCAATCACGTTGCTCTGACACGACCTTGGCCCCGCCCCCGTTCGACTGACGCAATGCTTGGTGTTCTTGGGCACCCCGGCCCTCGCTTCATGTTCTCATTGGTAAGCAGGGCGCAAAGAGAGGGAGGACGCTCTTCTGCTTTCTGAGCTGCCTGTGTAGTTTCCCTCTTAACGCGCTGTCTGGAGAACAATCCCAGCCTGGAGCCTAGCGCAGGCGTACACAAGAGCCGACAGCGGCGCGGCGTTTCCCCTTTCTCCCTCCCGAGAGCTTTCCTTTACAGTTGTGACGCACAAGGCACCCCGCTCACTGCCTTCACTTGCGATTGGTTGTGGCCCGCGTCTGTCACGTAGCCCCTCCCTCCCACCCAGCTATGGACTCTTGATAGACAGCCGGGAGGCCACGCCCCCACCCCCGTCTGCCGCTTAGCCCTGCGATTGGCCGAGGGCACTGGCATGCTTTCCCGCCCCGGCCCCCTCCGGAGACTCCGGAGGCTAGTGGGACCCCGCGGAAGTTGTCAGTCAAACTCCTTCCTCCACCCCCCGCGAGGACCTCCCCCGGGCCGCGGGAGCGCGCACGCACGCGCACCGAGTCCCCCCTCACCCGAACCAGCCACCCTCTCAAGTTGTAGCAGTTGCTTCCCGGGCGTGCTCCGTGGGCGGCCGGTGGGCGCGGGAGGCTGAGCGAGGGCGACGCTCCAGGGATCCAAGGATCCAAGGATCGGGGTACGGGTGGCCGCCCCGGGCGATGAGGGGCCATCGCTGACAGGAGAACGAGCGCTCGGCAGCGGCTCGCGCGGACCCGCGATGGAAGCGCCCCGGGAGGAGGCTCCCGGCCGGGCGGACAGCGCGGGCGGCAGCCGCTGAAGACCTGTCCGGACTCCGCGCGCTAAGGGGCCGCGAGGCGCGCCCGGCGTCCGCACCCGCGCGCTCGCCCCAGCCGTCCAAACTTCGGGCTCGCCTCCGCCCGCCCTCGTCGCCGGGCGTCAGCAACTTGTGCGGCCCGCGCGCCCCCGCCCTCCCCTCCGCCAGCCCCGGGAGGCGGCCGCGCGGCGCGGGGATGCGGCCGTGAGGCGCTGTCGGGTGAGGAGCAGCTCGCGGAGCGCGAGGGCGGCGCGGCCGGGGCCCGGGGCGCAGGGGCGCAGGCCCGCCGTGCCCGTCCCCCGCCGATTGCCCGGGCCAGCCGCCGCGGGAGGCGCCGATCGCCCGGGTCGCCGAGATGTCGTCGCCGTCGCCGCCCGCACCAGTTGCCTGCGCCGCCATCTCGGCCTCGGAGAAAGTGGACGGCTTCACCCGGAAATCGGTGCGCAAGGCGCAGAGGCAGAAGCGCTCTCAGGGCTCGTCGCAGTTCCGCAGCCAGGGCAGCCAGGCGGAGCTGCACCCCCTGCCCCAGCTCAAAGGTAACCCCCGGCCGCCCCTGGCCCGCGCTCCCGGGGCAAGCCCTACTCCCCTTCCCACCTGCGCGCTTGCCCCGCCTGCCCTTGCCTTGGCGATTTCAGGGTCCCCAGAGGTACCTGCGCTCCCTTCCCTCGTCCAGTCTTTCGACTCCCTGCCTCGCTGAGCCTCAACCCTGGTTTTCTCCAAGCTTAGCTAGTTCTTCTCTTTCTCTGTTTGTCCCTCAGTTGTCACATCCAGGGTCCAAACAAACTGCTGCCGAGTTAGCTGGCCTTTAGACGTAGCTATATAGAACTAGCTTAAAACCGGGACCAGGTGACAGATCTTACTGTCTCGTTAGACGTAAATGTTATACCTCAGAAGACCTCGATTGTCTTTGGAGAGGTTATGAAGGAAGAGTAATTTCTTTGCCGTGGAACGGGAACTTGGTTAGCGCGGCTATGCTTCCAAGGACTTTGTAAGGTTTTGTAAGTAATTCAGATTGGTATCCGTGCCTAATGCCTCGCAGGAGTGCTTGGCACTCCTTTTGGCTCTCTTTTCTCACCCGGTTTGGAGGCTTTTCATGAGTTGTTTACTGGCGTTCTTGCTTATTCTTTGAGAATTACTGGCTTTTAATTTAATAATTTTACGTCTTTGCATTTTATGAGCTAGATGTCATTAATGGAAAAGATGTTTATGTTCCTAGATATTTAAGAAATTCTTTGCAACCTGATAGAAACCTAGAGAATGAGTCACAAGGCCAAGAAATAAAAGAAAGGCTCATGCCAAAATAGATAAATGATCAGCAGATTTTTCAATTCTTTTGACAAAGATCCAGCATCCCTTTCAAGGCCAATCTGGTTGTGATTTGTCTTTGAGTCTATGAATCCTGACTTAGTTTGGCAAGGAGTGTAAAGAAAACCCTAGATCAAATCAACAGTTGACCAGCAACAGCTTGGAACCCCATTTAAACTCTACATCTGCCTCTCGGGGTGCTTCTGAATTAAGGATATACCACTGGTAGAATCACACAGACTTTTGAAAATAGTTTATGTTAGGTGTGTGGTGTCTCATTTGTTGCTTTATTGCTCTTTACCATACTAGAATTGTTCAAATTGATACAGCACTGTCAGTGGAGTGCAGCCATAGCCTAAAATAACTCTGTCCTACCTGTTAGGATAGTGAATTGCTACTCAGAGGTTTAAGCTTTTATACTTAATTAAGAGTTATTTTATCCTTTGTTTTTCATTAGTTTATCCTGTTAATTTTAGTTTGAAGTCTCGATACTAGCATTTTTCTTATGTATCTAATTTGCTAACGTGGTTTTCTTCTTCTTAGTGTTGTACTTCTTAGTTCCTCTGCTAGTAATTGAATTTTAAACATCTGGTTAGTCTTGAGATGCCTCTGTAGTAGATTTTGCCTTTAAGACGGACAGAAATCCACAGAATCAGTAATCAGACTCAAAGTTACCTGATGTTTGGTTGAAGATGTAGCAGGAACTGCCAATGTTTTCACATACAGAATTTGGTCAGTAGTAGAAAGAAATTGAAATTTGCGTGTATAGTGTTCCCCATAAGGTATTATTCATGATAAACTGATGCAGATTCGATTGAGGAAGTAAAACTTTTTACTTGAAAATAAAATCCTCAGGAAAAACTGCTTTAAATCCAGTTGTCAAAATGCTTGAAAAGTGATTTTTTTTTTTAATGGAGTTGTCTTACTTGGTGCTTTGGCAGTGCCCTTGATACCACCGTGTTGAGAGTTTTTTCTGTCAGTAGTATTTTCCCCCAGTTGTGGGTTTTAGCAAAAACAACAGCAGAAAACCCTTTCGTATGAAAGAGAAATTTTCTTAACTGCTCTGAAATACAATCTCACTGGTTGTGGAGTGATTCAGATATCCATGGGCATCCAAGATCTTTCAAGTATTTTATATCAACCAACCTGCTTGCTTACACTTTGTCCACATGCATCTGAACTGGAAAGGTGCCAAGGAGTTTTGTTAGAAACAGACTCTGAGTAAGATTAACAAAACAATCCAACCTTTTCAGTTTATTTTTGCAAAACCTTGTAGGTGAGTGGGTTGCATGATTTTTAAGGCTGAAAATGTTAAAAATAAATAGTGTAAGTTCCTCTGAGGGCTAGATGCTAGAAAATAAAACCAGGATCAGTATATGTGAATCACCTTTTCTGGTCTTGAAACTTGTGTTCTTGTAGGTTGTAATTTTTTTACCTAAAACTTGTTATTTCATAATGAACAATTCAGGAACTTGTTATTTAAGATAGGTCATCTTTCAGTGTTTAGCCTATTTTGGTTTAAATTTCTGAAAGGATTGGCTTGGTAAAATAGCTCCTTTACGTGTATAGACAGCTTAGTATTTCAAATAATTATCTTTGAAAACAAAACAAGACAATATTGCCTATGACAATTGGAACAACCAAAAACTGTGTGTCATTAATTCTTGTTATGTGCCTTTTCAATCTACTATAGTAATGCTATTATGCTGTTATCTAACAGTCTGGGGCTCAGTGTATTTTCACAAATATCTTTTTTTTTTTTTTTTTTTTTTTTTTGAGGTTTGAACAGGTTAGTTTCGGACCTGTGATTATCTAGATGGTGTTTCTTCTGACTTTGGGACTTTGGTCAAATGCCAGTAGTTTTGCTGTAACTCATTTTACATAAACTTCAAGTAGTATGGTTGAGAAAGTCTGGCCAGGAGAGGTCGTTACAGTAGAAAGTAAGTTTTTGATCTTTCTGAGTTATTTTCCTTATCAGTAAAGTGGGAATAATACTATCTCCCAGGATTGGAGAGAGTAAATGAAATAATTTAAGTGCCTGGAAATAAGCAAAGCAAGCTAGCTTCCATTCTCTTGTGTTTGAAATACAGGTTAAAATATTTTAAATGAGTAATTGTTAGTAGTGCTTAAATAAAAGCTTTCCTGGAATATTACTTTTAATTATGTGTGCGGGCGTATGAGTAGTGTCTGTAGAGCCCAGGGGTAATGGATGCCCTGGAGTTGGTCTTACAGGTGGTTGTGAATAGCTCTAACTTAGGTTCTAGGAACTGAGCTGCGGTCCTCTGGGAGCAGTACATACTTTTAACCTAGGGGTCTATCTATCCAGCCTGTAGTAATAATTTCTTACCAAGAAAAGGAATCAAATTAGTCACTATGACTATACAGACACACATTTCTCTTAGTAAACAGCAAGGAGCAGAAACTGATTTTGAGATTGAACTCTTCTTGAGATAAAGAGTGGCTGGAAAGATGGCTCACTGGTTAAGAGCACTGGCTTTTCCAGAGGACCTAGGTTCTGAGCCCAGCACCCATCTGTAACAACAGTACCAGGGGATCCAAAGCCCTCCTCTGACCTGTGAGGACACCAGGCACACAAGGGGTTTACAGACATACACCCGCACACAAACAAACAAACAAACAAATTAAAAAAAAAAAAGATGAGGTAAAAAACTTTCAGAGAATCATTCAGTTTCATTGTTGATCTCTGAAAAACTAAGGCCAGAACATTAATGCTGACTGAAGTTAGCTTGCAGTTGCCTGCTTAGAATTAGGGGGAAGTCTATGCACATGTTTTGTTGAGGTAGTGATCTTCTGAGTGAATTGTGACAGAATTAGGGTTTTTTTTAAGTTGATTTGGGGAGGGGCACCACTACTACTACTCTTTTAACGTTTAAGGTTCATGGATATTCAGTTATTTATCCAAACACAACATTTTTGTAAATAGGAAAAATACTAAGGTAAAGTTGAAATTCATCTGCACAAGTTAAGAGAAATGCTTTAACTGGCTATAACATTTCAGTTGTTTAGGGACTGTTTTCTAACTTGTCATAACCCTTCAACAAGAAATAATTTTTAAAAAAACTTTTAAAGAATATACTTAGAGAAATTGCTCAATATTGTGTCTAGTGCTAGTCTTCATATGAGGAAAATCTTTCTCCTTTAAGGCTAACGTCTTCAGAATTCCTATTTACGATCATATCCCCACCTCATTTTTTTTTTTTTTGGTCATCTTTATTAATTTCTGTGTTATTTTTGGAATCATCTAATTGAGTAAAGTGATAAATTAGGAAAATACATCTAACAAGTTGGTGAGACCATTGGAGTAGAGCGCTGTCCTGTAAATAGCAGATTTGAATTGTCTCCCTGCTTCAGTGATGACTCACAGTCGCTTGGGGCTAGCTGTTTAACCCCTGTGAACTTACTGTTTTCCACCTGTAGGAATAATGTTCTCCTTGATAAAGGCCTGTGATGATTGTATTTAGGTTATTATTGCCCCTTTGAGTTTTAGAGTCAAAGGTTTAGCTACAAAATAATATATTTGGGAAATAATAGGTTTTTGTGCTTTGCTTTGTTTTTTAATTTGGCTTTTAACATTGTAGCATATGCAGTAGAGTCTGGGTGTTAAGGACTGTGCTACACAGTATAGTCCTCCTTAGGCACTTGGAAAGCTTAAAAAATATCCTCTCCTGGCCTATATCCCTCAGAGTCTGCTAATTGGTCTAAGGTGGAATCTAGGCTTGTTTGTTTTTTAAAACTGCCAGGGTGATCCTCATGTGCAGTTAGGAGTGGGGGCCAAGCAGCACAAATTTAGTGTCTGCTGGATTAATTCATTCATTGAAGCTTTGTCTTTCTCTTTGGTACTCATGGTTCCTTACTCTCCGCCCATTAACTTTTCCTGCCCTCACTTCACCCTCTGGTATTTACAATTTACTCTTTTAACTCTGCTGCCCTCTATGGCTGGCTAGTCGGCACTGTTCTGAGTTTTCATATGATAAGATTCTGTTAGGTCTTGTTTGATATCTAAAGAAAGCCCAGCTGTTGTCATCCAGTGCCAGGAGATCAGGTGTTTGCTCGCTTGCTTTTGTTTTGTTGTTTGGAGTTGAGATTGAGTAGGCAACAAACATTTGGGAACACAGTAGATGTTGGCTTAGCTTTAATTTCATTTTTCGGGATCACTGGTGATGACGCCAATTGCTTTGGAGTACCAAACTGTTGTCTTCTATCTGAGGTCTTCTCTTTCTTGAAGATCTTAGCCTAATATTTCTACTGGGTATATTAAAATATAATGGTGGTGTACACTGTTTCTCCTGCCACCAGAGTCAAGCAGATCTCTGAGTATGAGACCATCCTGGTTTACATAGCAAATTCCAGGCCAAGCAAGACTGCATAGTGGACCTATCTTTAAAAAACAAAACAAACAAAACTAATGGGAAAGTGAGCTGTTGAATTTAACTGTTTTGCGTCATGTCTTATATTTATTTTTTTATCAAGTGTTTTCTTCCAGCGATTTTTTTCATGTTGATGTTCAACTTAATCTTGACCATGGCTCTTTGTGGAAGGTAGCAGTGAGGCTCCAGAGCCGCTTTTAGTTCATTTTCCTAGTTTGTCTTTGGCCTTTCTACTAACCACTCTGGATAATACTACCATTTGTTGATTTGTTGTGGGTGAATGTTCAGTTGATATTTAGTAGTTTGCTCCCTGGAATGAGATGGTAAATTTTATTTTGCAAAAGTAGATTTTTTTTTTTCAAAACACATAGTACCAAGTACAGTATAATAAATGTCATGTAGACACAGTCGCTATTTTGATAAAATTCTCCTTGGTTGTCTTTTAGTCACCTACCTTCCTGCATTGATAGTGCTTTTGCCAGAATGTTCAATATTGACTATGAGACCCGTTCTTTTTTGTTTGCTTTGTGTTTTAATATATTTATGCCTAAAACAGTTAAGCTAAGTAAATGAATTCTGATTTCCTAGTACTTTGATAATCGTAAAGAATGAGTAAGGCTCTGGCTTGGTCTAAGGTATGTGTGCTGCTGAAGTGAGCACAGCAAATGCCAGATTAAAGCAAAGGAAACTGCCCTTGCGTCTGACATAGCGTGACCCAGCACTGATGTTCTAGGAAAGCAGTTGTGTACAGTTGTGTGGAATAAAATCAGATAAGCTGAAATAGTTTGTATCTATGATTTATATTTTTTCTCTTTATTTTTTTGTGGTAAGATCTCATGGTGTATTCTGGACTGACCTCAGACTCACTACTGTGTAGCCCAGATGGGCCTTGAACTCATGATTCTCTTTCCTCCCGTGTGATGGGATTACAGGCCTGCAGGACCTTGCCTGGCTAGTTTATATTAATCTCTACATTTGAGGTGCAGTCTTAATTTATGAGGATGTACTTGAAGGAAATAAAAGAAACAGATCTAAAATCTATAATTACTTTTAGTACATTATTGTGTGACAAGAAAACCTAATTGCTGGAAGTTTGACATGACAGGCTGGGTTTATGTAAAATAGACTCTGCTTGTCGGAGCAGGATAATTGAATAATAAGCAGTTTCGAGACTTTTTATGTGTATCTTAACTTTTAACTCTTTGCTGAAGGACTTTGTTTCCGTGAGCTTTTTGAGTGAGTAATGAAAAGTTTTAGAAATGTTATTTTGATTCACTTTCCTGTAAAGAAACTTACTAGGTTTTATTTGGTCATGTCAGTCAGTGTAGTTTGCTGACTATGGTAGGTTTACATGATCTAAGAGAACCTATTTCTTTCTTTCTTTTTTCCTTTTTTTAAAAGATTTATTTATTTATTTATTTATTTATTTATTATATGTAAGTACACTGTAGCTGTCTTCAGACACTCCAGAAGAGGGCATCAGATTTTGTTACGGATGGTTGTGAGCCACCATGTGGTTGCTGGGATTTGAACTCAGGACCTTTGGAAGAGCAGTCGGCACTCTTAACCACTGAGCCATCTCACCAGCTCCCGAGAACCTATTTCTTTTTTTTTTTTTTTGTATATACAAAACACGAAGATATTGCTTCACTTGCAGACAGGTTCCTGACCAGACACGGAGACGAGACAGAGAAGTGGGGATGGACAGAGGAGAGCGCTGCGTGCAGAGGAGGAGGGAGAGGGGGCAAGGGTGTCTTCTCCCAGCATAAATCTACAGGCAGGAGCAGGAGTGCGCAGGCCTGGGAATGCTGGAGGCCGTGCTGGCACTGGCTATGGTGGTGTAGGCAGGAGGCAGAGCCCAGAATGTCCACCTGCTCAGCCTCTGATGCCTGGCTCTTCAGGTATCAGCTCAGAGAGAGTTTGGGATGAGGATACAGGGCCAGCTGGTCAACTGGCCAGAGAGGAAAGGCGGTTTCGATCTCTGGAGTCTGGAAAACAGGAGAAGCAGGCTCCTTCCACTCATCTTCCTCACCTCTGGCTGGCCCTGTCCATCCTACCAACCTCCCTATCCTGTCAAGATGCCCACAATATCCAAGAGCAGGTACATAAACAAGGGGCTTTTAGCTTCTCTTGAGCAGGCAGGACAGGAGAGGCCACTGGACTCCTGCTCTTCCTGGGCCATTGGGCTGGCAGGCGGAGCTCACTTGGAGGGTGGGAGCAGCCTGTCCTAGAGGGACAAGGGAGGGGCCGGGAGGACACTGGTGAAGGGCTGGCCAAGGATCGAGGACGTGCACGCACGCTGGGTCAAAGTGCAGGGCAAGCCGGGCAGTGGTGGCGCACGCCTTTAATCCCAGCACTTGGGAGGCAGAGGCAGGCAGATTTCTGAGTTCGAGGCCAGCCTGGTTGACAGAGTGAGTCCCAGGACTGCCAGGGCTACACAGAGAAACCCTGTCTTGAAAAACCTGTCTTTTGGAGATGCTGTGTGTAGGCTATAAGAACTTTCTCATACTGTGGCTACATTAGCATAGCACTGTCTTTTCCACTGGTCCCCCCCCAATTTGAAAGCAGGAGATAAAGTGGTCTGCGATAACTGGGACTTGCACATGGACTTAATTAGGAGAATTCATCAAACACTTAACTGATTTTAGTCTCCTAGAGTTTCTGGAGGAGATGAAACTGGACAATGACGTAGCATTGTTGCGCGCACTCAACTGGCCAGGAAGAACGACGCTGCAACAGGATCCTTCTGCACACGTTTATTCAGTCCTGTTTCTTCTTGTTTATATCTCCCTTGTTTATATCTCCCTTGTTTATATCTCCCCTGTTTATATCTCCCTGTTTATATCTCCCTGTTTATATCTCCCTTGTTTATATCTCCCTTGTTTTTATATCTCCCTTGTTTTTATATCTCCCTTGTTTATATATCTCCCTTGTTTTTATATCTCCCTCGAGCCCTGGGCCTCTCACTCTTTTATACTCTCAGTTCCCATCCACGCACAGCAGGCCACGCCACCTCACCAGGCACGCAGCTTCAGCTAATCAGGGCAGCAGGGGCAAATCTCCATCAAATTGGATTCACCTGTATCCTGGTACACCTGCGCAGCACTCAAGATGTTTGTGTCTTATATGAGGAAGTCAGGTGCAAGTCATATGACTTAGCTGCAGTCCCTGGCGCCTTTGGGACTGCCGCCACACCCGCTCCCCACAATTCCCCCTTTTTTCTTTTTTGGCAGAGAGAATGTCTGTAGATAGCCCCCCGCAACCATGCCCCTTACCCGTCCTTGGGTGACAAACAGCATTGGTTTGATCCCTGTCTTAGGTTGGTGACATGCCCAGGGAGTCTTATCACTGACTACCTCTCTATCATGCCAAGCCACACCTGGGGAGATTGTGTTTTGCTTGTGGCAGGTGCATCAAAAGGCCAGGATGTTAATTAACTTATGGCCAGATCTTAATTGCTGCAAGCAAGCCTCATGGGTGAAGGTAGAGGTCTGATCCCCCGTGTGCAAGCATAGGGGCCCTACACAAAACCATCCCTTAGGCTCATCACCCAGAGAGGTCTTGGCCAGCTCCCGTGTCGTTTTTCCTGGGGGAAGGGAACTAGGACACTGAACCTTCATGCAATCAGACATGCCTTCCACAGGATGCCAACAGCAAGCTATCCTCTGTGCAGTGCTTAGCCTCGCACCCCACGGCATAACGCAGCATAATTTCTTTTAGAGCGGCAAACCGAATCTGAGGAGATTGTCCCGCCTCCACTGCAGCAAAAGCCTACGCTACCATGGCGAAAGTGCGGGCCGCACACTCTGCACCTAACACATGTGCCAAACACAAAACACACACACACTATAACAAGCATACATCCCAGGGCTCTCATCCCCGCTCATCTTCCCTGAAGCAAGGGATAGATAGCCAGAGGGGCTATCTCTTTAAGGGGAATTCAGGGATCAAAAAGCGTGGAAAATTTTGAATGTCATGTCGAGCTGGTATCGGCTTCTGGAATACCGAAAGGATCTCTCATCTCGGCTCCATCCTTTGTGCTTGTGGGATCATCCACCACATCCACAGGGGCAACTGGATCAGGAGCCTCATTCTTGCAGCGTCTCACCAATCTCTCCGGCACGAAAAGAGGTTCCGTCTGGTCCTGTGGGAACACACAAACAGACCCTCTCGCCCACGTCAACACCTGATCTGGTCGATCCTCTCCAAATCTCCAGACAGAAGGTCCACCTACAGGTGGCTGCTGAGGAGGCATAGGGAGAGGACGCAGAAGCTAATTCGCCTTCCTCCTCCACCTCTGCTCTTATATTTTGTCCTTTCTGTCCACCTGATAACACTGTGTCTCCTTTCTTTTTCTTTTTTCTTTTTAAGCCCTTCTCCTCTTCCGACATATTTTCTTGTTGCTCTATAAGGATTTTCTGACCTGTCTTGACTGCCTCTACACACAGTTTCAAACAGTAACAGAGTCCATATATCAGAACAAACAAGACCAAAACTATCAGACCTACCCACAAAGGGTCAATGGAAGAAAAAAGCATAACTACACAGCGAGGATCTATTGATCACTACACTGAGGTTATCATAGTTCCTTAATCTGTCCTGAAACCGTGAACCTTAACTTGTCCCAAAGCCGGGAACCTTTTGTTACCTTGTGCCTGCTTGCTGGCAACTTTATGCTCACCTCTATTTTATCAGAGGTCCTTCCCAAACTCCTGGGTTACTTTGTGCCTACTTCCTGGCAACTTTATGCTCACCTCTATTTTATCCGAGGTCTTTCCCAAAGTCCTGGGGTCGCAAGTTTCACTCACCGTGAACTTACCCTGCCGGCAACCACTGACTGCTGAAAGTTCTGAACTCGGTGGGGGAGTCGGTTCCCCGTACGGGCCACCAATTGTCGCGCCCGCTCTCGACCAGCAAGAACGACACGACCACCAGTCCTTCTAACAGCAGTTTATTCAGTCTTCATCTTTCTTCTTTCTCTTCATCAGTACCGTTCCCCAGCTGAATAGTTCTGAATCCACGCCAGATCCTTCTCAACAGTCTGTTTCACGGGAACCTTTATTAACCACTTCTTCCCCGTTATGCAGTTCTGAATCCTTCCTGTAGCAGGGGGTCTTCGCTCATGCCTGAAGATGTTTCTTTTCCCGGGTTTCAGCACCACTTCTCAACAGTCTGTTTTATGCAGAAGGATCTTGTTGCGCGCACTCAACTGGCCAGGAAGAACGACGCTGCAACAGGATCCTTCTGCACACGTTTATTCAGTCCTGTTTCTTCTTGTTTATATCTCCCTTGTTTATATCTCCCCTGTTTATATCTCCCCTGTTTATATCTCCCTGTTTATATCTCCCTGTTTATATCTCCCTTGTTTATATCTCCCTTGTTTATATCTCCCTTGTTTTTATATCTCCCTTGTTTTTATATCTCCCTTGTTTATATATCTCCCTTGTTTTTATATCTCCCTCGAGCCCTGGGCCTCTCACTCTTTTATACTCTCAGTTCCCATCCACGCACAGCAGGCCACGCCACCTCACCAGGCACGCAGCTTCAGCTAATCAGGGCAGCAGGGGCAAATCTCCATCAAATTGGATTCACCTGTATCCTGGTACACCTGCGCAGCACTCAAGATGTTTGTGTCTTATATGAGGAAGTCAGGTGCAAGTCATATGACTTAGCTGCAGTCCCTGGCGCCTTTGGGACTGCCGCCACACCCGCTCCCCACATAGCATCTCTGTATTATTCCAGATGCATGTGTGCCTGTAGTTAGTGAGCCAGCCTTAACTTGAATGTAAGTACAACTGGAGTAGCGGATGTAATGAGGACATGCTTCTAGGTTAGTCTGAAGTCCTGTTTCCTTCCTGGGAAGGTCTGGTCAACCAGTAGGAGAGGGGAAATGTCTGAGCTTTCCTTAGCTGCTCCAGCGGTGGGGCAGCCAGGCATGGAGTTGGTGCTTGGTGTGGCTGATCTCTGGCGTTTCTGTGATCACCTGGATAACCCTGCGCACACTTGGAAACTTGTTTTTAGTTCTAGAGCAGTAATGACTATTTTAGGATGTAATACTTGGTGTGAGTCATAAATGGGTCTCGGTTTCGTTGTTTTCTGAAATAAAGTCTTTTAAAAAAGGATACACAGTGAGAAAGATCATTCTTAACTGCCTTGTTTCTTTATGTGGCTTTTTTTTTTTTTAAGAGCTCATAGATTGTTAAAAACAAAACTCCCCTTTCAGAGCAAATCTCTCATACTTTTCTGTCAGCGAGACAGTGTAAGAGTAGGCCAGCCTGCTCACCTCATGCTTTAACTTTATAGAGTATTATAAACAGCATGACTTTTCTGAAAGAAAAATAACAATTTTGAAATGATCCTGGATAAATTATTTACTACTAGAAATAGTGAATTGGGTCATTTGAAACCTTGGTTATGAACTTCACATACTAAGGCTGTTGAGATGGTACAGCAGGCCAGTGATCGATGCCAAACCCAGTGACCTGCATTTGTAGCTGTCCTCTGATTCCCACCTCCGCCCATGCCCTGAGAGCACATACTCAGTCCAAAGTAAGTAAATGTTAAAAATAAATAAATTTCCACATACCAAAATTAAGTCTTCTTTTTAAAGATTTTTATTTATCGGTATATGTGTTTCTGTGCATGTATGCGCACTCACACAGGCATGCTTTGGCACACATATGGAGGTCAAAGGGCAACTTGTGAGAGTTGGTCCTTCTATATGGGTTCTGGGGATTCAACGCAGGCTGTCAGGCTGGTAAGTGCCCTTACATGCTGACCTATCTCTCTGGCTCAGAAGTAGCTTCTCATTCATTCATTTATTTATTTATTTATTTATGGTGTTGAAGACTGAATGAGAAGCAGGATAAATCTTGTGTTAATGCCTACACAACCCTCAGAAGTAGCTTCTTATTCATTTATTTATTTATTTATTTATTTATGGTGTTGAAGACTGAATGAGAAGCAGGATAAATCTTGTGTTAATGCCTACACAACCCTAAAGAAACGCCTGCCACGTTTCTAAGAGTCTTGTTTCAGGAGTCTGTACATAGATCTATGTATAAAATCCAATTAAATCCATCACTGCCCCAGAAAATTGATTAAATATCCTAAGGTTGCCACTCCCAAACCCTCTCACAGAGCCAGCCTGTGATGGCGAAGGAACTGGAACAGGCATAGAGCTGTGGTCCTGCCGTAGACTTGAGCTTCTGTTGAAGAAGGTAACGTTCTCAGTAAGTGGCAGGCGTTTCTTTACAGTTGTGTAGGCATTAACACAAGATGGATTTCCTCACAGCCATTAAAGTGAGAGCTATGGTTTTCTTAGCCTTCCATTTGATGGGTGAAGATCTGCTTAACATTTCTGGTCCCTTAAAAGGTATCACAAACTTGGGCTGGAGAGATGGCTCAGCAGTTAAGAGCACTGACTCTTCCAGAGGTCCTGAGTTCAATTCCCAGCAACCACATGGTGCCTCACAACCATCTGTAATGGGGATCTGATGCCCTCTTCTTGTGTGTCTGAAGACAGCTACAGTGTACCCACATACATGAAATAAATAAATCTTTAAAAAAAAAAAGTGTCACAAACTCTTGTTTAATGAACAGTAGGTTCAAATTAGATTAAGGAGATGACACAAGTTTTCCATTGTTTCTCCCAAGAGACGGTTTTCAGCAGTATGCTAACTCATTTCCATGGCCAGGAATTTAATTACCATTAAAATATAACTGTATCCATAAATATTATTTAGAAGGATTAAAAGATAGCTTATAGCTAGTATGTGCCCATACTCTCAGTATTTTAATGGCTTAGGCAGGAGAACTGCGAGCTCTAGGCTACCCTGGGCTACATAACCCAGTCAAGAGAGGAAGGCAGGAGGAGGGAGAGGCATAGCATATCTAGTAACCCATCTGTGTTCCCTATTCTCACTGCTTTATCAGAAGAGATATTGGAAATTCAAAAGCTAATCTGTAATTAGCTTCCCTCCTTCTTTCTCTGCCTCTCTCTCCTTCTTTCTTGGCCTTTCTCTCCTCCTTTCTTCCCCTCTTGACTGGGTTATGTAGCCCAGGGTAGCCTGGAGCTCTCAGTTCTCCTGCCTAGGCCATCAAAATATTGAGATTATGGGCACATACTAGCTATAAGTTTTATATTTTGGAGTAAGAACTAACCAGTATCTTTGAATGGTAATTAAAGTTGTTGTTAAGTTTAGGCAATATCCTAGTGGTTTTCCTTAATACACATTTATATAGTAAGATATCAGACTGATAGCGTGCCTGTTGGCATTTCCTCCGAGTGCTGTCTTTACTCTCTTCTCAGTTTTCAGTTGTAACAAAATCACAGACTCTTAACTAAGTCATAGTTAGTAATAGTGCCGAGTCATTTGTTAAATAAATAATCCTGTTGCTTCCTTTCTGTAGCCTGATCTTTAGTTTTAGATAAAAGCTAGTTTAGGCTCTTAGCTATAACGTTCTCGGGTATTGCCAAAAAGCTACATGTCCTATATCCTGTGTCAGTCTCTTAAATTAGAATTCTGGACCACATCCTCGGCCTGCCACTGAGTGGTGGTGCTGGGTTGCTATGATACTGTGCTTGTTCTATTATTTGTAGCATGAATCCTATATGAGATGTTACTTTAGATTTCAGAATAAATGAGCAGCAGTAACTGGGGATATAGTTTATAAAATTACCTTATTACAAATTATGCCTGCCCTTTTAAATACTTGTTATTAAACACAGCACTAACAAATGAAAAAGCTGAAACACTTGATTGTGCTTGGGTTTCTCCCATTGGCTTCAGTGAAGATGGTGAAGAAGACGAAAGCTTTAAGACAGGCTGTTCACGTATCAGTGTTCCCTTTCCATCTGGCAGCAGCCATCATGTGAGCCAAGATTTGTGCACACAAATACATCCAAGAGCCATGGAAGAAGAAGCAGTGTGACTTGATGTACTTTCTTCTCTGTCCACTGCAGGCAATACCGGCAACTCTGTGCTACACAGGGCCTGATAAAACTCGCAGACTGAGATACAAGGTTGAGCAAGCTATGTCATGTACAGGGTTTGCACGGTTCCTAAGGGTGTAACGTAGGCAAATCTGTCCATCGTGGTGTTGACCAGCTAGCTTGCCTAAAGTCTGTTGCCAAGGAGAGAGCTGGATGCCATGGTGAGACCTGAATTCTTTTTTCTTTTCCTTTTTTAAGATTTATTTTATGTATGTGAGTACACTGTAGCTGTCTTCAGACACACCAGAAGAGGATATCAGATCCCATTACAGATGGTTGTGAGCCACTATGTGGTTGCTGGGAATTGAACTCAGGACCTCTAGAAGAGCAGTCAGTACCCTTAACCACTGAGTCATCTCTCCAGCTAAAAATAATTGTTTTTATCTTGTGCTTTTCAAGATTTTGTCCTTGCCTCACTCTAAGAACTCTGACTGCACTGAGCCTGTAGTTTATGGGTCTCCTGGGTTTTATCCTTCCTTTTGGTTTTTTGGTTTCCAGTTGTTTGCTGCATGTGTGTATGGGCAGTGTGTGGATGCTTATGTGCTACAGAGTGCGTGTGGCGGTCAGAGGATAACTTCAGAAGCCCGTTCTCTCTTCCACTGTGTGGATTCTAGCTTGGTAACAAGCACATACTGGGTGAGCCATCTTGCTGGCCTGAATTGGTCCTTCTTGGATTTCACCGAGCTCGTTGGTTACACCAGGTTAGAATAATATATTCAATATATTTGCAGAGTAGTTGTCACTGCTTCAAATGTCTTTTTTCTGTTCCTTTTCTCTCTCCTTCTGGTACTTCCATTATGAATATTTTAGTGTAATGATAGTATTCTATAGGGCATTAAAGCTCTGTTCATTTTTTTCCATTTTTAAAAATAGAATCATTTATTTTATTTTATATGTGAATGTTTTTCCTGCGTCTATCTTACATGCTATACCCTGTGTGTATCTGGAGCCCAAAAGACCATTGGATTCCCTGAAAATGGGGTAATCCATGGTGGTAAATCACCACGTGGGTACTGGACTTGAACCCAGGTCCTCTACAGGAGCAGCAATGCCAGCCCTTCTTCTATCTCTTTTTTTTTTTTTTTTTTTTTTTTTTTTTGGTTTTTTTCGAGACAGGGTTTCTCTGTATTGCCCTGGCTGTCCTGGAACTCACTTTGTAGACCAGTTCTATCTCTTTAAGATTGGAATATATCTCTTGATATGTCTTTCTGTCCTGATGAGCCCCTTCAGTGAATTTTTCTTTGTTAGACTACTGCAGTCTATGATCTCCATTACTTCTCTTTATTCATACTTTTCTGACTCCATTTAACGAGACATTGTCATGACATCTTTCTTTAATCATGGCTCCCTTTGAGTAATGGTTTCTTGGCAATCATAATCTGTTAGATCTAGTGTGAACTCTCAGAAGCAATTAAGTATGCTGTGCCCTTTTCCCCCTTCTTGTTAACCCATGGGCTGTACTTTTCCAGACAGAGGGGTAGGGATGGAAGTAGGAAGGGTGTGGACATGACTCTCATACCAAAAGACTCCTCTACATACTAAAAGCTCTTCCCTTTTACAGGTCTCTTCTGACAGTAAGTTGGCTTATGAGTTCTTGGTGAATCTAGAATTCTCTATCATTCCCTTCCATCATAGCCCCTGCTGTTTCTGAGAGTACTTGTAAACTAAAGATTTCTTTGGGAAAGAAGAGCTAGCTTTATGCAAGGGTAACCTGTAGGTAGTAGCCTAAGGTCTTTTTATCTTGCATACAATGCCAGGGGTAGGGTGATTGGGGTCATATTCTTAGTGGTGCTGCCCAAAAGTACAGTCTCTGTGGTATGAGTAGAGTAAGAAGGGAACTCTCACCTCTCTACCTAACTTGGTGATAGAAGTACCAGTGTCTGTTAGTACCTGAGGAAGGCTGTCAGGAAGATTGAAGTAGAGAGAGCCTCTGGTTTTTTTAATAGAATTCCTGCCTAACTGGGCGAAGGGAAAAGGAGCAGTCTTCATTTAGATTATGCTTACTAAATTTTCATAAATTATTTGTGGCATGGGACTCAAACCCAAGGCCTTGTTCATATTAGTTGAACGTTTTTCTACTGGGCTATTTAGTGCCTTGAGTTTTCATAGATATTCTTAGATAGGTGTTTCCTCACTTGCTGTTTGCCCTTGGGCCTATTCATAGTCTTTAAATGATGCTTTATTATTTATTTTAAAACCTTATTTATTTATTTAGAAAAGGGGTTTTTCTACATAGCCCTGCCTATCGTGGATCTCCATGTAGACTATATGTAGACCTGACTAGCCTTGAACTTTTGGTGTTCTTCCTGCTCTGCCTCTCAAATGCTGGAATTACAGGCATGTACCACCATACTTGACTAAACAGTTATTTTAAACTGAACATTGAGGAAGCAGGTAGATCTGAGGAATTCTTTTTTTTTTAAAGATTTATTTATTGATTATATGTAAGTACACTGTAGCTGTCTTCAGACACTCCAGAAGAGGGCATCAGATCTTGTTACAGATGGCTGTGAGCCACCATGGGGTTGCCGGGATTTGAACTCTGGACCTTTGGAAGAACAGTCGGGTGCTCTTACCCACTGAGCCATCTCACCAGCCCTGATCTGAGGAATTCTTATCTTTGACTTGACTATAATTTTAACTTGTTTATAGTAATAATTAGTACATTTTATCTAAGATATCATAGCTTCCAGATACAAAGTTATACACTTACATTTGAAATTTTAGAGGATATGGGAAATTTTCTTGAAGTAAATAGCTTTCTAAAACTGACACAAGAAGAAACAAAAATTTCAGTAGGTATGTGTCTATTTGATTGAGTCTGAATTAAGAAAGATCATTACTAGAAAATAAAATTGCAGAGCAATGTGCCTTATGAACATAAATGAAAAATCTTTAGTCAAATATTGGCAGATTGAAGTCTAAAATATATGGATAGAAATAATGTATATTTACCATGTAAGATTTGTGCCAGGGACATAAGCCTATCTTTTTTTGTTTTGTTTTGTTTTTGTTTTTTGACTAACAATCATTTCTTGACCTTTTGCCCATGTTCTAATGTGAAACTGACTAACTTTGGTTCTTGACAAAGATATAAAGAATAGAGATTGAAGAAAAGATTGTCTTCTTAGCAACAGAGCCAGAAAAACTGATTCCACATATAGAAGAATGGGACCTGGTCCATATCTATTACCTTGCACTGTAATCGACTTGGGCTGGATCAGAGGCCTTCAGTTAGTAAGACTTGACTTTGACACTGCTGGAAGTAAAGCACTTCATGATAGATCATAGGCAGGAACCCAACAGCCCAGGAAATAATTCTGGGAATTGGCATAATTAGAATTCCATGAAAGTGGGGAGAGATAAGTCTTGCCCATCTACTCATCAGCCTGGAGATTTGCCCAAATATGTAAAGAGAGCTGCAATATTAAACACACAGAAATTATCCAGTTAGTCCATGGACTCGTGGCCAAATAGATAGTTCTCAATAGAAGGAATAAAACGGCCAATAGTACTTTAAAATTGTTCAATATCCTTAGCCATCAGGAAAATGCAAATTAAAACTGTTTTGAGAGCCCATCTCACCCCTGCCAGAATGGCTGACAAGAAAACAAATGGCCGCCAATGCTATCTATCAGGGCTTTGGGAAAGGGCATCCTTATTCACTGCTGGTGGGAAGGCACATTTCTGCAGTCACATGGAAATCAGTGTGGAAGTTTCTCTCAAACAACTGAAAACAGAGCTACCTATAAACCAGCTAATCCACTCTTGGTATGTACCCAAAGGACTCTGAACTCAGCATATTACAGAGTTGACTTACATACCCATGTTTATTGCTGCTCCACTATTCACAGTAGCCAGAAAATGAAACCAGCATAGATATCTATCAAACAAAGAACGCAGTACATGGATACAGTGGTTTTATTCACCTTATGTTAGGGTTTTTTTTTTTTTTTTTTTTTTTTTTTTTTAGAGGAACAGAATTGATAAAATGAATCTATATTAAAAGAGAAATTACCAGAGTGGCTTACAGGCTGTGGTCCAGCTAGTCCAACAATGGTTGTTTCCTGAAGGAAAGGCCAAATATAATCTGGTAGTTGAATCCACAAGGCTGACTTTTAGTTGGTGTCCTGAAGAAGTAAGTTGTTAGAGAGAGAGAGAGAGAGAGAGAGAGAGAGGAGAGAGAGAGAGATGTGTGTGTGTGTGTGTGTGTGTGTGTGTGTGTGTGTGTGTGTAACGTCTCAGCAACAGGATAGATGAACTTGCCAGCTAGAGTGAGGGCAAGCAGGCAAAGAGCAAAACTTCCTTCTTCCATGTACTTTTTTGTGGTATACAACCAGAAGCTGTGGCTCAGAATTAGAACAATCTTTTGACCTCAGAAGACCCAGTCAAGAAAAATCCCTCAGAGGTGTGTCCAGTTACTTGGGAATTAATTGACTCAGTTAATATTGACAATCAAGGCTAGCTTCATATAGCTTATAAAGAAGCAGTGAAGCTCTGGCATGTACAGAAGAAAGGAGGAGACAGGGAATCATTAGGAGAAAGCTCCAGTGCCAGAAAGGCACTGTTTTACTCGTACGCAGAGCCCAGGTTTGGGGGCCGGGGAGAGAGAAACTAGAAGAGATCATGAAAGGGGAGAGAAGTCGTAAAGGTGGGGCAAAATGAGAGTGATGGATGCATAGAGACATGTGACACGAGAGTAGGAGAGGGCCCTGTCTGGGCCGTTCTTGGCGGCTTCTTTGTCTAGAGCAGTGGCTCACAGCCTTCCTAGTGCTACCCTTTGATACAGCCCCTCAGGTTGTGGAGACTCCCAACCGTAAAATTATTTTTATTGCTACTTCATAACTGTAATTTTGCTACTGTTGTGAATCGTTATCTGTTTTCCTATGGTCTTAGGTGACCCCTGTGAAAGGGTCATTTGACCCCCAAAGGGGTTGAGACCCACAAATTGAGGACCACTGTTTAAAGGAACATCGGCTGCTCCATTGATAGCATTGTTCTCTGCATTCCAGTGGTTGGAATCTCAGCTTCATTACCAGTTTACTATATCATCTTAGGCCTGCCTAATCTGGGGTCTTTTAGTATTTTAATTTGGGGGGTGCTTCTCTTCTGTTCCCCAGCTCCTGATAATTATAGCATTTTACATATTGTGGAATGGTATCTCTCAAACTTTTATTAAACTACATACTATCATATGAAGCACATCTTGCTTTACAACTGAGGACTCAAATACAGTGCACTGAAATAATACTGTCACATTGGCCTCTGATTGTTTTGTTTGCTTAACTCCAGTTGTGACCCATCAGAATGATACTACTGTCTGGTTGGTTTCAATCCATACTTTGAAAACCAGTATTCTAGGGCAGTGTTTTGTTGTTGTTGTTGTTTTTAGAGTGTGAGCCTGGTACATCTCAAGCTGGGTATTTGGGGGAAAAAAAAATGAGGAGTTTAGGAAACACCTGACAGGGCTTCGGGAGAGTTTTTGAAGGTGTGTAATGGATCTCCAAAGGGGAAACGCTTATTTCTCCAGAACTGTCTTAGTCTCTCCTGCTTGTCACAGGGATTTTTATTTTTAACAGTGGTAAAGTCTTTAGTGAAATCAAATTTCAATCATAATAAGATGGAAAAGTTACATGCATTTTTAAAACTCATATTCAAGCCAAGTTTAAATTAATTATGTATTTCGCAAAGGCACAGCACATGTGTTTCTTTATAGCTCGCTCCTTGATTGTGCAGTTTCTCTTGTACTGTTCATAATATCGTGTAGTGCCTTCTTATTGCTGGCTTAGTGATGGTTTCCAGGGGAGTCCTTTAAAGTAGCCTTAGCTCTGAGGATGTTACCGAAGATGAGCACAATTTGGTATTACAGGTCGTATAATATTCTTCCCTAGGCAATATAAAAACCTTAACGCATTGAAGTTGTTGACTTTGCTGTACATCTAATAGTTATGGATTGCTCTTTGGTAAATACTTGGGAGAGATCAAAATACTTCTGCAGGTGTATGTAGGATTGGCTTCGTTGTATCATTTAAGTGGAGTTCACCGGTGTATTACTGAACTTTCCTCATCACTGTGTCAAAAAGAAAGAATTTAAGGGAGAAAATGTTTGTTGTAGCTCATGGTTTCAGAGAGTTGTAGTCTGTCCCAGCCAGGAAGGCCATATAATGGGAGCATGTGGCTCCAGATGCTCGCTTGTGTCAGGACAGACAGGAAGTGGCAACACGAGTCGGAGCCAGAAGTGGTATAGCTCCCACAAGCCCACCCCTAGTCACCTATCTCTGCTATCTCGGCCCCTTGCTGCAACGCTTCCACAGGCCAAGAAACACCACCAGCAATGGACCACATTAGCCTGTAGGAACAGTTCAGATTCAAACCATACTCCCTGTTATTTTAAATACCCTTCTCTTATATACTCAGGGTTCATTTATATGTTTTTAAGAAGTTAATATCCATCAATGTGTTAGTTTCCCCGTTGCTCTGACAGAAATACCTGATACAAATAAAGGAAGAAGGCTTTTATTTTTAGCTGCATGCACTTGGGCAGAAGAGGAATGTGTGGAGGAGCAGCTTCTTCACCACTGATAGCTAAGGAAGGCACTGAGTGAGAGACTTGGTCCTGCAGATAAGAAACTTGGTGTCGTGTGTGGTGGTGAGAGCGAGGGGAGAGAGGGCGGGACTTGCCTATGAGTGGTGGTCACATGTGCAAGAGGATAAAGCGTGAATTTGTAGTCATTCCAGTATCAGGAGAAAAAATGCTCAAAAATATCTTAAGACTCTGTTAGAACTGAGTCAGCTTCTAAAGATGGCACCTATTATCCCCAAATCATCATTATAATGGAATCTAATGATAGTAACAGTCAAGATGCAGCGCAAGCGCTGGGACAGGGCTCAGAGGTAGAGCGAGCACTGGCTTAGCCTGTGTGAAGCCTTGTGCTCAGTGCCCGGGAACAGACACAGAAGATTAAGATGGATACAGAGGTACCGTCTTCTTGAATAAAGATACAGCTATATTTGAAGGATAGAGTTTTGTTTTTTTTTTTAAGTAAATGAGTGACTGCAAGGATGCTGAGGATTTTCTCTACAAGTTACAAAGGGTTACAGTCATCATCATCAAAAGTGTGCAATACATATGTGTTCTGAAAAGCTTAGCATTGATAGAGAGCTTATAAAAAGCAAAGATGTCTTATCTCCTATATTTTTAAACTAAAGAGCTTGGTACCAGTGTTAGGAAATGCCATTAACTAATTGAAATTAACTATTTAACAGAAAACTCCAAAAGGTTTAAGGAAAAGGCCCTTGAGATGTCACCGAGTTTGCAGAGAAGAGCAAGCTCTGCTGCTGAACACCTGCTGGTGTTTGGACCAAGCAGGGGTAGTAGGCCCGACTGCTGGCTGTGTGCGTCAGTCAGAGCTGCCTCATTCTCTCCACAGTAGGTGAAGTCTCATTCCAGAGCTCAGGCAGGTTTTATCTGCAAATTTAATGATTCTTTTAAAAAAAAAGTTAACATATGTCCATTTCAGAGTAGTTCCCTAAAAGATGATTGAATAAAAAAAATAATAAAAATGTTATTTACTGTCCCTCAGCTTCACATCACAGGGACCGGTGCTGGCTCTGGGACAGAGCAGGAGAGATGATTAGTTGTGGGTGTAGACCTGTCTTAGACACTTTTAGTAGCACAGCCACAGAAGGCTAATACAGTACATTCAAAACTTATTTGTAGTTTTTAGCAGTCCCTCCAGAAGTCATGTAAATTTTGCTGGTCTTTAAAATATTCACACTTGCTATAATAAAAAAGAAATGGGGGGGCGGGGCTAGGGAGATGGCTCAAGATGGGCCATGGAGTCATGAGAACCTGAGTTGAATTTCCATTCCTCACACTTAGTCCCAACACTGAGGAGATGGAGAGACAGGAGGTCCCTGGAGCTTGCCGGCCAGACAGCTCAACAAATTGGCAAATCCAGGCTCACTCACATCCATGCATCCACACCAACTCATGGGAACACAAAGTCCACTGCATGTATCGTCATACACATGCACACACACCCGTACATGGGGACATAGAAAATCCCCTACATGTACACTCGCACACATGTGTGCACACACCCATTTGCAGATACCTGTGGTGAGATTTTAATCTTTTTGAAGATTCTTTTTGTATCTTTATATAAAACAGGAACTGATTTTTGATGGGCAAGCAATTTTACATACATGAGCCTAAGTATCAAGTTTTAGATATCTGATCTTAGAAACACAACCTCGGTAACGGTTCAGGAGACTTAGATAAGTGAGGGACTAGAAGGTTCCTATTGATAGATTTGAAAGTCTAGAGTCTAAATGTAATTTTTTAATGCTAAGAACAAAAAAACTGTGATACATTTGTTAGGATCAACTGTAAACCTTGTTTTTGTAACAAGCTGAAGGCAAATATCCCAGCACTCTGGAGGCAGAGGGAGGCAGATTTCTGAGTTCGAGGACAGCCTGGTCTACAAAGTGAGTTCCAGGACAGCCAGGGCTACACAGAGAACCCTGTCTTGAAAAAAACCAAAAAAAAAAAAAAAAAAAAGGTATCATTTATGTTCCAGGCTCTACTGGATGCATTAGAGGGAAGAGGGAAGCAATAGGCATAATGACAGAACATGTAGTTCCTACTTTGGGAGACCTCATAGATAAGGAGAATTAAAAATACAAGATATAATTAGCATGTGATACAAGAAATACTGCAACAGAGATACACACCTAAAATACTTTAGGGTAAAGGTGGATTTACCAACCAGTTTAGTTTGATCTATTAGGAAAATCTTTGATTAAGGACTTAGACCAAAATGGAGCCAGTGAGTAAAGTATCCAAGATTATGGTGGGGACATGGGCATTCTGGGCTCAGGGCCAGCCTGTGCTCTTCAGGAGCCCCAAGGGCTATGGTTTCACCAGGATGGAGAGGCAGGCTTGGTTGTATTGAAAGGGGACTTTAAGCATAGGCAGCTGTACTCTGACATAATACAGAGGCTTCATTTTCTAAATTATTGAGGATCTCATTGAGTACGGTAGTATTGATTCTCTTAGGAAAGTCTTAACTTTTTAAGTAGCTTACATAATAAATCAAAAATGAATAATTAGTTATGAATGAGTAGCCAGTTGTGACTGAAAATCTAGATAAGGGATGATACGCATCTAAATTGATTGAGGTGATCACAAGAAAGGTATGTTAGGATCAGTAATATCCGATTGATTGATTGTAGACAGCAAGAACAGCCTAGTGTAAATCCTTGTACGAAAATATTACAGCTGCCTGGATTTACTACTCAATCGCTTAGAGGACTGTATACATGCAAATAGCATCTACAAAATCATGTTTTAAAAAAAACCACAAAGTAACATTCAAGTTGGTTTATTCAGAGTTTTTCTCTTTCTATTTATAGATGCCACTTCAAATGAACAGCAAGAGCTTTTCTGCCAGAAGCTACAACAGTGCTGTGTACTGTTTGATTTCATGGACTCTGTCTCAGACTTGAAGAGCAAAGAAATTAAAAGAGCGACGCTGAATGAACTGGTTGAGTATGTTTCAACTAATCGTGGTGTAATTGTTGAATCAGCGTATTCTGATATAGTAAAAATGGTAAGCCTCTAGATTTCTATTCCTCAGATTAATGTAAGTGCAAAGATCTGAGGCGTATGTACAGTAACTAACATGCCCAAAAGAATGTTCTTAAAAACTTCCCCCTGGGGCCAGGCATGGCGCACACCTTGAATCCCAGCGCTTCAGAGACTGAGGTAGTCAATCTCTGTGAATTGTAGGTCAGCCTTGCCTACATAGTGAATTCCACATCAGTCATGGTGACTTTGTGAGATTATGTCTCAAAAAAGCCCATTTGAAAGATTATCTGTTTCATTGATATGGTCATTGGTTATAGGAGTTTGAGAAATTGGTAGGTATTGTGGCTCTTGGATACCTTTTTGGATACAGTAGACCTTAAACTTAGAACGCAATGTAGGCTCAAGCATACTGTTCTTGTATAGGACTACTGGGATTCAGTTCCCAACCTGCAGCTCTCTGACTTTTAATAGCTCAGCTCCAGGAGGATACCTCTAGCACCTACACTGAGGTGCACATCTACATACAGACACATGCATGTAACTAAAACTAAAATCTTAAAAATAACCAACAGTGTAAACGCAAGTTCATACAGATCATAGCGTGTGAGCGAGTAGTCACTGGGAACTGTAAGGGGGGCAGAGAAAACGAGACACACAGGTGTAGGCAGTGGGTAAGGGAGTTACGCAAGTTCCAGCTTCAGAGAAATCCCATTTAGGACGTTTATAGATTATAACATTTTAGTTGTAATTCAACCTATAAGGAGTTAAATAGTACTTCTTATCAAGCCTTGTTAGTCCAGAAGCCAGAATCTGAAGCAAACAGTTTGAGCACAGACATGAATCTGTAAGTGGAAAATTCTACTCCTGACTTTATAAGGTCCAAATAGCTGAACTAAAAATACTGACTTAATTGCCTTTACATTATGTGGATGGTTTTCTTTTTATCCCTGTCAAAGGAACTTAGGAATGTGTGTTGTATTTGTAGATCAGAAATTAATGCTTTAGTAGGTTTGTTGTTGATGTTTATTTGTTTTAGCTTTAGAGAGAACGTTAACCAAAGTAAAATTAGCTTTCTAAACTCACACAGATAGTAAAAGGGAATGTAAATATTAAATGCTGATGGACTTCCTATTTTTATTTTATTATTAAAATTTCAAGACTAAAAGTTATTGCCTTCTGTTAACTGATTTCCTGTGGTTTTTATTGAGGAATTTTGATGGAAAATACTCTATTTTAACTGAAAATAAACTGAGTAACTATTTTATTCAGATTATTCTATAATTCCATATATATTTATTCTGGGATTTAATCTCTTTACTCAAATAAAAAGATGTGGTTTTCCTTGTTTTTGTTTAATTTCTAAGTATGAGCCATCTAATCAACTTAGCCCTTTGACATACTTCTGGACATTTATTACATGTTATTTTATTGGGGGCCACAAAGCTAGCTTTTCATTTTGCTAGTAACAATTAGGAGACTTCTGTTACTCTGTGTGAAGCAGATGCCTATCACATGGTTACTGGTTTTACCTTTAAACTTGGTTTTGAAAGCTGGGCCTGGTGGCACATACCTTTAATTCCAGCTCTCAGGAGGCAGAGGCGATGAATCTCTGAGTTTGAGGCCAACCTGTTCTACAGAGCTAGTTCCAGCAAGACTACATGGAGAAACCCTGTCTCAAAAAAGAAAACTTTTTGAGTTGTGACTGATGAAGTTCTAGATAATTGCCTCCTTGGGGTTAAGAATAGCTGGAAACTTATTTGTACATCACTTGTATTACCTTCCTGCCCAAGTAGTTTATTTCAAACAGTCATCCCCCCCCACTACAGTCATTCCCCCACTACAGCCATCCCCCCACTACAGTCATCCCCCACTACAGCCATTCCCCACTACAGCCATCCCCCACTACAGTCATCACCCACTACAGCCATCCCCCCACTACAGTCATCCCTCACTACAGCCATCCCCCACTACAGTCATCACCCCCTATAGTCATCCCCCACTACAGCCATTCCCCACTACAGTCATCCCCCTACTACAGTCATCACCCCTATAGTCATCCCCCCCACTACAGCCATCCCCCACTACAGCCATCCCCCACTACAGCCATCACCCACTACAGTCATCCCCCCACTACAGTCATCCCCCTACTACAGCCATCCCCCCACTACAGCCATTCCCCACTACAGTCATCCCCCACTACAGCCATCCCCCCACTACAGTCATCCCCCACTACAGTCATCACCCACTACAGCCATTCCCCACTGCAGTCATCACCCACTACAGCCATCCCCCCACTACAGTCATCCCTCACTACAGCCATCCCCCACTACAGTCATCACCCCCTATAGTCATCCCCTACTACAGCCATTCCCCACTACAGTCATCCCCCTACTACAGCCATCACCCACTACAGTCATCACCCCTATAGTCATCCCCCCCACTACAGCCATCCCCCACTACAGCCATCCCCCACTACAGCCATCCCCCCACTACAGTCATCCCCCTACTACAGCCATCCCCCCACTACAGCCATTCCCCACTACAGTCATCCCCCACTACAGCCATCCCCCACTACAGCCATCCCCCCACTACAGTCATCCCCCACTACAGTCATTCCCCACTACAGTCATCACCCACTACAGCCATCCCCCCACTACAGTCATCCCTCACTACAGTCATCACCCCCTATAGTCATCCCCCACTACAGCCATTCCCCACTACAGCCATCCCCCTACTACAGCCATCACCCACTACAGTCACCACCCCCTATAGTCATCCCCCACTACAGCCATCCCCCCCACTACAGTCATCCCCCACTACAGTCATCCCGCCAATATAGAGTCATCCCCCCACAACAGCCATCCCCCTACTATAGCCATCCCCCCACCACAGTCATCCCTTCACCATAATCATCTCCTAACTAGCTCACCCTTAAACATTACTAAGCTATCTGATCTGGTCTGTTCATTTGTCTTAGAAGAAATAGTCTGGGAATAGTGGCATACCTTTAATCCCAGCACTGTGGAGGTAGAGGCTGGCAGATTTTTGTGAGTTTGGGAATAATCTGGTCTATATAGTGAGTTCCAAAAAAAAGCCCAAAAGAATTGTGGGTTGGGACCATAGTGTAGCTTTTGGTGGTGAGAAAAGGATGTGTGTGGTTTCCTGGGACCTGGCTGACACAGATGATACAGAGGAGGAAATTATAAACACTGTATGTCACTGGCTCTAAAATGAATCTCAGAGCCCTTCCTTGTTTAAGGGTAATTTGTTTTTAAAGTCTCAGATCTCAAAGTATTAAAACATAGGTAAACCATCATGAGGTTTTGTGACTATAATAACAGGGAGGGTGTTTTTGTTACAGCTATGGACCATAGCTGGATTCAAATATGGGAGGAGTTGTAGAATGACCAAATTAAAGATAGATGAAGTTGGTAACTTTAACTTTGCCTCTTGCCCATGATCCCCTCTCTTCTCCTCCCTGATTCTGTTTTAAGAAAAGATTTGAAAAGAGTGGCTGGTGATGAAAGCATTTGGAGGTGATCTGTGATCGTTAGCTGCTTGAGGTCTAAGGAAGTCAGTTACTCCGTAGAGAATCACGTATCCCTTTATGTCTTGAAGAGATTTATAGAGCTGAACAAAATTTATAGTTTTACCTTTCTGTAATAAAATGGTATTAGAATGTTTTATTTCTCACTGTTAAATTCACTTATACAGCAGAGAATATGAGTCCAAACTTAATTTCTTTTCAGATCAGTGCTAACATCTTCCGGACACTTCCTCCAAGTGATAATCCAGATTTTGACCCGGAAGAGGATGAGCCCACACTTGAGGCCTCTTGGCCTCACATACAGGTATGAGCTATTAGTCTGTATTAACAATGTTTACATGTCAACAATCTGTTGATCCTGTGGAGTTTTTAGTATTTGAGTTTTAAGCTGCATGTGCTGGCATCTGCCTGTAACCCAGTCCTTGGGGGACTGAGGCAGGAACATCATGAATTCAAAACCAGTTTCAGTTGCATGGTAAGAACCTGTCCTCCCCAAACTATAACTATGAGTCACTGAGGTGTTGCAGTGGGTAAGGGTGCACGCTGCCAAGCCAGGCGACAAAGTTCAGTCCATGTGGTGGAATAGAAAACGGAGTCCTGCAAGTTGTCATGTGACTCCCAGATGCAAGGCGTGACACATGCACCACACACCCCCCCACTTAGAAACACAAAATAAATGTTGACTTTTTTCTTTAAAGAAAGAAAAATAAAATAATTTTATTTGTTATTTTCATTATTTTTATTATTTTATTTCAAATACATTTTCTTAACATTATTTTGTCTTCTAAAAGTCATGTTTTGTTGTTTTGAAACAATCTCTCTACATAGCCCTGGCTGGAGTGGAACTCAGTCTGTAAACCAGGCTGGCCTCAAACTCAAAGCGATCCCCTTTCCTCTGTGTCCTGAGTGCTGGGATTAATGCTTGTGCCGCTGTAACTGGCTTAAGGTTTTCTTCGTCCTTATTTGAAGTTAGGTTGTCTGGTGTGAGTATAGCCATTCCAACTTCTGGCTGCTGTTACATGACTTAGGTTCTCCATTCTTTTACTTTTAGTCTCTTTGTTTCTTTTGAATCTAACGTATGTCTCCTAAAAATAGTATTTAGTTGGAGGTGCTAGATTCGTTGTTGTTTTGTGTTTTGAGATAGGTTCTCTCTATTATGTAGCCCTGGCTGCCCTAAAGCTTGCTTGTTGCCTAGGGTGGCTTTGAACTCAGAGATCTTGCCTCCTAACTGCTAGGATTAAAGGTATGCACCACCATGCCAGGCCCTTGAATTAATTTTTAATAGAATGAAGCACAAGTTCATCTGACATTTTCTGCTATACGTGGTATAAAATCAGTTTTTAAAGCATGAGATCCTCATTAGCCCATCTTACTCTTTTTTTTTTTTTTTAATTATGTGTTGCTGGATAGTCTTTGAGAAAGACTTTTAGTTTTTGAAAATTTAAAAAGCAGAGACAGATTTTTCTATCAGGATATTTTTATATACTCATAGAAATTAACATAAGAAACTCAGCCAAGTAAACAATGTGTTTCCATTTTTCACTTGTATAATTTGAGGCTCCGTTTATATTCCTCTGAGAGAAAATGGTTAACATTTTAGGAGATGGTAATTGCTACCAAGATAGGACTTCTAGGGCCGGTGAGACTGGTCAGTAGATAAAAGCACATGATGTCAAGCCTACTGACCTCTGCTCAGTGCCATAACCCTCGTGATGAAGAAAGCCAGCTTCCACAAGTCGTCCTCTGAGCACTCCACATGTGCCTGCTCCTTCTCCCTCGCTCTCGCCAGATCTTACTCAAGACAAAATCAGATTGCAATTTATTTCATCTATGGTCTGTGTATGTCTAAAATTTTACACTCTTGAGTTACTAAAGTTTGGTATAGCATTTAAATTTGGTAGTGAAATGTTTGGGGGCGATCTGAAGCTACTTAGGGTTCCAGGATGATGATGTCATGTATTTAAGCAGGTTTTACGATGGAATATAAAGCTGCTCGAAGTGAGATCACAGAACGTTACCACGCTGGAAAAAGGTGCTCAGTGGAAGGTTCCTGTTGTGCCTCTGTACACCTTAGAGATCTGTTTAGGACATTTTTAGTTGTGAGTCGGTACTATTATAATGATCTTTGCTGACCTCTGTGTGTGGCAGGGGAGGCTTGCAGTGTTGCCCAGGCTAGATTTGAACTCTGGGGCTTAGGTGAGCTCTTGTCTCAGCTTCCTCAGTAGCTGGGGATACAAATGTTTGCTGCCCTGTCCAGCATATGTTTTGTTGTTTCACTTTGAGATTGTATTTTAATTATAACGTGTCTTCCTTCCAGACCCTCCCATATACTACCTTTCCCCACTGTCCTTCAAACTGATGGCTTTTTCATCAGTTGTTATTAAGTACGTATGTTACTTGTATGCATGTTTTCAGGGCTGACGGTTTAGCACTGTATAGTTGGTGTGCTTGTCCCTGGGGAGGGACACCCCATTTCCCACTCCCAGCTTCATGCTCGTAGTTCTGTGTGGTGTCGAGGCCTTACAGGCTTTTCTCTGTCCAGTTTGCCATGGCTGTGTCTAAGTTTTGTTCAGTGGATGGAAGAGCAGAGAGAAGACATCCAGGCTGGACATATTTAAACTGCTCAGTATTTTGCAGAATCTCTGTCTTGCTTTCTCAGATGTTTAGAGAGAGAGATTCATAGAGAATTGGGCTTCTATTGCTGCTCATTGTGCCCAGGCAGTGTTCTAAACATGTAGTATAAACTATGTGGTATAATATATAGATGCTCTCCTTTATGAATTCTTTCATGGAACAAATTGTTTAAAATTCCTTCACATCACTTTCCTATTAACAGACTTTGGAAAGCACGTGGTCACTGTATTCCTTGGAAAGGGCCTTTTGTATACCTATACTCATTAAAACTGCCACTCAGTCTTGTCTTCTCTGGGTCAGATGGCTCCAGTTTCGCTAGCTTATATAGGTTTATTTTGAGATTCTTTAGTGTCCGTCCTGTTTTCTGGTGGCCCTGTATTGGATTACCTTAGGAAAGGCATTTTCAGAACTGAGTAGCACAATGGAGGCTGCGTGTGGTGTATGTGCTTGGTAGAGTACATGCCGTGGTAGACTACATGCCCTAGATCCGTTGTTAGAGTTGTACCCTGTATGAGGTACCCTACACCCCAGCATCAGGAAGGTGACACAGAGCCTCCAAAGTTCACACTCATTATCAGTTATATTTTAATTTTGTGTTCAAGACCAGCCTGGGCTACATGAGACACTGTTTCAAAAGACTGAGTAGTGCAGCTTCTATGTATCTCTTGTCTTTGGGGTGTAGGGTGCGCTCTGTTGTATACAATTGGCAAGCCAAACTTGTAACAGCACATGTAAAGTCTGCCATTGCATTAATGCTGAAGCTGTTGGTGTGTGTTCTAAGATTTTTGTTTTTGTTCTAAGATTCTTAAAGGCAAATTATAATTCTTCATATGGATATAGAGAAACTTCAGTAAATGCTCAGAAACAGTCTTATAAACTGTGATTTTTTGTTTGTTTTGTTTTGTTTTTCGAGACGGTTTCTCTGTGTAGCCCTAGCTGTCCTGGAACTCACTCTGTAGACCAGGCTGGCCTCGAACTCAGAACCCACCTGCCTCTGCCTCCCAAGTGCTGAGATCAAAGGCGTGAGCCACCACTGCCTGGCAAAACTGTGATTTCATATAGCTATTAAATACTCAAGCCTCCATTGTGTGTTTCTGACATTGGGAGTAAAAAAAAGTACCACAAAGCAACCCCGCTAAGACTCTAATGCCTGCATGTTTTACGGTTCATGCCCAGAAATGAACATTCTTAGTCAGATGTGATAGGTTCAGGAAGAAATAATGTAGGAAGAGGGAGTGGAGTGGCTCTGGGAACGAGCTTCATTCCTAGGAGATGGTCTGTCTCACTGTGATGAAGACTCTCAGCTCTGTGGGTTTCTTCCGTCTGTTTATAATACTCAGGCAGCATGTGTTAAATAAGTAGCCTTTGACCTCTCCTCAGTGCTGCTGAGTTGGCTCCTGACCGCAGGTATTTGCATCTAGACTAGTCATTTCATGTGCATTGTTGTTGGGGAAATTATGTAGATGAAAATTATTTTAAAAATTAGGCATCTGAAGAGATGGCTCAGCAGTTAAGAGTTGACACTGACAGCTTTTACAGAGGACCCAGGTGTGAGTCCCAGCAACCAGCATCACAGCTCCAGTTCCAAGGAGATATGACTCCCTCTTCTGGCCTCCTTAGGTATTACATGTACATGGTGCACAGACAGGTGCAGGCAAAACACCCACACCCACACGTAAAATAATACAATTTTAAAAAATAAACCGCTGGGCAGTGGTGGCACACGCCGTTAATCCCAGCTCTTGGGAGGCAGAGGCAGGTGGAATTCTGAGTTCAGGGCCAGCCTGGTCTACAGAGTGAGTTCCAGGGCAGACAGGGCTACACAGAGAGTCTCGAAAAAACAAACAAACAAATAAACAAACAAACAAACAAACCGTGTACAGCTTATGAACAGCATAGCACTCATCCACATACTGCTTTAGGGATCTGGGGCTTGTGCTTGATGTCATGTAAGTCTCCCAAGGGGTTCGCTGGTTCTCTGAAAAGTTATGTGATAGAAGGCCTTAGTTGTGCTATCAGCACAGCTACAGTTTAACTCTACAGAGCACTCCAGGCTCACGCTGGGGCCTGTTTGTGCCCCAAAGCAAAATTATTTTTATTATGTTCTTAATGCACAATTAACATTAAAAATTTTGTATCTCTCAATCAAACTTTGTTCCCTGTGCCCAGGTGGGTAAGGTACATTTAAACTTTGTAGCCCTAGTTGGCCTGGAACTCACTATGTAGATCAGGCTTTGAACTCACAGAGCTCCACCTGCCTTTGCCTCCAAAGTGCTGGGATTACAAGTGGACCACCATACCTGCTTAGATTTAAAAAAAAAAAGAAAGTATTTTTGTATGTGTGCGCAGGTGCCCACAAAGACCAGAAAAGGGCATCAGAGTTCCTGAAACCGGAGTTAACAGGCCCTTGTGAGTTGCCTACTGTGGGCGTTGGAGACTGAGCTTTGGTGCTTCTAGCTGCTGAGCTGCCCCTACACATCCATACCTTGTCCGGCTTTTCATACAGGTGCTAAGGATCCAGATTCCAGTCCTCACACTTGTGAGGCAAGAGATTCACCCATTGAGCTATCTCCCTAGACCCCCAGATGTTTAAGTGACCTTGTACTTTGGGATCTAACTCTCTTGTATTTTTAGGATGCTTAATTGATATGTTTGCTTATAAATTAAGTTGTACCTTGAGGCCAGTTTCTTACTTTTCATAGCTATTAGGTTGTTTGTTTTTTTTCCCCCAAGTGTTTCTGTGTATAACCCCACTGGCTGTGCTGGAACTCATTCTGCAGACCAGGCTGGCCTTGAACCTTTAGAGTTCTGCATTCTGAATGCTGGGATTAAAGGTGTGCACCACCACGGCCTGACTACAATTTTAAAAGACTAGCCATGCTTTCTCCTTGATTATTTTAGTTCTGACTTGCCGTGATAAGGTGCACTGTGCTGTCACACAGGCTGCGTGGGACTTCTTGGTACAAGACTCACCCATGTATCTGGTTTGTTTGTTGTGGTGTACAGTTCCTTCTCAGGCCTGTGCTTCTACAGTGTTGTTTGTTACTCTCCAGGTGTACTGCTTTCCATTTCAATTTTCATGTTCTGCTTTTATGTGTGTGTGTGTGTGTATACACATGTGTAGGTCAGACAGACAACCCATGGAAGTCTTTTTTTTTTTTTTTTTTTTTTTTTTTTTTTTTTTTTTTTACTTTCCACTAAGTTGGGTCCTGGGAATTGTACTCAGGTCAGTGGTTAGCGGCAAGTTCTGTTACCTTCTTGAACCACCTTACTAGACCCTCTACCCTAGTTTAATAGGAAGACTTGATTTTTATAACTGGTATGACCACACTGCCCGCTCTTATTCTGAGCCTGTGCTTAAGGGACTCTAGGGGATGGGGGGACATTAACTTGATACCTTGGGAACTTCAATTGGTTCTAGCACTCATAAATTACGATCATTCAATGAGTGGTGCAGAAATACAACCCTCACCGACTGTGGCTCAGGAGACTGCTTAGTGATGAACGCCATGACCAAGAACAGTCTAGGAGAAGAGGGCACCTGTCAAGGAAGGACTTAAGGACCAGAGACTGGGACTGACGCCAATGCCACACAGAAACACTGCTTACTGGCTTGCTCGGTTTATTTTCTTACACACCTCGGAACCACGTGCCCAGAGATGGTACTATCCAGATCAGATTAATCAAGAACATGCCCCAAAGAATTGCTACAGGCTATCTGATGGAGACATTTTTATCAGTTGACTTCCTCTTCCCAGATAATTGTAGCTTGTGTCAATTTGATAAAAAGCCAATCAGGAGAAAAGCTAAACTGTAAAAATAAAGGTTCCTTAAAACTTTGTTTTTAGAAACAGTTACCAACTCACGCTAGTAAGAAAGGTGGTTGGTTTTTTTGTTTGTTTGTTTTTCTGGAACTGTAATTCAGAATATTATCAACAGCATTTTGCTTTTACTTACCTTCTCGCACAGTTGGTGTATGAATTCTTCTTGAGATTCTTGGAGAGTCCTGATTTCCAGCCCAGCATTGCAAAGCGATACATTGATCAGAAGTTTGTCCAACAGGTAAGGGACTCTTAGATCTCAAATGTTTGTATCCACGCACTGGCTTAGTAATTAGTTGTTTTTAAGAGTAATTGATTTAGTGGTCTGGAGAAAAAGCTCAGGGGTTAAGAGCAGTGATTGTTCTTCTAGAGGAGCCAGGTTCAATCCCCAGCAGCCATGTGGCAGCTCACAACTGTTGGTGAGTCCAATTTCAGAGGGGCTGGCACCCTCACAAAGACATACATGCAGGCAAAATGGCAATGGAAAAAAAGGGGGGGGGATAGTCATTTAAACATATTCAGTGACTATTCTTGACAAAGTAAAAGCGGCTTCCAAGGTTGGCAAGACACTGGGGTCAAAGTGCTGCTGTTCCAGAAGCTCTGTTCGATTCCCAGCACCCAAGTCTGGCAGCTCACAAAAGCCTGTGAATTCCAATTCTAGAGGGTCAGATGCCGTCTTCTGGCCCCCACACACGCTCACTCGTCTTCTGAGTAGCTTTCAGCAGTTGAGTTTTATATCCAGAGTGTGCACCCAATGAAATTAGTCAAACTGCCCTTTCTGCAGTGCCTCAAAGTTCGGGATTTAAGACTTTGACTTGCCGTGTTTTAATCATTGTGACTGAGCTGTAGATGTCTTTCTGTACACCTAGCATCTGAACACCAGCTGCCTGTCTCCACCCATCCCATCCCCCCTTTGCACCACAGGTTCCTTAAGCCACAGTTAAAATAAAATGGGACCTTGAGAGGAGATAGCTGAGCACATGGAATGAATGCCTTCTTGGTTTTTAGAAATGGGTATTACTTCTATTTCTGGACACTAACATGCAATTAATTTCTAAGAATGTGCCCATTTTTTTTTTCATTGTCAAGATCCTTAAAGACTTAACAGCCTCTCTTCTGTCGTTTGAAATTGTCTGGCCCTAGACAGAACTGTCAAGTGAACCATTCTATTTCCATTTTCCCTTTTAAAGCCATAATCACTGTGTAACCTTGTTAGGAATCTGATGCTGAGAGAACAATTTGACTCCATTGTGAAGACCTTTCAGACCACTGCTGGGTGTTCTGGATGATAAAGATTCCACATATTGGGGCTGGAGAGGTGGCTCAGAGGTTAAGAGCGCTGACTGCTCTTCTAGAGGTCCTAAGTTCAATTCCCATCAACCACATAGTGGCTCACAACCATCTGTAATGGGGTCTGATCTTCTGGTGTTTCTGAAGAGAGCAACAGTGCACTCACATACATAAAATAAACAAATCTTTTTAAAAATATTCCACATATTTTGAACAGTTCTGGCTCATATATGGTAAATCTCTGCCTGCCTATCCCTTCAAAAACTACATAAGACTAGATGTCCGCTAACAGTACAGCATACACATCAACCAGGGGTAAAGTCAGTCCAAATACAACGGGGCCTTTGGGGCAATTGCAGATAAACAAACGCACATTTACTTTCTTGTATGGTTTGCTGTGGAGTGTACTCAGGCTCTTGTGAAGCCACACACCTTAGACTGTATCTCTGATGACAGCAGATTGAGGGGACCTTGCATATTCGTGCTGCAGTAACCTGGTGCTCTAGGGACTTAGACTGCTGGGCTTCTCTGAGGAGAGACAGAAGCCCAGTAGAGCAGGAACGGTTTCCTGCCTTCTACCTCAAACTCCTGAAGTATCTGGAAAGCCAAGGCCGTTAACTATCTGATTCCAACAGTTCCGTGTACTGCACACAGCTGCGTCTCGGAGGTATCGGGGTTGTGGGGTGTGCTTCTGAAAACTACCATGTGAGAATTCTCAGCTTTGAAAGTTAAAACTCAGAAGAGTAGAAGAGATTTAAGTTAAAAGAGCTGGGGGCAGGGGCGGGGGTGGTGGTGGGGAGGATGGCGGCATACTACATAATTTAAATTTACGTTCAAATAAGATAATCTCCCAAGAAAACTAAGATATATTCGTTGTTTTTTGTGACACAGACCTGTCATTGGATACTTCATCAATGTTATGCTTATTGTAAAAAGAGCCCACATCCAGTGCCACACAGCTTGTAAATGGCACAGTCTGGATTTGAACTAGAGCAGTGTCACCCTTCGTAATGCTGCGGCCCTGTGTTGTAGTGACCCCTAGCCATAAAATTATTTTATTGTACTTCATATCTGTAATTTTGCTGCTGTTGTGAATCATGGGATCCCCAAATGGGTCGTGACCCACGGCTTGAGAACCATGGAACAGGACCTTCTGATTTTGACTGAATTATTCTTAAAAATAGTTTGAGGGCAACAGAGCCAGAAAAACCAGGTTTCCTGGCATGAGTATATTATTTCTAATTAGTTTTATTTAATTACAATACTTCAAAATATGTCTAGATTTGAAACTCAGAGCTAACAACTGCTGTTGAGCTTCGTGCCCCCTTAGAGCTAAGTCTGCGTTGAACAAAACCATCTCAAGTAAACCAACATCAGAAACACGAATTTAAGGCTAAAATGAGAAGGCTAGCCATTCCTAATTATGATCATTTGGACCAGTGCTTTGTAGGTATTTTTGGCTGGAGCCTCACGCAGTATCTTAACCTAGCCAAAAATGAGTGCAAACCACAAGGAAGTTGCTTGTTTAAGGCACGTGAATGTGACTTATCAGTGCCTCAGAATGTCTGCTTGGGTTTGGAATCTGCACAGAAACAATGAAGAAAGAGCTCGCCACCTTCCCTGGCTATGCCCAGCATCTCAGTTTAGAACAGAAGGGTCCGTGCAGTTCTGGAAGACTCTTACGCATTTGGAGATGTTCAAGGCAATCTTACCATGGAACTTTCGAACAGCCTGGCCTCCAAATATCAGTACTCTGGAAGGCAGAGGCAGGAAGATTGCAAATTCAAGGCCAGCATGGGTTACATAATGAGTCTCGGTCTCAAAAATAAATAAATAAAAATAGTAAGTTTTATTAAAAAAAACATTAAACGTAACACTAAAAATTATTCTAGGAAAGAATTTTAAAGTCACTGGCAAGGTTAAAAAAATTATATTTTTAGAAAGTGTTTATATTCTTTGAAACAATACAAAGAATTATGAATTTAGTGAAAATATTTATACTTTTCCTAGTTTCATTTACTTAGCAAAGATAAAAATCTAGTAAGGCAGAATATTTCATAGGTTATCTTACAATCAGAATTAGAAAAAAGAGCGGTTTTAGCTCGATTGTTTTTTTAAAGTAATTTGTCAGATTTCTCTTCAAGCTCCTGGAGCTTTTTGATAGTGAAGATCCACGGGAGCGCGACTTCCTGAAGACCGTCCTGCATCGGATTTACGGCAAGTTCCTTGGCCTGAGAGCGTTCATCAGAAAGCAAATTAACAACATTTTCCTCAGGTAAATTCATCACCGAGAGCAGTCTCCTCCTCTCTTGAGCCAGGCTCCTTCAGCTGAAACCCGACAGAGCTGATGGCACCTCAGGCATCCCTGCCCACTCCGTGGTTCTCACACGGTGGCAGCCTAACGTAGAACCCTGCCACCTTTACCCTCAGCAGTGGTAGCAGGACAGTGTTGGATGGGTGACTGTGTTTGAGTTGAAAGAATAATTTGCTCAAACTCTCTCTGAGTTTTTTTTTTTTTAAACAATCACTATTTAAGCCAATACCTGTAGAAGTGCTTCCTTTGGACGGTTCTGATAAAGCTGATTAAAATCTGTTTGGGACCACGGTTTAAATACTGGTGAAACCCGTGCTTCACATCAGACTTCACATTAATATCTGTGTTTCAAGTTCGTTTTTCTTTATGTCAGTTATTGATGATGCAAAATTAGGCTAGCATGGGAGATGGGAGGGGGCTGTTGCCTCCCCTAGTCTTAAATCAGTGTTCCATCTCCTCAGCTCTGCAGCCCCATGTCACCCCCAACTCATGCTGTCATTTGCTTTAAAGGCAGTTGTGATAGTAGATAACTAGATAGCCTATCAGTTACTGTCTAAAGTTTCTGAACAGTTGAAAAAATGGACCCCCTTTCCTCGGATTTTTATGTGAATAGTGGTCTCCTACTTTGAAACGGTTTCTTTAGGCAATCTGTCTTTCTTTTATATTAAGCGTAATATAATGATCCCGGTGGAATAATACTATGTGGCAGATTTTAGCAGAGGACTGTGTGACTCGGGAAATAGATCCTGTGTTGTTACTGCTCTCAGTTTGGGCTGGGATGTAGCTCATTTGGTGCTGTGGTGGCACACACCTCTAGTGACAACAGGGTCAGATGGTCAGGACTGGCTACACAGCAAGCTTAAAGGCAGTGTGGCAGTCTCAAAACAAAACAGAGAGTCTGGTGTGAACCAGAAGCCTTGAGGCTGAGCAGCCACTGCTTGCTGTTACTGCTGCCTTGGGCTGAGTTTTTTCACCTTCCTGCCTTGTTCTTTGGTGTTTACATTTTATTACATCTATCTTTATTTCAAATTCAGGTTTATATATGAAACGGAACATTTCAATGGTGTGGCTGAGCTCCTGGAAATATTGGGAAGGTAGGTCAGGGGTGGGGTTTTGTTATTTTTTAAGAATTAAGTTACTGAAAGAGTATTTTATATACAAAACAGCTGGAGTTGAAATGAGTTCCTATTTGAGAGTTTACAGCACAATGCTAGATGCCCTGGGCTCAATCCCTAACAGTGTGTGTGTGTGTTGTGTGTGTGTGTGTGTGTGTGTGTGTGTGTATACACACACACATACACTGTTGTGTGTTGTTGGATCTACATAGCCTTGCCCCTTGGAAGTTCTTCCCAGCTGGAAGCCTGGAAGAGATGAAGTTGTCATTCATTCACTACAAAAATTCTTACCCAAGCCGGGCAGTGGTGGCACAAGGCTTTAATCCCAGCACTTGGGAGGCAGAAGCAGTCGGAGGGGAGAGGGAGAGAGAGATCTTATCCAAATGTCGATAGGCCATCCCCAATCTAACTTTTCCTTTAGAAGAGTCTTCGGTTTTCTATACACGTCCTTTCTGTTCACTACACACCAGTAATGATAGCATTATCTTAATTCTAGATTATTCAGAAATGTCAGGGAAACCCCACCCCCACCCCCCATTATCACTGTGCATGCTGGGAATTCTAACAGCATTGAGACAGTCACTCCTGTTGCTTTAAGGAGGGAAATTAAAGGCAGCTGTGCAGAACTCTGTAGTGACAGTGTAGATGTCAGATTCCAGGCTGCCCTGGAGGGACAGCTCAGCAGGCTGCCCTACCACTCCCCAGTGCTGTAGGTCATGTAACTTGTGGAAGCAAAGTGACTACTTAACCCTTCCCTGCCTTTTCTTCCCTCCAGTATCATCAATGGCTTTGCATTGCCACTGAAAGCAGAGCATAAGCAGTTTCTAATGAAGGTTCTTATTCCTATGCATACTGCAAAAGGATTGGCCTTGTTTCACGCACAGGTAAATTTCAGAACAATTACAAATGGATATTTCCAAAAACAAATATAAAGGCAAAAAAACTGAGAGGTATTAAGGTGCTAGTTTCTTGTAAAATTAAAGAATGTGCTTTGGCAAAATTTTTATTATGAGTTTGTTTACATACTACTACTGCGGTTTTAACTTAGATATAGAAAAGATTATCAAAAGTTTGCTTCTTATATTTAGGTCTGGGAAGTGCTTAGTTGTGTGACCCTGAATGAATCTCACAGGGATGCAGAATGATGCTAATGATCTGTTAGGTCTTGGTCGCTGTTAACATTAGCACTGGAAGACTAAATGGGTGTTTTTAAGTTAATTAAGTCTAGAGCTAACAATATGTTGAACTTAGAACTTTAATAAGAATATATTCATCTTATACTGCAACTTAAAACTGGAGTGACATTTTGTGTCAGTGTGAAACTATCCCCTTACCCCTAGTGTTACGTCACTAACATCTCTTAAACTTGCCTCTGCCCGTTAGCTGGCGTACTGTGTTGTGCAGTTCCTGGAGAAAGACACAACGCTGACAGAGCCGGTGAGTGTTCAGTTCCTGTTCATGCGCTTGTCTGGCCACTGGTGTTTCATTGCAGCCTGGGTAGTCAGTTCTCACACAGAGAGCAGCTTCTGGGAGCCTGAGAACGGAGCATGCTCAGGAGGCAGGAGGCATAAACTGAGGGACTGATGGTTAAGATGTAGGTAAGATCCAGAGACAACGGTGAACTCTTAGCTCTCCTCACTCAATCCTTCTGTCACTTCTTACGGTGAGAACACACCGAGTCCCAGAACCATTCCCTTGAGTTTTGTTCAGAAATAAAAAGATTAGAGGTGTTTCCTCCCCTCCAGCAGTTTGGAGTTCAGTCTTAGAAATACTTAGTCATTGAGAAAAATGATTAAGATGAGCCGGTGTGAGAGCAGAAGGCTCAGCAGCTCAGCCCTAATGAACTCTGTAACCTTTAGCCTGGCTGATCTAGAACTGTATTTAGCCTAGACTGGCCTCAAACTTGTGATCCTCCTGCCTCAGCCTCCTAAATGCTGGGATTTTGAGCTCACCCAACTCACTATACAAACCACTGATTGTACCCTTAAGTAAAATGAGTGTTTCGGTAGAATGCTTTTTAAGCACTTCAAATATAAGTACTGAAACTGAAGGACTAGAATTCATGTATTTAGGCTAACCATAGGGGTGCTTGAAATTTGATATGCATGGCCTAATTGTTGAAATAGATGGTCTCCTTTTAACATCTCAGTTTGCCCTGATTTTGTCAGCCATAAAACAGGTTCGGGCACTCTAGATAATGAGAATTATCTGTTAGCTGTGATGAGCTGAGGCTTGAGCCCAGTTGGTAGGGTGCTGGCCTAGCATGCACCGGGCCCTGGGTTCAACCACCAGTTACTTATACGGTCTTGGAAAAACAAAAATGTTCTCGAAGATTAACTTCCTTCACACCAGACATCATTTTCTTGTTCTTTAAGTGTCCACTCACGTTGGTCCCGTTCCATGAAGACCACAGACTTTGCCCAGCCGTGTAGTACCTAGAGCAGTGTCTGGCACGGCCCAGGTTCAAGTCCACAGCTAAGTAGGGATTTTCATGTACTGAGTGCTAAATGCTTGACGTCAGGATGAGTGAAATATCTTGGGATAGTCTAGCTAGTAGAAGTGGTAAGGTCTGGCTGTATCCCAGGCTGGTCTAGAACTTGGAATTCTCCTGCCTGGGTACCTCCAAGTGCTAGGATTGTAGACGTGTACCACACACCCAGTTGTTGAATTCATTCTAAACTTTGCTGGTTTTTGTAGGTGATCAGAGGACTGCTGAAATTTTGGCCAAAAACATGCAGTCAGAAAGAGGTGGGTTTTAATAATAATAAAAATAAATGTATTTACATTAGGACTGCAATCTTGACCTGCTCTGTGAACTGTACCCATTTCCTAATGTACCGATTTGCCTTGTCTACATTAGCATCATTTGTAAATTTTTTAAAAGGAAAAAAAATTTTTTTTAAACCTAGGTGATGTTTTTAGGAGAAATTGAAGAGATCTTAGATGTCATTGAACCAACACAATTCAAAAAAATTGAAGAGCCGCTTTTTAAGCAGATATCCAAGTGCGTCTCCAGCTCTCATTTCCAGGTACCAGCTTCCTTTCTCTGTGACATTCTGTTGTTGTGCCATCCTTTTTCCTGCGGATTTTGAGGTTTCTGGTGTCTTTTTAGGTTGCAGAAAGAGCACTGTACTTCTGGAATAATGAATATATTCTTAGTTTGATTGAAGAGAATATTGATAAAATCCTGCCAATCATGTTTGCCAGCTTGTATAAAATTTCCAAAGAACACTGGAATCAGTAAGTTTCTGTTGTTGTTGGGTTCCATTTAACATACAGTCTCAGTAGCACAGGCTAGCCTTGAACTCTTGGCTCAGCCTCAGCGCTGAGATCACAGGCGTGTACTTCACGTGTCTTTACTTTGCTAGTTGAAGCCTGGACAGATCTGTAACCTATACTGAAGGTGAGTGTCATAGTTGTAGATACTGCTTATCCTTATAAAGCTGTCTATGGATGCTCCTCAGCAAATGGTCTAACCAGCTTGCGGTCCAGTGCCATCGGCTGAGCCAGCTGTATCCGGCCTCCCCAAGCTAGGAACTGAGGACCAAAGGGAGACATGGCATTCAGACATTCCGACTTCTGTGACATTTTTATCTTGCTACCCAGGGTCTAGGATGAGACTACAAAACTCACATGAAGAGAACCAGAATATTGTATCTACATAGGAAGAGGGTAAACATTAGAATCTCTGGCCTGTGAGACTAGACTGTTTCCACTTTAGTTCTAGCATCTGGCATTAATTATGCATTCAGTGTTGCTGGCCTCTAACCCAGAACTGTCTTCTCTTTCTTTCAGGACTATTGTAGCACTGGTGTACAATGTGCTGAAAACCCTCATGGAGATGAACGGCAAGCTTTTTGACGACCTTACTAGTTCCTACAAAGCCGAAAGACAGAGGTACTTGATGAGTTTTGAAAATTCTGTGTTCTTCAGTTCAGAAAGGTCCATCTCTTAGTCGGTGGATCTATGGTGAATATGTTAGGCATTATCATTTGGAAGCCTCTGAGCACTACAGCCATTGTCCAGGAAAGTAATCCCGGTATTTTTATAAATTTGTTAAGACTTTCCTCCTCTAACAGTTAGACTGTGGTTTAAGTGCGGATCGTGTTCGTCCTGATCTCAGCTGAGACATAAGATTTTTCCCGAGAGCTTGATAGTCCTGGTGCTGTGGATCATCAGAGAGTGGTATCTGAAGTCAGCACACTGTCAGGAAGCGAGTCAGAGCTCTGTGATTTTAAGGCCAGGAAGACACAAACAAAAACCTCACAAGGTTCAGGTAGAAATTAGAACCAGGATCCAAGTCCACAAAGCAACAGGCAGGAGAGGTGTGTGGGAACCAAGACCTAGAAATAAAAGCCCTCCTTTACAGCCTGTACTTTCTTTACTTATCTAGTTTTAAAGCTCACTCAGTTTGAACATAAACTGACGGGTGGGTAGATTGCCTTTCTGCTGGTATGGAAGGGTGGGGCTTCTACCTCTCCCTAGGAGGCCTGAGTGTTAACTGTAGCTGACCTAGAGGCCTCGAGTGACTACGGTGAATTAGTGCCATGTAATACCACGCGTGTCACAGAAGCCACGGGCATTGTAATGCTCGCTCCCCACAAAGCCACCAACCAGTGTCTTTCCTGAGCTTCCCATTAAAACTGCTGATCTCTCTACAGAGAGAAGAAGAAAGAACTGGAACGGGAAGAGTTGTGGAAAAAACTAGAGGAGCTGCAGCTGAAGAAGGCTCTAGAGAAACAGAACAATGCTTACAACATGCACAGTATTCGCAGCAGTACCAGTGCCAAATAAAGATCAGCTCCCCCTGCTGGGCGGTCGTTTTGTACACTTTTTTTTTTTTTTGAATATATAAAAACTTCAGAGCAGACCTCATCAGTATAATATAATTAGGAGGCCAGTTTTTCCTGGCAAGCGTAAAAGCGAAAGAATTATGGACTAAAACATAGCCCTGTGCTGTATCACGGCCACAGTATATTGTAAACTCTGTCTAATCATGGATTGTGTCACTGTCTCTGTTGAGTGAGGTGATCGTGGGAGTGGCAAGCGTGTGTTGCGACTTGAGCCCGGTTGTGCTGCACACACAGATGAAGCCGTCCTCTGCACACTTCCTTTATCATGTGTTTTCACCGTGCTGCACACCTTGGTGCTGCACACCTTGAGTACATCTGAGGAAAGAGCCTCGTAAGATAAGCGGAGGGGTTGCCCTTCCCTCACCTCTCCTAGAGAGGTGTGGGCAGGGGACAAGAGCCCAGCCTCATTAAAGACACTGCCATACTCTGGGTTTTACAACATCTGACATTTCCAGGCTTCTGAAGCACAAAGTATTAAAGTTGGGGGGGGGAAGTAAACCAAAATTCTGATGTTCCCAAATCCCCCCTTCAGCAGCGGCTCCCCGGAGCGTGTGCGGAGCAGCACAGGCCACGGGTGGACCCGAGGCTCACCTCCTTCATTCCTCTCCTCCAAGGCTGGAGGCAGGGCCTTCCCAGTCCTCACCCTGCCAGTCCCCAGGCCTGCCTGCCTGCAGGGTGGAGCTCTGGGTCCCTCCCACAGTGTGATGCAGACTGCTAGCTGTCACTGCCTGGCTTTATTTAAAGGAACTGCAGCAGGTGTCCTCAGAGCTGACTATGTAGAAGCTTTGTCTGTTTTTACCTGGTCAGGTATTTTTCACACTGTTGTTACCAGTACCATTCCAGCCTCTTGCCTTGCAGTTGTATGGAAAACTGTTTTATAATGAGAGATCTTTACTGAGGATTGAGCAGCATTTAATAAAGTCTATGTTTGTATTTTGCCTTATGTCATTTGCTCTTTTGTCTCTGGAAGATATTTATATTAGAGAATTATAACTTACGGATGTACTCTAATTAGAATTAGGTTGCTTGTGGTCCAGGGATTAGGAGTCTAGCCATCTAACCGATCTTTTCATAAAATCCCAAGCTTCTTGTCCCTCCGTGTTCTAGGACAGTTTAACATTAAAGCTAGTTTTAACTAAAACGGGAAATCTCAGAATCCATGGCAGTAGCAGTTCTGGGAAAGGCAGGGAGACTGTAACATGGTTTCAACTAAACACCAGTTTAGAAGGGTCACAGGGGTTTTTTGTTGCTGTGACAGCAGCCTCCATGACCTCTGGACAAACTCCCTTGTAATACAGTGGCCTGTAATTTTTGCTCTCTTTTCAAGCAGTGGGCATCCCAGGGAGGGCCATTGTTGCAGTCCAATGAGGCTGCTCCCTTTAGGCCTCTGCAGAATAGCCCTGGGCGACCCACACAAAACACAGGGTTGCGGGCTGGTGAGATGGCTCAGTGGGTAAGAGTACCCGACTGCTCTTCCGAAGGTCAGGAGTTCAAATCCCAGCAACCACATGGTGGCTCACAACCATCTGTAACAAGATCTGATGCCCTCTTCTGGAGTGTCTGAAGACAGCTACAGTGTACTTACATATAATAAATAAATAAATCTTAAAAAAAAACAAAACAAAACACAGGGTTGCCTTTCCAGAAAGTGGAAGTCGGGTTTTTATTCTATGAATAGGCAAAAATTACTTCCTAGTTATCTAAAGCAAAATTAAAAGCAGCTCAGCTTTCACAATACAGGAAAATAAAGCTTTAGTGTTCACTGAGGCAGATATTTAACTACTGAAGTGCTATGCAACTGTGAACTTTAAGGGCCCTGCGTGGTAAGCACACATCCTGTGACTGGACTGCACCCCTGCCCCTCGACTTTCTGTCCTTCACATATTTTTAATGTCACTGATGCTTTATGCTTGGCATTTGTGCTAAAATGGTGTTTTATAATAAAAGTTTTAGGCTAAAAATCTAAATTCTTGTATATATGTGAGACAAAGGTAGCAGGAATATTTCACAGTACAAGTTTATTTCTAGGGATTTGGGCAAAACAGTTTCTTGCTGCTAATTTAGAGACAAAAATGTCCTCCTTATACCTGTGAGTATTTCCCTTCCGATTCCCTAAGGCATAATTACAAGTTCTTCAATGTTACCTCTGGCCACATGTGGAACTCTATTATAGAGTTTTTGGTTTTATGTAGAGGTGCTGTTTATCAAAGCCCTAAAGGCCACCCTTTTAGGTGTGTGTTTCTGTAGGACGCAGGGACTAGCTCATGTGGTGTGGCCATCCCTCTTGGCCACCTGTGGACAGTGCACAGCTTACCTCCCTGTTGGCAGTGATGTGTGCTGAGTCAGAGCCATTATGCTGCGGTCCAGACTTACACTACCTTCTGGGTTTGCTGGCCATACAGCATCAGCGTCCAGCGTTGCTGCCCGCTGGCTTACTGGGTATTCACTCCCATCCCTTTTGTGCTTGCCCAACCTTATTTACCTGTTAATGAAATCAAGATACACTAAGTAGGTGCCTACTGTATATACCTCTGCTAGCACTTCTAGCACATCAGAAATACAATCACAAGTTTCTAGTAGCCTTTAAGGTCTCGTGTAAAGCTTGCGGGGAGTGATGTAGGCTCTTAGTCTCAGCAATGGGAAGGCACGAGGAAGGCCTGGTCTACACAGTGATTACAGCGGGGCTACATTTAAGGAAAAACAAAAAAGTCAAATCTAGGCTCTAACAAGTTCTTGTTAAGTAACAGTAGATGGTCTAAAAGGAATTCTGCGTACAGGGCACATCAGTCCGCTTTAAAGAAAAAAAGCCCTAAGGGAAAGAAGAAGCCTTAACTATTTAGTGACCAAATAGGAGGAACCTCTCCAAGGCACTAGGCAGCTCTGCAAGATGTCCGTTAATAATTTAAGTACTTAAATAAGTTTCAGGTTATTCACTGGGCGTTTCCCTCCCGGGCCGGGTTTGAGCCTCCAGTGCGATGGACGGGACTGTCCTTCCCTGCAGGGTCCCTTCAAGTGAGTTCAGGATTGCTGGTGTCTCGCTCTGTCGGAGTGCCGTGGCACGGGCGCTTCAGCTTATGTGGTTTGTCGCCTGGCCTCTCCGTTTAAGGTATCGTTTCCTGATTTTGATCATCCATTTCACGCTTAGTTTGGCAAACTCTGCTGCTTTAAACAACGCCAGGAAAGCCCCGCAGAGCAGGGCGATGGTGTTCCAAGGATTGGCTGTGATTATCTGTGGGGCAGACAAGACCGGGATTGCTGGTTGGCGGCAGCCTTGACTCTGTCTGTCTCAGACTTTGGAGCCAACAGAGACGCATGCTGCTTCTGCCCTACCACTGCTCAGAAGGGAACTGTGAGCCCCTCCACGTAAAAGGATTCCGCCTCAAAAATCTTTGTGTAAATAAGACATTCATACTGTGCTTAATCTAACAAGTGACCCAAAGAAATTTCCCTAAACTATACCTCAGCCTCAAGGTTGGTCCCTCTGTCTGATCTCAGCTACCTCAGCCTTCAGCTGTCCCCTCACACTCATCCTGGGGACTCTGCCACCAGGCCAACGCACCTTCCTTCTTTCCTGCTCTGGGATGTTCTCCTATCCGGACTTAATCCGACTCAGCACTCTCTCTATCCACTCGGCCAAAACCCTTTTTCCTTCAACAAAGTTGTTTATCCCCCAGAGCCCTGTGACAGCTGTTCACTGTCGGGTATGATGTAAAGAAATAGCTTGGCCCCCATTAAATACCCTGTTATCTCTCTGCAGTGCTAATAGATGGACTGCAGGCCTTGTGCATGCTAGATAAGTGCTCTTCCACACAGTCTACCCCCTCTCCAAACTCAGGCAGGGTTCTTACATTTTCAAACTCCCCTGTGTGAAAGAAAAGAAAAGAGAAGAGAGGGGAGGGGAGGGGAGGGGAGAGGAAAGAGAAGAGAAGAGAAGAGAAGAGAAGAGAAGAGAAGAGAAGAGAAGAGAAGAGAGAAAAGAAAGGGGGGAGGGGAGTGAAGGAGGGAGAAAGAGAAAAGAAAAAGAAAAAAGAAAATCCACTTGTAAGCCAGGATAAGTGGGGTGGCCTGAGATGGATGACCCCGTGTTGTTTACATATGTACAGTAGGCACACCTCAGCCTGCATGATTCAAGGGACTTCAAAGGCTCTACTTGGCCCAGAAGCCTCTTATATAACAGGTAGATCAGGTTCAAGAAAATCAGTGCACAGCTACAAACTGGCTCCTCTCACCCTTTTCATCTTCGTAAGCCTCAAGCCTTCACCCCTCACACAAAGCCTGGGCCAAACTTGAGGGTCAGGAGTGACAGCAAAATATGTCTGTCTCAGACTCCATCCTGGGACCCGAAGGGCCCATGTTTGAGCTTTGGAATCTCTTGCCTGTTGCAACGATCACCCTGGGACATCTTGTGATGATAGAGGAAAACCACTTTTAGCAGTACTTACGTCCTGGACCTTCTGGATGAAGGGATCTTTCCATTCGAAGACCACAAAGAACAACTGAGCACTCCTCTCGGCTGCGGGTCTCTGGTCAATATAGTTAACCACGCTGGTCTAGGTGCAGAACAGGCAGTTACCACTTTTTTTTTTTTTTTTTTTTTTTTTTTTTTTTAACCACTTCTGGGCCCTCCCTTGCCTGGACCCAGGGAAGTGAGAGCAGGCAGGACTACTAGCCCTTGGCTCTCCTAACAGCATCCTTTGGGGAGGGAAAAGACAAGACTCACATACAAGACCTTTTAAATGGTCCAGGAGCCAGGGCTTTACTGCAGCTGCCTCGGTCTTTGGGAGAGAAGAGATCACAATGCCTGATAGTGCTTTGAACTGTCACCAAAATCTGCTCTCAGATGTCTACACTCAAGCCATATTCAGTCCACTTCAGAGGACAAATTATTTAAGAGCCAAGTAGTCTAAGCCTTCGAGTCTATAGGGGACAAAGTGTAGCCCCCCAGTCCATATTAGGGCTCTGTAAGTACTTAGTAGGTACACGTGATCGGCACAAGTGATCAGCCGATGATCTATAATAGAAGCTGTGCTGCACAGTGGAGGGGAGATGGGCTCCAGAGGCACAGGGCCACCTGTGACCTGACATGTGACACTGGCCACAGGAAGACGATGCCGAGATCTGTTGCAGGGCTGCCCCTGAGTAGGTGGTCAGGGACACCTCCAGCCTTTGTGGGGCTGGCAGTCACCTTACAATAACATCTTGTAGTCTTGCTTTCAAGGGTTGTCGCTCCCTAAAGCGGGAAAAATCTTCTCTCTTGACTAGACCTAGGTGCCAGGGCTCCATGTGCACAAGGAGAGCCTGGCTTTTTGCGGCTTCACTGGAACCTCCAGGGGTCTGCTTGTGGTGAAGCAGGGCTCCCAAGGAAGCAAGCCAGATCCCTCTACATCCCCCACAGCATGCCTGTTCTGTCTTCCTCGGCTCTTCCCAGACAACAGTTAAAAATCCCCAAGCAGGGGCTGGAGAGATGACTCCAGTGGTTAAGAGCAGCGACTGCTCTTCCGAAGGTCCTGAGTTCAAATCCCAGCAACCACATGGTGGCTCATAACCATCCGTAATGAGATCTGACACCCTCTTCTGGTGCATCTGAAGACAGCTACAGTGTACTTAGAGACAATAATAAATAAATCTTAAAAAAAAAAAAAAAAACAAGCAATCCTCCTGCCTCAACACCCAGCATTCTCCTGGCTCCCGGTCAAGAACCAAAAGCTTTCAGACTAGCTCATCATCTCCTGCATCCTAGCAGGTCCTCACACCCCTCACTGTGCCTGGTCTCCCCTCATCTGCAACAATCCCTGGCAGCATTAGGAAATGTTTCCCACCTCTACACAGCACAGAAATGGTGCTGTGGAAAACAGGCAGGCTGCTGTAGACTGCTTCCAGCATGAGACACCTTCACACGGGTTCTCCTCCCGGGTCCCCACCCAAAAGCCCGTTCCACTCAAAAGTCTCCCTCCATCCCAATTTAAGTGTGGAGATCATCACATGTGCCGAGAAAACAAAACACAGCCACTACCTCTTGACGGAACTCAACAGCTTCTCGCCCGTCCTCTTCTTTGGTCTTCACCAGTGACATCTTGACCCAGGTGCGGAAGCCTCCGGAGAACTTCCAACTGGAGTAAGCACTCTCACAGGCCTGCATGAAGCCCGCCTTGTCCGGGCTTGGCGAAGAGAGAGAAGGGAGGTCCAGGTTAATCCGGGCCTGCCTGACAGCAGGAGCCCAATGTGGCCAAAGCAAACTCCAGTCCAGTCTCAAGCTGGTTTCTTTTCTGCTACAGAAAAGAAGTCTATACCGGTCTCCCTCCGATCTGGCTGCTTTACCAGGTTAGTTGGCATCAAAAGCAGCGCCTGGACCACCTGTAACCGCCATTTAGTTTCCAAACAGCTCCACCCGTAGGAGGGCCACAGCATGATTCCTGCCCCCAACCCCACCTCCACTGTGGCACACTCCTCCCCTTTCCACAGCATCCCTCTCACCATCTCAGTCATCCACACCCCCTAGGTCTCCTGGAGCTCCCTCAAGTATGGCTCGCTGCACTCCTCAGTGACCTCAGCCTCCCTCTGAAAGGCCCAGCAATGGGCGCTGTATGCACAGCAGAAGCAAAGCCCGAGTGAGCAAGCACAGACTGCAGTGTAGAGCCAGGCAGAGTGGTGCATGCTTGTCAGCCCAGCCATTGGGAGGCTGAGGCAGGAGGATTATGAGTTCTAGGACAGCCTGGGCTACGGAGTAATACCAGTCCTCAAAAATAGGGCTTGCTGGCCCCCAAAAGGGACAGATGTAACACACCCCACCTGAAGGATCAGGGAACTTGGAACACTGAAGAAGAGAGAACAGGAGGAATATAAGAGCCAGAAGATAAGGACATATACAATAAGACATCTCGGAACATGGCGGCCATTGACCTTACTGCATGTCTGCCCAGGACTGGGCCTGCTGACACTGCATTCTGGGATCATCAGCAGTTAGTGACTGGTTGCTGGGAGAGAAGCTATCATTTCCTTCAGTAGGGTAGCCACATGTAGACAACTCTAATTAAACTGTAGTTAACACAGGGAAAGACAGGAAGGTAGGTAGGGATTCATTGTGAAAAATGAGGGTTTCAGTGGGGCCCAGTGGGAACGAGGGGAGGTTGAGAGAGAAAATGAACAAAGTGCATTATACACTGGTGAACCAGTTGAAGAATAAAGGCAAAAGCAACAGTGCCTGACTGAGGCCTCTCACTAAAGCAGCTCAGGGTGACAGGGCTCCCAGAAGGGAGACAAGACAGATGGGCCATAAGCAGGGAAGGTGCTTGCTAGGAGGTCTGGGGTGGAAGGACGGCAGAGGCAGTGTGTGACTTGCTGTTCAGGGGGACTGTCACCTCACTGTCACTGTAATGTATCTTCCTACATCATAAAAGTGAAGCCTGAAGCTCGGCAGGGCCAGGCAGGGCCAGACCCAGTGTTTTAGGCCCTGGAGATGGCACTGCAATGTTCCCCAGTGTTTGAAACCAACAGGAACTGTCTGCAGGTAGTACTCTGCAGGCAAGAAGGCTCACGGACCACAGGGAGGGCAGTTCCCTCAGCTCCTCAGCAGCCCAGGCTAACCAAGAACCCTCTCCAGGACAGCATGCACGCAGACAGCAAGCAATACTACATCCATGTTTGCTTGACTGCAGACAGTGTGATGGGCCACCAGGTCCTTAGGGTAGCTCCTGTTCTGGGCCAACTCTGCTCCCCCTCTCTACCTTCACCCCCACATTTCCAGCATGGACACGCACAAGGCAGGAGACAGTGAGACCCCTGAACTCTGAACAGCCACCTTTGCATGAACTCCCGGAAAGAAGAGAAGAGGAGGTAGTCTATGGCACTGAAGTCCTCATTGCTCTGGTTCAGGCGAAACTGGAGGAACACCAGCTCTCGCTTCTTCACTTCCTGGGGCCCCTGGACAATCAGGGCTGACTGCTGCAGGGAGACAAAAGCCGGAGCCTTAGTGTTCGCTCGGAGCTGCCCCGACCCTCACACAGGCCCACAGAGACTTCAGCCATAAGCCCTGCCAGGCAAACACAGCAGGCCACCAGCAGCCTCCAGGAACTGCTGCCCTCCTGCCCAGGGATGCAAGCTGGTCCCGGAGACATCTCAGCACCGCAACCCAGAGCCCAGCTGCATGTGACACATGCTCTCTTCACGGGCTGTGCACACTATGGAACACCTTTCCTGGGTAGGGGTGTCCCAGTTAACTTTGTCCCGATGTCTATTACATGGGGGTTTCCAAGTTAGGAAAGTGAATGAAGTCTGTCCATCCATCTGTCTCGGATGCCTCCTTGCTAAGGTATGTCAATAACTCAGCACTCCCAAGTATGCCCCTTTCAAGATTTTAAAGGGTTTTTTTTTTTTTTTAAAGATTTATTTTAAGTATATAAGTATACTGTAGCTGTCTTCAGACACACCAGAAAAGGGCATCTGATCCCATTACAGATGGTTGTGAGCCACCATGTCGTTGCTGGGAATTGAACTCAGGACCTCTGGAAGAGCAGTCTGTGCTCTTAACCCGCTGAGCCATCTCTCCCTCACCCCGTTGTGATTTTAAATCTTCATGTACATACTGCATACGCCTGGCTTTAGTTTTGAATGTGGCATCATAGCTAACCAGCTCTCAACCCTGTCTTTCGGCACCCTACACTGGTCCTGGCCTGAATGCAGCCCATGAATGCACTGGTCTGTCCCTGAGCCAGGACTACTTTACCTGTTCTGTAAGGTAACTCCGGCCTGGGCCAGTCCCTCCCACATTATTCATCCAACAGCCTAGTTGTTGCGGTATGTGCTCTCCTCTCTTCTGAATGTGCTTTCAAACTAGCTTGTACCGCTCAACTAAATACGTCAGGACGTTTGACTGAGACGGAGCCGACCTGATGGAGTAACGTGAGAATATTTCCTCGCTACCCCTCACCTCCCAGGGAGCAGGCATGTGCTCAGAAGCTGACCATGACCGTGTGGACAGCACAAGAAACAGTGCTGCTGGGCAGTCCCATGAAGCAGCGGTGCCCGTGTGAGCTTGCCTGTCGGCCTGCCAGTCAGGCCACTCTCAGAAGCTGCCTTGGCCTCGAGGGGGGTCCCTCAGGAAGGGTGTTGACATACAGGAGCTAAGCCTGAACGCGGTGTCACACTCTGTCAGATGAGTATTTCAGGAGCTAGAGAAGCCCCAGAGATAGCGTGAGCTTCACCTGTGGGTGGTAGAGAACCCAGCAATGAGGAAACAGACTGGAAAGGTGGCAGCCCTGGCTGTACAAAAGAAAATCACTGGCTACAGGCAAGCCACATGAAATCCAAAGCACAAGAAACCAGGAAGGCAACAAAAGCCTGAAGACTTATGCCATGTGACACAACAAGACCCTCAATGGGGGTCGCTGTCTCAGGACTCAGCCAGCCAAAGCCTGCACATTAACAGCTCACTGCAGAAGGGTGGTGGGAAAGGCAGGGTGAGAACAGGCCACCTCAGCCCCAGTCCCCAGACGACTCAAGCTGGAAGCTGACTGCAAAGAGGCTGGTGCAGACCCCAAGGAGGGCAGCTTCCTAAGTCCAGTCGGATGTGGCTCTCAAGGCTTCCAGCAATGCAGATCAACCTGTGGTGAGGCCAAGGCAATCATTGGCGTTTCTCAGAAAGCAGCAGGGAGGACTGCCTGCACATTACAACGGACATGCGGACCCTGTGTGGACATCACCAGGGGTTGTAAGCAGCTGTGAACACTCCAGCCATCCCTGCCTCATGGACACTCTGGTGCCTCAATCTTACTCTTTTTTTTTTATTGATCTATTTATTATTATATCTAAGTACACTGTAGCTGTCTTCAGAAACACCAGGAGAGGTCGTCAGATCTCATTACAGATGGCTGTGAGCCACCATGTGGTTGCTGGGATTTGAACTCAGGACCTTCAGAAGCACAGTCAGTGCTCTTAACCGCTGAGCCATCTCTCCAGCCCCTGAATCGTACTCTTGTTCCTTTCTCTGAGATGGAGTCTCACTGTGACGCTCAGGCTGAACTCCTGGGCTTGAGCAAGGTCCTCGTGCCCGGGATACTTGGGTGCATGCACACTCCCACGACAGTCTCGATACATCATCACATGCCGATTTTTGCCCAGGAAGCAGTTGAAAGGGGACATGAGAATTTATTGGAGGTCATCGCGTGTGGCTGGAAGGAGCTGACAAAGAAGATGAACCATCCCTCAGGCTGGGGTAGTGAATGCATCCATCTTCCTTCCCATGAGCACACTCTTCCTTCTGTGCCTCTTCTCTCTCTTAAACTTACATTTGAGCTATGAAGTATACAGCAATAAAAGTGTTGGGTGTGGGCAGCGGGATCCCAGGACGCACGCCAATCAACAGGGGAAGAGGTTCCCAGAACGGGCACAGCTGCGCCCTGGTGCCACTGTGCTTCTCATAGGGAATAACGAAAGCCGGGAGCCCATCTTCCTGACTGGATGCTGCTGTTTCATTCCAAGTCCTTTTACTTCAACTTGAGTTCATGGAAACGTCTGGTGGCCACCAACTGCCCATTCTCAGTTAGGAATAAAGGGTTCAGATACTGACCGAGTAGTGGCCCAAAGTGGGACATCTCCCCCGGTGCTTACATCTGCTAGCTTACATCTGCTTGCCTAACGCTCTCCCTTGCCTGCTGGCAGACCAGGAAGCACGCCAATCAACAGAGGACATTCTTGCAGCACTGATGATCTAACCCCAGGCCTGTCTCCATGCTTGAGCAGTGGGTCTTCCCTCAGCCTGTACAGAGACCGCTCTGGGGCCTGGCATCCAGGGAAGCACCTTGCCCAACAGCTCTGCAACCAGGAGGGACAAAATCCTTGAGTCACATCAGTCAGACCTGTTCCAAACTCAGTCCCCCTGAGCTGGGGGCTAGAAGCCAGCATTTGCTACTCTGACTAGCTCTTCCGGCCTTCTGGTCTACCTGTGCAGCCTTTCTCGGTACACAGGGCTGTCCTCATGCCCTACCCTATCCTGTTTTGCAAGGAGTAGAAACCACTTCATCGGGCTTTGAGAGGTCTGAAGAAGATCAACCAGGGCCTGGCATTGTTCCTTCTTTTACTTATGGTGGGCAAGACTGCCCATAGCAGGACACACGCACTGTCCTTTGCTTCTGTCCCTAGACACAGCTCAGATTCTCTTTCAAGACCTTCTAAGCCACCACCACCTCCACCTTGCCCAGAGGCACAGCTACAGTGTTGGTTGTCTCTGTCACCACGATCATTGTCTCTGTTTTGTTGCTGTGAAGGGACATCATGATCACGGCAATAAAAGAAAGCATTTCATTGGGACTAGCTTACAGATTTGGAGGGTTAGTCCATTATCACACAGGCAGGAAGACATGGTGCTGGAGAAATAGCTGAAGGCTTATATACTTATCCACAGGCAGTGGGGGTGGGGGGAGAGAGAGAGAGAAAACATACAACTGGGCCTAGCAAGGGATTTGAAACCTCAAAGACTACCCCCATGGCACACATCCTCCAACAAGGCCAAGCGTCCTAATCCTTCTCAATTGGTTCCTCTAACTGGGAACCAAGCATTCAAAATGGGGGCCATTCTCACTCAAACCACCATAGTCGGCAATGTCTTGTGCATAGGAAGTTTCTGCGTTGATGGGGAGCTCGCATATGGCCCCTTCAGTCCCTCCTAAAGGAGGAAGAAGTCATGACATAACAATACAAAGCCATCTCCCTGCCCAGGACCCTTATACACTGTGCACGGTTTGCCAGCTGAGCTGTGCTGTGTGGTGTGGGCTGTCAGCAATCTTCACCACCACACCAGCACACCATCTTCACATTGGCAAAATTTCTCAAAGTATGGCTTCCTAGGCAGTTCCTGGAAACAAGCAGCAGGCAGACTACCTTCAGTCCTGCTACCCTCCCATCTCAGGGCATGAAGCCCCAGTAACACACACACCACCCTTCTCATCTGCCGGGGACCAAGGGCCCCTGCCGACAGGCTACAGGGAAGAAAGGCTGGAGTCCTCAGGGTGTGTGGCTACCAGAACCCAGGGAAGCAGGCATTACCATGGTGTGGTTGAAGAAGGGGTGGGTGTAATTGATCCTCTGAGTGGTGCAGTTCCTGTCTCCCGGCTGGCCAGGGCTGGCAAGAGGTGGAATAACCTCATAGTGGTGCTTACAGCTGAGCAGCTGAGCCTGACCAGGGTAAAAGGCAATCCCTGGAACAAACAGAAATTGGCAAGTGTCAGCAGTCACAGTCCTGAGCACCCAACAGAATCGCACCCCAACCTCCTTGGGAAAGTACTAGGGCGGCAGCCAAAACTGGGGGTGGGGGTGGCAAGGCAGAGTCCTACTCCAGTGGAGGGCACTCACCACCTCAGTCACTCCACACCCTGCCTGGAACGTGGCTTCCAGGGCTCATAATACTCCCACCCGAGCACCTCCCCTCACAGCACGCCGGTGCCTCCCAGGCCTGCCCGCCTGGTGCTGCAGAGGCTCTAGGCTGTGGATCTCCCCAGGACTCCTTTTCTCTCCTCTGCTAGGAGATCTGGGATCACACAGCACATAGAGGGTTCTGTGTGCTCTCGGCTTGGGCTCCCAGGAGATACTGGTGATAGTATAGGCAATGGAGGCAGAGCTGAGGGAGGAGAGAGGACACCGCAAGAAAAGCCCACAAAGAGCCAGAAGCAGACACAGCAAAGCCAGGGAGGAAAGAAAGAATCGGGCCTGGCTGTAGGGTGAGCTGGGAGCTCCTGCAGGGAAACTCCCAACTCCCTCTCCAGCCTGTGCACAGGATGTCCTGGGTGTCACTCAGGGTCAAAGTGGGTGGCACACTCACAGTGGGCAAGCCTGAGCCACATTCCTTCTCCAGTGCCAACTTACAGTGCCAGCCAGATCACCCACTCTGGCAGACAATAAGGATCAGTCGTTCCCAACATGTGGAGGCAGGTACACAGAGCAGCCTGGAGCCCCTCTAGGCTAGGCTCTGCCTAGATGGCTGTTCACTGGCTTCTACATCCCATCACCTTCCTGCACCATACTCCAGCCTTGACTCTCACTGCCTGAGGCACTCTGAACTACAACAGCCCCCTAGGTTCATGTGTCATACACTCAGCCCCCAGTTGGTGGAACTGTTTGGGAAGGATTAAGAAGTGTGGCCTCGTTGGAGGAAGTATGTCACTGGAGGGGCAGGCTTGAGGATTCAGGAGGCTGGTGTCCTCCGCCGCCTCCTCCGTGTGCTCTCTGCTTCCCACTCTCCATTCCAGCCCTTCCTGCCAGCAAGCCTTTGCTCCACCATCTTGGTCTCTACCCCCTCTGAAACTACGAACCAATCGAAAGCTTCCTTTTATAAGCCGTAAGGCTCAGCACTGACTGCTCTCTTCGGAAGGTCCTGAGTTCAAATCCCAGCAACCACAACCACCCGTAATGAGATCTCATGCCCTCTTCTGGGGTGTCTGAAGACAATGACAGTGTACTTACATGTAATCTAAAAAAAAAAAAAAAAAAAAAAAAAAAGTCGCCTTGCTCACAGTGCTTTGCCACTGCAAAAGAAAAGAGACTAACATGCTGCCCTTCATTCCTGGCGTCCAGCTTTGCCCCTCCCATAAACCCTTGTGTTGACCTCATGCCTAAGAAAGCCAGTCTCCAACACCCACCCAGGGCTCCAGGGCTCCAGGGCCCCAGGGCTCCAGGGCCCCAGGGCCCCAGGGCTCCAGGGCCCCAGGGCCCCAGGGCTCCAGGGCTCCAGGGCTCCAGGGCTCCAGGGCTCCAGGGCCCCAGGGCTCCAGGACTCCAGGGCACCAGGGCCTGGCACAGGCTCTCGGATGCCTGCCTACAACAACTGCCCGGCTCCACTCTGCCTGTGCTGACAGTGTTGGCTCAGGGAGGCAAGGCAGTGCCTGCTGACAGAAACCCCAAAGCTGGAGCGCAGATGCCTGGCCCAGCAGGCCCTACCTGGAGCGTCGTAGCGATCCACCTCCTTGTAAGACACGGACATGACAGGGTGCTTGAGCTTTTCCCGGAAGTCCGTGATGGTCTGGTAGACCAGGAAGACGGCCACCGCCATGAGCAGCAGGTAGATGAGGATGAGCAGGACCGAGAAGACATTCTTCAGGCAAGCCTTGCTGAAGCGGATGCTGCTGGAGGCGGACTCGTTGTCCACGCCTGCTGACAGGACACCAGGGTCACCAGAGCAGTGCCAGGCCCTCACCTACCTTGTGGAGGAGGTGAGGCCGACCCTCATCACCAAGGGCACCTAGAAACATCAACTTCATCTCTCCCAGCCAAGGCCACCAACATGACATCTCAATCAGTCAGGGCCATGTGCTCCCCTCCCCCTACTCAACAACGTTCTCATCCTTCAATCCCAGAGCTGCTCCCGTCTGCCATCCCTAGGCCTGTCCTGAAGAACTGCTCATAGCCCACTCTGCCCCGTTTCTTAAGCCTTTTCCCAAGGAGACCGTCCCTTGATGGCTAACATGACTGGGGGTCTCCTTGCTAAGCACCCGACTTGGCACCCTCTGCACCTGATGCAGAGTCCATATGACCAGCAATGGTCTGTTCCTGAAGCTGCATCTTGTATGACGGACTGTGTCCTGTCAAACCGAGAGCCACAACAAGCCCCTCCCTCCTTCCGTAGGTAGCTTCCTGCCGAGTATTTTTGTCACAGGAAGGAGAAAGGTAAGATCTGCATTACCCCACAATGAGGCGATGAGTTTGACCTGGGGCTGAGGATGGGTTAATGTAAATGAGTTCCTTAGGACGGGGCATTAGCGGACATGGCACCAGAACACAGTGCAGAGCCCAGGCTGTAAGGGCAGTGGGAAGGCGGCTTTTTCTAAGCAGAAGGGAGCTTTCATTAGAGAACATCTCTGCGGCACTTGACTGTGGGTAGACACATGGTGCTAGGAGTGTGTGTAGGGGGTTTCCTGTTGAGAGCCACCCAACATGAGGGTGGTTACAGCAAGCTGGGTTCACCTTTCCAAGGTGCTTCTGCGCCCCAGCTCCGACCACGGTGCCCTGAGGGAAAGCCCAGATGGCTGTGGCTTCCAACAGGGACCAAGCAGCGTGGTCACACCAGCCTCAGTTGACAGCCCATAAGATCTGAACAACGTATCTGAAATGTAATGAAGGCGTTAAAGAACGGGCTAACACAGTACAGGGAATCTACCTCTGGAAAGAACAGCACAGATGTCTAACTTTTTGCCTGAGGGTTCATACCAACCCCTAAATGATGTAGTTCAGAGAGAGAGAGAGAGTTCAGGGCTGAAGGTGAAGGAGAAATCCTGAAAGTAGTCGAGCCGCAGAGGGGAGAGGTCACTGATTTTGCAAATACCGGGTATGCTGGGATCGCCGGCTGGAGTACGAGGGCAAATGGGTAACTCTGGCTGCCACTGTGAGGCAGGCAGGACCTCAGAACTTCAGCCTTGCCATGCTGCCTACCTTCCAAGACAAAACGCACTTCAGAAGACCTCAGAGGGTCCAGAGCCCATACTGTGCCAATCGGCGTTGGCTGTGACGGTGGTCTCCTCCCATCTGACTAGGGGGCACAAACCTCTGAGACTTTCCAGAGGGAGGATCTGCTGTCAATATGAGCTGTACCTGTGCCGAGGAAAGGCAGCATTTCTGCTTGGCTGCTTTCTGAGTGTGTACTGCCAACCTCTGCTAACACCTAACTCCAGCTTTCCAGGCAGAACACCAGCCGCTCTCCAGAAAGCTTCCAGGTCTGTCACTGCGGAGGGGAAGGGGGAGGGGGCAGGCACTGGGTCTCTGCCTCTCCCACATACAGACAGCCACTGCTAGACTTTGTCAGGTAAGCCAGTCTAACAAAGGCTCTTTGATGTGTACACACACAAGACACACATATACACATGCAGTGTATTCGTTCTGTTCACTTAGAAGAACATGCCTAATACACCAGTGTTCCATCAAAAACTACTAGACATGGGGGCTAGAGAGATGGCTCAGCAGTTAAGAGCACTGACTGCTCTTCCAGAGGTCCTGAGTTCAATTCCCAGCAACCACATGGTGGCTCAGAACCACCTGTAATGGGATCTTATGCCCTCTTCTGTCATGCAGGCATACATGCACATAGAACAGTCATATACATAAATAAATCTAAAAAAAATTTACTTGACATGTGGGGCTGCAGAGAGGGTTTAGCAGACAAGAGCACTGGCTGCTCTTACAGAGGACCAGGTTCAATTCCCAGCACCCACATCGTGGCTGACAAGCCTCTCTAGCTCCAGTTCCAGGGAATTCAACACCCTCTTCTGACCACCATAGGCACCAGGCATGCGCATACACACACACACACACACACACACATGCACACACACACACACGTGCACACACACAATAAACATTTAAAAAAGAGGGAAGAGAGAATATGACATGCTCTCGAACACCAAGCATCCACAGAGACCAATGATCAGATAAGCTGTATCACTGGATAGACATGGCGAGGTCATGTGTCTGCCCCAGACTGCTGGTCCTCCCCCTCTCCGTGTCATCTCCAAGACATATCTTTTCTAGTTACAGCTGTGGCTCTGCAGCCCCCATCTCTGCCACTCTAACTGTCAAATAGGATGGAAAAAAGAACCTTCAGTTCTCACCAACACTGCTGCCCCCAGTGAGTGCTTGCTTGCTTGCTACAATACTCTCTAAAGACCCTGTGCCACCAAAATCATCATTCTCTTTCCAAGTGAGACTTAGGCAGCTGCAAGCATCCAGGCTCTCAAGTAGTTAGGAGACCCCAAATCCATATCAGCTCAAGCTCTCAACCTGTGCACTGTAAATCTAGTCTTTCAGTCCAAAGAACAAATTAATTTCTCTCAAAATTCTGGTGCCGTAGGTTCAGATTGGCCAGGCCTTCTCTGCTCCCTTCCTCTCTGTGCCCTAAACTCACCAGAACAAACGAAGGAAGCTATGGGCGGGTACTGCACTACCCAGCTGCAACTGGAGCTGGCATCACACAACAAACCCACTAACTGAGATGTACTTTCAAGAGAAGGCCAATTATTATGGAGGCTATCAGGTAAATGGTAGAAATATCTGGTCCACCGTGCATAAATCTTAACTGGTACAAAGAGATGAGAACTCAAGGTTGCACGATGCTTCCAAAAGGATGTGCCTATTAGCAAGAGGTCCCAAAGAAACTCGCATAGATAAATGCCTGGTAAAGGATTTGAAATGTTATTACAGAGTTCAGTGAAGTAGAAAACCAAGGCAGGATGTGAACAAGAAACACGGGGGCTCAGCGAGAGGACTAGCAGGAAAGGCACAGGGCTTGCTCATCTTAATGTTTTTTTGGAATACTTTGATGGCTAGGTGAAAACACTAAGAGAGAGAAACAAGAAAGAAAACTGTCTGGGAGGCAGAGGCAAGTGAATTTCTGAGTTCGAGGCCAGCCTGGTCTACAGAGTGAGTTCTAGGACAGCCAGGACTACACAGAGAAACCCTGTCTCAAAAGGAAAAAAAGAAAGAAAGAAAGAAAGAAAGAAAGAAAGAAAGAAAGAAAGAAAGAAAGAAAGAAAGAGAAAAGAAGGGAAAAGAAAAGAAAAGAAAAGAAAAGAAAAGAAAAGAGAAGAGAAGAGCAGGACAGAGAGAGAGAGAGAGAGAGAGAGAGAAAACTGTCCTAATCTTTGGAAAGATGTATACACTGATGTATGGAGGCTTTTGGAGCCCAAACAGATCTCACTAGGACAGATCTACACCACAGCATGTCACAGTGCAGACATGGCCAGGAGAGATCTACACCATAGATGTCACAGTGCAGACATGGCCAGGAGAGATCTACACCATGGCACATTATAGTGATATTGCCAAAAGTACAAACAAAGCTATAAAATCTGAACCACGGAAGTGGAAAGTGCCACTAAAGGTATCCCATTAAACCACCAGCAGATCCCTCAGTGGAAACCCTACAACCAAGAATATTATACCCAGCAATGCGGTCTATCTTTTGAGAACGTATGGGTCTTCTAAGACAAACCACTGAAGGCATCCATGCCCACAGTCTGGCCTTACAGAAGTTCTAGGCAACTCTGTCGGCCTTTGTGTCACTGTGACAGCATCATCTAGGGAAATGATATGCAGGAGGATTATCTGGCTCAGGCATCTCAGAGGCTGCACTCTCCTGTGTGTAGGGGGAACTCCACAGAGCAGAGCAGCTCACCTCACAGGATCAGGAAGCAGAGAGGGTGCTGTGGCTTCCCTCCCTCTCTGCTCCATCTGGGCTACTGACAGCTACATCCAGGGTGGTTCCTCCTCCCTCGTTCCTCTTTAGAGAATCACGTCACGGTCACGATACCCAGAAGGAGTGTACTACACTGGTGCTGTCCCTTCTCAAAGCCAATCAACAATCAAGATTCACCAGCATAAAGCCAAACAGCTATGAGGGAGGTAAGTCCCACTGGAAGAGCAGGAACTCCAAAGCTACCAACTTCACCTACACAGTGAGAAGCCACTAAACCACAGGCAGCAAAGCACAGAGACAGCAAAGGATGCTGGGAACAGCAGGAAGAACCCCGCAGGATGCTGGGAACAAGTCGTTGGCCTGTACAGGGATCTAAATGGGACAAAACCAGAAGGAACAGGTGGATGCAGAGAGGGAGGGGATACAGGCACTCACTGCTGGGGCTAGAGAGAGGGCTCAGCGGTTAAGAGCTCCTGTGGCACTGGTTTGATTCCCAGCACCTACATGGTGATGCACAACCACCTAATTCTCAGGCACTCCCATGACTCCCATGGTAGATGTTCACTCACATAAATAAACCTTGAAAACTTTTAAATAGGGGGCTGGAGAGATGGCTCAGCAGTTAATAGCACCAACTGTTCTTCCGGAGGTCCTGAGTTCAAATCCCAGCAACCACATGGTAGCTCACAACCATTTGTAATGGGGACCTGATGCCCTCTTCTGGTGTGTCTGAAGATAGCTACAGTGTACCCACATACATTAATAAATAAATAAATCTTTTTTTTTAAACCTTTTAAATATACACATCGCCTAGAAGAAACTTGACTTCACAAAGACATACAGGCTTAACGTAAAAGATTGGAAAAGGACATTCTAAGCAAACAGAAACCTGAATCAGGGAAATTATGAAGAGTAGCCATATCTGCAGGACAACAGAGACGTCAAGACAAGAACTGTAGGACAGAGAAGGTTGCCACACAATGACCCAGAGATCAATTCACTCAGGAGATACAGGTCTCTGTTTACCTCGTATCAATTCCACAAAACAAAACCCCGCCACACGACGGGGAAGTGGGCCCAGAATGATCACAGCCCCAACACACACCCTCACTATGGACAGCTCAGCCAGACCACAGTTCAACAGAGGTCAAACACCCATGGCTAGCCCTTGATGTCACAGACAGCCCATCCAACAGCTGAGGAATACTCTCAGGTCTGCAGGCTCCTTAGCCGCTAAGCCACCATCTCCCCTGCCCAGGATCAGAGTCTGCATTACAACCTGACTACATTTACAATCACCTAAGAAACAAACTTCGGACGCTGAGGTCATTTCCAGGGAGGTCTGACTGAGGAGAAAAGATGGAGAGTGGGTGGCGCCATTCATAGGCTGGATTAGTTCACCCCTGGATCCAAGTCAGCTTGAGAGTACACCGGTGGCCAGTAACAGGCTAGAAGGGCAGAGGGCAGGCAGAAGTAGGTTTTTACTGGCATTTTACATTCATGTATGGAACTCCATGGAACGTCACGTGAGGCACAAGCAGCAAGGAAATGACACTAAAAAAGACACAGTAACTCTCCAGGAACTTAGCAGAAATGCAGGAGAAGGAATTCCAAGTAACAATCAAGGAAGCACAGTGAGAGGAAGCAGACAGGCAGTTCCTCAGTGAAACCAGAGGAGCACCGGTTCTAAAGGACAGACTCAGTTATTAAGAAATGAAAGATGGCCGGGCGGTGGTGGCGCACGCCTTTAATGCCAGCACTCGGGAGGCAGAGGCAGGGGGATCGCTATCTCTGTGATCTCTGTGAGTTTGAGGCCTGCCTGGTGTACAGAGCGAGTCCCAGGACAGCTAGAGCTATGTAACAGAGGCCAGGACAGCTGGGGACTCAGAGAACAGCCAGGGTGCAGAAGGGAAGGTGTAAGAGATGAAGATGCCAATGAATGAAAACTATGAATAGAGGCAGCAGTGCAAACAAACAGGCTACACCGAGCAGAGTGAGCTCCAGACCTGAAGTCAGGTTTATTGAAATAAGCCAGTTGTCAATGGTGAGGAGAGAACCGCAAAGAACGCTTGTAGCATCTAAGGAAAGCCGCCGAGAAAAGATCTGCACGGTGGAAATTACGGAGGAGGACATGGAGGAAGGCCCAGAGACCATTAAAGGACAGCTAAAAGCCACTGAGTAAGGTCTGGACAGGCACTCACATTCTATTTACCTCAAAGAGCTTCCTCTCTCAAGAAAACTTAGGCAAGCTGCCCAGAGGCAGAGAGAGAGAGAGACCTGGAGGCAGAAGTGGAAGGTCTAACCTGCCATCCCAGCACTGGGGAGGCTGAGGTAGGGAGTACAAGTTCAAGGCCAACCTGGCTACAGGGAGATCATATCTCAGAAAAAAAAGGGATAGATGGATAAAAGAATGGAGGGATGGATAGACAAAAAGAAGAGAGGGAGAAGAGAAAGACGAGGGGAGAGGGAGAGAAGAATTTAAAACCAAAAAGACAAAAAGACAGGCAGGCAGATGGATGGATGGACAGACAGGCAGACACTTGGAAGGCCAGAAAGGGACAGAATAGGAGGTGAATTCAGAATGCTAGAGGAAGTGCCCAGCCAAGGACATCACCCTCAGTGACACAGCTTCTCAGAAATAAAGAAAATTAAAAAAAAAAATCCTTCCATGTCAAACAAAGCTGGAGGATTCTTCATCATTGTCCTGGCCTAATAAGAAACAGTTGGAATTGTTTTAGCCAGAGACACAGGAGTGATGCACACAGGGTGACTCTCTGGGAGGGGTAAGCTCACATTAAATTCAGAATGCTACATTACTGCATCACAATTTCCAAGACCTAAGACTTATTTTTGTGGATGCGTGCCATACCTGGTGGGGAAGGTGCCCCCCAAGGGCCAGAAGAGGGTGTTGGGTCCCCCAGAGTTAGAGTTACAGGGGACTGTAAGTTGCCCAACATGAGTCCTGGGAAGCAAGCTCAACTCCTCTGCAGGTTTCTGATGGGAGGAATAAAGTCGGTGCACAGTCAAGTGTGGTGGCCCAGTTCTGCAACCCAAGCAACCAGAAAGTCAATGGTCACGAGACCTCAAAGCCAGCCTGGACGGCACAGTGTAACCCAGCTTCAAAAAGGGGGTTCCCAACAGCAAATATCTACATCAAAATAAGAAAAGCAGAGGCTGGAGATATGCTGGTGCTTGCTCCATCATGAGAGCCATCTTCCCCTTCATAGCAAAGCCATGCTGAGATACAGGAGAGTCTGCCTCAAAAACAAACAAACAAACAAACAAACAAACAAACAAAGCCAGGCAAGAAGAAAGAAGAGAAATATTATGTGATCCAGCCATATGCCAGTGCACTGTACCCAGAGAAGACAAAATCACCTCGTCCAAGAGTCAGCTCCTGTATTTACTGCAGTCTTATTCACAAAGCCAGGGATGTGACCCATCTTAAATTAGGTTCAAGGCATAAGGATGAGAGCTCAATCCCTAGGACTGTAAATGTAAAAAAGCCATGTCTGGTGCATCATGCTTGTAGTCCCAGAGCTGGGCAGGTTGAGACGGCATCTCTCTGAGGGGCTCGCTGGCCAGCCAGCCTTGCCTGCACAGTGAGAGAGACAGACAGGCCAGTGAGAGAAAGAAGATATAGGAGTGCCATGGATCCACAGTGGCCCAGGAGACCCAATTATGGCAAACCAAGTCTAGAAGCTCACAAGTTTAAAAAATGACCACACCAGGCAAGATACCTCCTGGTGCTGATCCCAAATGGCTGGGAAGAGTCTGAAAAATAAGGGGAAACTGGGCCGCTCTCATCTTGCAAACCAGGGTTTGGAGTAGATCAATTACAAGATAACAATCTAGAAGTCCACTGGCAGTCTGTTGGCTCCCTGTGTCCTGGAGTCAACATCAACTCTAAAGAAAACAACAGGGCAGAGAGTCCGTATTTATGCAGACTATCCTCCAACCGAATCTTAGTGAAGGTAGGATTACAAGTTCCAAGCCGTCCTCAGCGAGTTCAAGACCAGCCTGGGCTACATAAAACCTTCTTTAAAAGGAAGCTTGAGTCTTTTTATCTGTGACATGGCTGGACCTAAGAACTGATACTGGCCCAGAAAGACATCACATGAGCTCATTCACTCACATGGACTCTAAAACAGCTGACCTCGCCAGTGGATGCCAGAAACAGGGAGGGGAGCGTGAGAGAGGGGAGCCAAGGGTATTAAGACAGTAGACAGGAGCAGTGTGTCCCAAGGCACTACTGCACAGCAGGGACATCCAATTAGCAGCAATAAGTCACATATTTCAAAATAACCAGAAGAGATTTTTAATGGTTTTTAACACAAAGTGATAAGCATATGAGATTATACACTGATTTCCATGATAGAATCCTCAGGGAATGTACACATGTACTGAAATACCACAGTGAAACCCACAAATACAGACAGTTATGGGTCAACTTAAAAATAAGCCAGACTGGGCTGGTGAGATGGCTCAGTGGGTAAGAGCACTGACTGTTCTTCCAAAGGTCCTGAGTTCAAATCCTAACAACCACATGGTGGCTCATAGCCACCCCTAACGAGATCTGATGCCTGGTACATCTGAAAACAGCTACACAATGGACTTATGTATAATAAACAAACCAGACCAGTAAGATGGCTTCATGGGCAAAGACACTTGCAAAGCCCCATAGTCTGAGTTCAATTCCTGGAACCCACACAGTGGAAGGAGATCTGGCTCCCACAAGCTGTCCCCTGACCTCCACAATGCCCACCCTTCCCTCTTTCATACAGAATAAACAAATATTTTTTTAAAGCCACCAGTCAGTAGGTAGAGAGGGGTCAGAGTGTCTAGAGGGGTCAGGTCTGTCTCCATGCTTCACCAAGTCTGAGTCTGCAGTCTGTGTCTAGAAAATGAAGATGCGGGCTGGAGAGATGGCTCAGCAGTAAGAACACTGACTGTTCTTCCAAAGGTCCTGAGTTCAATTCCCAGCAAGCACATGGTAGCTCACAACCACCCGTAATGAGATCTGATACCTTCTTCTAGTGCATCTGAAGTCAGCTACAGTGTACTTATGTATAATAATAAATAAATCTTTTACAAAAATAAATAAAAGAAAAAAAGAAAATATTCAATCCAAAAAATAATAAGGAAAAGAAAAGAAAATGAAGACGCCAACTAGCAGGGGCTGGTGAGATGGCTCAGTGGGTAAGAGCACCCGGCTGCTCTTCCAAAGGTCCGGAGTTCAAATCCCAGCAACCACATGGTGGCTCACAACCATCCATAACGAGATCTGATGCCCTCTTCTGGTGCATCTGAAGACAGCTACAGTGTACTTACATATAATAAATAAATAAATCTTTAAAAAAAAAAATAAAAACCAAAAAATAATAAGGAAAAGAAAAGAAAATGAAGACGCCAACTAGCAGGGTTCTTTTGAGAATGAAATGTGGTCGTTAGGAAAGTTGTGGGAGAGAAGCTAGCTGCTCTACTGCTTCCAAGGTCTCCTGTAGGTAGTGGGCAGAATCACAGGACTTCCTGTCCCCCCAAGACAGAGGAACTAAAAGACAGAGCATACCTCCTCAGCTTCCCCAAAGAGCTGGAACCAGGCTGGGCTCTGTCTACTTGCTAACCCACTCACTTAGCCACCTGCCCACCCCAGCTCCCACAAGGAGCAGGAACCAGAAAGATGTCTTGGTGGGCAAAGACACTTGCTAAGCCCCACCGCCTGAGTTCAATTCCTGGAATCCACACAGTGGAAGGAGATCTGATTCCCACAAGCTGTCCCCTGACCTCCACAATGGCTACCCTTCCCTCTTTCACACAAAATAAGCATGGATACAAGTTTGGGCTCCTAGTATCTATGCACGTCAGGTGCTCACATCTCCAATGCCACCTCCCGGTTTCCGTGAGCATCCTCACATAAGGGGCATGTGCCCAGACACACAGACACACAAATAGAAATGTCTTAAAAATGGGGTTGAGAATTCCAGAAGCAGGAATTAAACAACAGAGGTGGTACCCATGGGCACACAGACATGTAGGACGCATATACCCAGCTCAAGGAAACCACTGAGGCATGAGCCTAAGTAGAGTATGAAGCAGGGAAACAGCCTAGGTGAGCCACCCACCAGGCAGCAGGGCTGGGGAGGCCTGACGAGAGGTTTTCTCCCATGGGGCTCTGGGACATGATCAGGGCATTAAAGACATGCTGGCCAGCACCTCCTTGGGGAAAAAGAATGGCCTGGCTTCAGGAACTGGTTCCAACCCCACTATCAAGAACACAGACCTTGAAAAGGCACGTCCTCCAGCTGGAGGCTGATTAAATATGTAGAGCTTTAGAACCGGGCAGACCTTGAGACCCAACTCCAGGGTACAAGTGTGGAGGAGAGGAGATGTCCCCTCCCTCTGCTGGCAAGGTGCCTAGACTGGGCCTCCAGCTGTAGCAGCACACAGCCAGCATCCTAAACCCACTCACCTGGCACGACACCTGGACCTTGTACTTGGACCAGCTCCTTGTCTCGTTCGTCTGCCTGCTCCGAGTTCTCAACCACCTGCTCCAACTCCTCGCTGAGCTGAAGGAGAAGGCGTGAACAGTTTAGCTGGACTGGCCTTGCCTTTCTAGGCTAAAAAAAAAAAGCAGAAGCTGCCATCCACATAACCGTCACACATGCACAAAGGCCACATGACACAGGATGTGTGAGACCAAGTCCTCTGTCTTCTCTCACAGAAGTTTCCTGGGAAACTACAGGAAAGGATTTAGCAGGGCTGGCTCGATGAGCAGTGAGGGAGACCTGTATTCCCAGCCTGTCTCCTAGCTTCTGCTGATTACCCTGGCATTCTCAGGGCTATTGGTAGCTGTGCCTGATGTCTAACCCCTGCCTCCATTTTTACAGGGTCCCCTGCAGTGTGCACCCCCTTGGGGTACATCTTTAAGGACAATCATAATGATCGATTCAGAGCCCAACGCTTGTCATTGTGCAATAACCCAAAGTGACTCTAGTTCCGAGTCCAAACAGGACAAGTACTGGAGTCACCCTTCAGCATCTCCCAGAGCCACAGTCAGTTAGTGAAACAGAAATCACGCCACCTTGGTCTCATTCCAAAGCCCACGGTCCTAACCACTTCCTAGAGGAAGAGGAAATGTGGCTTAGAGTCCACTCAGAGAAAAAAAACTGACAACAGCAAAACTGGTGTCTCCGTGGGACACTAAAGCCCACAGATGTGGGTGCAAATGGCAAAGCAGGGGCGACAGATGTCCAGGTACCAGGCAACCGCAATCTAGCTCAGCAGTCTTCTCACATGACCTGTCAGACGGGAGAAATCTTGCTGCTGAGAAAGCAAAGTCCGGGATCAGTGTCCCATCATTTTAGGCAGGTGAACCCCGTGGTTTGCAGGGGTCCAGCCCAGGCTCATCGGGATATCACATGAAAAGGTACCTTTTCTCCACTCAGAGACAGGGTCTCATGTAATCCAGGCTGGCTTCAAACTCACTATAGTGGAGAATGACCTCGAATTTCTGGGCCTTCAGCCTCTACCTCCTAGTACTAAGCAAGTACTGAACCATCTCGGCTACAGACACCCCCAGCCCTCAGAGATCTTTCACATTTACCCTAGATGATTTACATAAAAGAAAAAAAAACCAAAACAACAACAACAAAACAAAACAAAACTCAAGAGGGACAGTGGTCCCAAGAACCCAGGTATAGTGGCAATCCCCGTCCCTCCAATCGCCTTCTTGATACTCAGCAGCCAGCACAAGCCTTTGCCTATCCCAGGCCAAACTTCTCAGAAAGCTCCTTTCTAGAGCGGAACCTCAGCAAATACCTAATTTCATTAGGTCCGCTCTCAAAACAACCCGGGCAAGAAAGATGCAAGCCAGTCTTCTTGGGACTTCAAACAGATCTGAAGAACGCAAAGGGAGGCGGGGCCTCTTTAACGCCTTCTACCATTAGGCACGATTCCAGTGAGCACCTGAATCTATCTACTTGTGGCCTTGCTCTGCGAACAGGACAACAGCCTGTATTTCAATACATTATCTTATAAGCTCTGCTACACTGCGGTCCTCTGAAGCTAGTACCCCAAAACTCCGCAGAAGCAAGAGCTGTCTGCATCCTGGTATTCACCCGGGATCATCAGTGACCCCAGGGCGCTGAGTTCAGCACGCTGCTAACTCGTTTGGAGAGTGTGAGTTTCCAGTGTGGCCAGGGCCTCCGTGGGTGGAGACGGACATGGAGACAAGCTAAGGTTGGGCTGCTCCGGTTGGACAAGGTCTAACGGCATGGGGCGGCTGCACGGCCTCGAGCAAACCTGGACAGTGGTGGCTGACGGCTAAGGATGCGGCGTCGCGGAAAGACACCCAGGCAGGGCAGAGCCGGGGAAGCCCCACACCAGAGGAACAGAAGGGGCCCGGAGCCAGCGCGGCTCTGCGAAGGGAAGCGGGAGGTTCGGGCGACAGACAAAGGGCTGCTGGGGTTCTGGGGAAGGCGAGGAGCTGCCGAGGAGCTGCTGGCCACACGCGTTCCCCACAGCCAGACTCCAGGGTCCCTTGTTATCCCCGCGTGCCGGGACCACGCAGGGGCTCCACCTGCTGCAGAGCCCGCATGCCACGGAGTGCCAATCATCCACCTGCACCGGGGTCGCGGCGCCCTGCCCGCCCTCCGCGCCCGTCCGGTCCGCACCTCCTGGTAGGACGTGGAGAGTTCTTGTCGGATCATGGCACTGGCCCTCTACGGCTCACCAGGGACCGCGACGCCGCAGGAGGCGCGAGCTCCAAGATGTGCCCGCTCTACTAAGCAAGACCCGCTCTAGTCTACCGCCCAAGACCAGGCGTGGCGGCGCTCAACGCATGCGCATCTTTTGCTGCCGCCGCGGGCGACGCTGGGAGTTGTAGTTCTAGGTGCCGGGAGCGGTGGGGAAAGCACCAGCTGGGCTCAACCTCCCGCTAGAGAGGCAAGCAATAGCCTCGCACTTCCTCTCTTTGTTACAGGCAGAAAAATGGAGTGCCTGAGTGCAGCATGGCACAAAGGCCAGTCGGAGCGCCCAGTAAGGGGAGAGGAAACTGGGCCTTGCGGTTTATAATGACAATAAATGTCCAAAGAGCCCTTTGTGTACCAAGCTCTCCGTACGCTTACGTCTTGATCCTTCAAGGAATCCTGCAAAGGAAACTTTTTTTCTCTCTCTCTATTTTACAGATTAGTACACTGAGGTAATGAGGATACCTTCTGTCAGTAAGGATAGGGAGAGAGTGATGATCGAGAAGTTATTTCATCTGAGAAAGGAATAACAAAATTCTAGAGTTCAACAAGGCTTGTGACAGCCAGCAGTCGATATGGACTGTGTGAAACAACCCTGGCTCAGGTTGCACCTTCCAGAGCCAAGCAATGGGTTGCAATAGTTGTATAGTTTACTAAGGTTCCTGTAGAGTGTGTGTAAGTACCTGTGGCTGGTACCGCCATGAGGTAGTCAGCTGGCTATCTGAGTCTATGTAAGACAGCCAGGGCAGAAGGTGGAGCCCAGCAGGATCTGCTCTTGGTTGATAGACATTTTCTCTCTCTCAGTGACACAGATATAGGCCAGATTAAAAATAGATAAAGACGGGTTTATTAGCTGGCAGCTCTCAGGAGGGTTCACCAATCTCACAGGTGGGGGTCAGCAAAGTCCCACTCCTAGAATAAAGCAAGGCAGTTTTATAGGTTTTAGGCAAGGAGTGATGACCTGCCAGCTAGGAGCTAGTCTTGTGTCCATACATGGTCAAAACCTAAGCCCCTGGGTGGGCACTCTTGGTGGGATGCTGGAAACAGGGAGACAGGAGTGATGATGTGTTAGCCAGGAGTTTTCTCCAAGCAGACAGGAGTGGCGGTAGGGTGTCTCTGTGGGGGCAGGGTTGGGGAAGGAGAGCAGGCGTGGTTTCCCTACCTTGTGCAGGGGGTGAGCAGGGGTTCCAGCCTAATATTGGTCATGGCATCCAATTGCCTCATCTGGTAAAAGCTCTTGCTTATATGTCAGAATGAGCATCGGAAGGAAGACTTAAGAACTTAGCAGATCTCTGGTAAAAGTTTAACATTTTTATCAAAGTGTGCCAGGGAGAAGTGGGCTCCTCTCTTTGTGTCTTACCACCACTCTTCCCTGCCCTGCCACCTGGTCCTCTGCTCTTCCATCTATTAAATGGGCCAGAATGTAGACAAATGCGCACTTGATGGTTGCCAAAACTTTGGGAAGCAGCTATAGACAGTCAGTATGTGTAGCGCTTAATACCATGTAGGTACCTAACGAATTCTGGGTAAGTTCATTAATGGAATACCAGTTTACATCTCATTTAATGAATGTTATTGTACCAGCTGGTTTTATGTCAACTGGACACAACTTTGGAGGAGTGAAAGTCAATTAAAAAACTGACTCCACTGTATTGGCCGGTGGGCAAGCCTGTGGTGCATTTTCTTGGTTGGTGATAGATGTGGGAGGGCCCGGCTCACTTGGGCAGTGCCACCCTGCCTGGGCTGATGGTCCTGGGTGCAATAAGAAAGCAGGCTGAGCAAGCCATGAGGAGTAAGCCAGTAAGCAGCACTCCTCCATGGCCTCTACATCAGCTCCTGCCCGGACTTCCCTGGGTGATAGATTTTTAAACTGTAAGGTGAATTTAAACTCTTTCTTTCCCAAGTTACCTTTGATCATAGCATTTTATCAGAGTTATTCAAACCCTAAAGACATTTACCAAACAAAAATACCAGCAACAGCCGGGCGGTGGTGGCGCACGCCTTTAATCCTAGCACTTGGGAGGCAGAGGCAGGCAGATTTCTGAGTTCGAGGTCTACAGAGTGAGTTCCAGGACAGCCAGGGCTATACAGAGAAATCCTGTCACTAAAAACCAAAACCAAACCAAACCAAAAAAATACCAGGAACTAATTAAATTTCCCACTGTGTTGATAAAAGGGTAGCTGATAGAATGTGCCATACAGGATTTAATAGCCGAGAAGAACCAGATAGATCTGAGGCCATACTCACTACCATACACTGTGCCGCATCCACACCGGATCCAGAAATGAGCAAGACACCCAGCTCCCTCATTCCTGTGGCTCTGTGGAACGAGTGTGGAGAGAACATAAAATAGGGGTTTCAGCCCTTGAGGTCCCCAAGGACTCTTCTCCCAGGGTCATGCTTCAGAAGTGTGTGACTTCTGTTTTTCAGGCCAGGTGGCTGTTTCCTCATGTCCCTTCTTGTTTGTCTTATGCATTGCTAGTATGTGTGTGTGTGTGTGTGTGTGATGGTGTGTGGTGTGTATGTGGAGATCAGAGGACAACTTTTAAAATTAAATTTATTTATTCACTTTACAAACCAATATCAGCCCTTCCTCTACTCCCAGTACCCCCTCAAGTAAGTCCTCCCCCCATTTACCTTAGAAAGGGAAGCCCCCCTCTGGATGTCAACCCTCCCCCCACACCCATCTTAATTCCCCATACCCTCATACCCACACACCCACAGCCCCACACAAGAGGATTTCAGGACTAGGCACACATCCTCTCCCACTAAGGCCAGACAAGGCTGTCCATTTAGGGGTGCAGGATATACAGGCAGACAGGTAGGCAACAGTCTCAGGGACAGCCCCTGCTCCAGTTGTTGGAGAACCTGCATGAAGACCAAGCTGCTAATCTGCTATAGGTGCAGGGGCCTAGGCCAACTTTTGTTTGTGCTTGCTCTTTGGTTGGTGATTCAGTCTCTGGGAGCCCCACAAGCGTCCAGGTTAGCTGACTCTGTTGGCCTCCTTGTGGAGTCCCTCTTCTCTTGGGGTCCCTCAATCTTTTTCCCAACTCTTCTGTAAGACAACTTTTTGTAGTCTGTTCCAGGGGTTGAACTCAGGTGAACAAGGCAAGCCCTGGACCACTGAGCCATCTCTCCTCCCCTGTGCTTCTTACTCTCTTACTCTCTGCTGCATCCTCTCTTCATCTCTGGGCCCCAGCCCCTTCCCCCAGGACACTTTCTGTCTGGGCTCTCAGGACCCCTAACTCCTACCTGCTCTCTCCTCTTCCAGTCTTGTGCCCTGGTTCCTCCTCCTAGTCCAACAAAACAATTTTTTTTTTTTTGAGACAGGGTTTCTCTGTATAGCCCTAGCTGTCCTGGAACTCACTCTGTAGACCAGGCTGGCCTTGAACTCAGAAATCCGCCTGCCTCTGCCTCCCAAATGCTGGGATTAAAGGCATGCGCCACCACCGCCCGGCCAACAAAACCATTTTCAAAGCTAGCTTCCCTGTCTATCTTCTTTCTACTTGTTCCCTAGGAGCAGGAAAGCAAGTATCTCGTCTCATGGCTTCAACTACTGTCTCTATCCTAGAGAGTCATGTAATGAGTTTATGTCCCCTCAAACTATGTGGATCTACCTAAAAATGTGACTTTGTTGGAAATAGAGTCATTGAGGATTTAATTGGGTGTAAGTGGGATGGGGTAGTCCAGTGTGGTCTGTGTCTTTATAAAAAGACAGAAGTTGTCTTCTGTCTCTGTGAGAGAATGCCATGAACAAGGCAATTTATAAAAAGAAGCCTTTAGTTTGGCTCTCAGTTTTAGATGTTAGAGTACATGATGGTGGAGGGAGGCTTGCATCTTGATCTGCAACCAAGAGGCAGAGAGAAAGCTTTGAGGGTTCATGAACCTTCAGAAACCCCAAAGCTCACCCTCAGGGACATACCCCCAACAAGGTCACACACTTTAATCTTTTCCAAACAGCTCTACCAACTGGGAACAAAGCATCAAATATATGACCCAGTGAGGGACATTTTCATTAAAAACACAATAAACATGGATATGATGTCAAGGCAGGAGGACACCATGCAATGACCTTCCCCTACACTCCAGGACATCCTGGAGTGGCCCATCGGCAAAGGCAAAGTGGCTCCCCAGTTACTCACATGATGACTGCCGGTCTCCCCTTCATCCCTGGGCTCTGTGTGCCCCAGGCCAGCAAGATCTCCACATAGAATCACAAACTTAATTAAAACATGAATTTTTTTTGTAACTAGGTTGCATATTTCTCAAAAATGAACTTTGTAGATGACAACATCGAGTCACAGTGCCAAGAGATCAGACACATCTATAAGTTTTCCGGTTTGTGCTCCTTCAGTTCAGCAGCCCAAGGAAACTAACCCCACTCCCAAATATGTGGGAGCACATCACTGCCAGCTCTCTGAGGACCTGGCTTGTGTCTTAGTGGGGGTTCCCACTGTTGTGAAGAGATGCCGTGACCACAACAACTCTTATAAAAAAAAAGAATTTAATTGGGGCTGGCTTACAGTTCAGAGGTTTAGTCCATTGTCATCATGACAGGAAGCATGGCAGCCTCCAGGCAGACATGGTGCTGGAGAGGCAGCTGAGAATTCTATACCTGGATTCATCAGCAGCAGGAAGAGAGTGAGCCACTAGGTGTAACTTTAATTTTTTTTCAGACCTAATCTTAAACGATTTAACCTCCCTTTCAACCTACCACCTACCAGGGGTAGTGGAAAAGAAAGGATACAGGGGAACTGGACTTGTTTAGAAAGGTTTTTTTGGAGCAAATCCCATCTGTGTTGTCAGTTCACAGGTCAGCAGCATCAGCTAGATCCACTCTCAAACACTTCACAGATACACCAGCAGTCTAGTTCGATAGAGTGTGGATAGCAAACACCAATCAGCAGCTGTGGCACTACCTAGTAGAGACAGCCAGGCCTCAGACTCAGCACAAGTCAACAGGAGGGACCAGGAGGAGAAGTTCTTGGCTGTGCCTTTGTCAGCAAAGTGAAGATCAGTGAGGGCTTGAGAACAAACATTACACAGGCAGCTCTATAAGCAAGCCAAGCTCAGCCTCAGTCCCTGGTGTCTGTCGCACCCTCTTTATCCTCTCTCCACACATCACTTGTCCTCCACGGGTCTCGCCTCAGCACATGCATCTGTCTCAGCTGACATCACTGTCACTCAGCCCAAGTCCACGAAAACAAGAAGCCACAGCACACCACCAGAAGTTTTTTGATGTGTTTCTCTCTGTGGAGTCCCAACAAATGGAGCTCAACTACACAATGTAAGGTCAACCAAAATATGTTTGTCCTTAGTAAAGAATCCTTTATCATGTGTCCTTTTGTTTGTTTTAACAGAACATCCTTTCTCCTATGTGTGCTTTAGGGAAACATTCCTTCATGATCATCTTAGCCTTTCAGACCTCTGTCCACTTCAGAAAACACTCCTTCACGTGTTTGCCCCAACAAAACTCCATCCAACACAACTGACTTTCCAAAGAACCCTTAAGTTTCTACTTCAACTAGGCCTGGCTTGAAATTCCGAAACCTCGAAACCTGCCCCCAGGAACTTCCAATAAAGCCATACATACTCCAGCAAGGCCGCATCTCCTAATAATCCCACCCCTAAGGGCCTATGGGAAACACTTTTATTCAAACCACAAATTGTATGCCCAGTTGTCTGTGCCATTTCTGCACTCAAAGTCTACCTAGGAACATCAGAGGAAGAGCTAGTGAAATCGATAACCTGGCACCCTGATACCCTATCAGGTTCTATCTCTGCTCTGCTCTGGGCCTGTTGTCTTAGTAAGGTCATTTAACCTTCCTGTGCCCAGTAGCCTTATGGGTAATATGAAACTATCGCTACCTGTTTGTGGTGGTTGACTTTGATTGTCAACTTGATTGAATGAAGAACCCAAGAGTGTTGGTCAGCACGCCTTTATGTGTGTCTGTGGGGCCTTTCCAGACAGGAGAATACCTGTCCCAGATGTGGATAGCACATTGCACAGGTGGGGGTCCAGGGATGAAGAGAAATGGTGAAAGAAAAAGTAAGTAACTCTGGTGGTTTCCTCTCTGCCTCCTGATTGCTGAGGTGTGGACACACGGCCTATCCCCATCCCAGGGTGTTTCCCACCCTGGGGGACGGAATCTCCAAAACTGTGAGTCAAAATAAACCTTTATTTCCTTAAATTACTTCTTGTAAATCATTGGTTGTGAATAATGTATTTGTTACTAATACTAATTAGTTATCAATTAGCATGTTCATTGCTAATTAGCAATTAGTTACTAATTAGTATATTGAGTGCTAATACACTGTTCACAGAGCCCAGGGAATAAAAATGAGCCATCAGAAAGTCTTTAGAGCAGAGTTTCCTTTGAATTCCATCAAGGGGAAGTGCTGCCTGAGATTGGCAGGCTCAAGGGAAGGGAGAGCAGGGGATCCGCTGTGAGCATCCATTCCCTGCCTTAGACCACAGCAGCCATCAAACTCCAGCTTCCCTCCCAAGATTCTAGCCTCTTATTTCATAGCTCCAGACATGTGAGCCACACCTCCTCCTCCCTGTGGCTGGTCTTCTCTGCCACAGGTCTCAGCCTCAGCCTCTGTCACCTGTGTGGCCAGCAGTCTGCTTTCCTGTTGGATACAGCTAAGAAATAAATACTAGGAAACATTATTGGAAAATAATTTCTACATTCTTTTTAAATTTTACTTATATGTATGGCTGTTTTGCTTGTATACCACATTTGTACCTGGTGCCTGCAGAGGCCAGAAAGGGTGTCAGGGCCCCTGGGACTGGAGTTACAAATGCTTGTGAACTGCCGTGTAAGTGTAGAATCCAGGACCTCTGGGAGAACAGGCAGCGCATTTCATGTGGTCAGGAGAAATTGCAGGAAGAATCTTTTGGCTTCCTGACACACAGGCCTGCAGAGCGAGAAGAGGCTGGAGCAGCCAGAGTGCTCAAGGCCAGAGATATTGTCAAGATGTGTTAGGCCTCAAGAAGGCTGTGATATTTCACCCTGGGAGTTAGAAGGGCCTCTTCAACCTTGAGATTCTGCGACTCGGTATAAAGCAGATAATGTGTTGTGAGTTTGGCACAGCCTTCAAAGCCATAATCATGTTCGTTGCAACACAATTCTATAAAAGAGCCAGGCTAGGAAGATCCCTGCAAGGTCAGCCTTGGGACATAGCCAGCCTGAAAAACAGAACGAAATCCTGGAAGGAAAGGAAGGGAGGGGAAGGACAGGGGATAGGAAAGGAAGGGAAGGGAAGGGAAGGGAAGGGAAGGGAAGGGAAGGGAAGGGAAGGGAAGGGAAGGGAAGGGGGGGGGGAAGGGAAGGGGATAGGAGAGGAAGGGAATGGAAGGGAAGGGAAAGGGATAGGAGAGGAAGGGAAGGGAAGGAAAGGAAAGGAAAGGAAAGGAAAGGAAAGGAAAAAAGAAAAGAAAGGAACGAGGGAAAGACAGATGGGGAAGAGGAAGGAAGAGAGTGAGGGAAGGAAGGAATGAAAGATGGGGGAAGGAGAGGGAGGAGAGGAAGGGAGTAAGGGAAAGGGATGGAGAGAAGAAAGAAGGAAGGGAGGGAGGGAGGAAGGGAGGAAGGAAGGAAGGAAGGAAGGAAGGACGGAAGGAAGGAAGGAAGGAAGGAAGGAAGGAAGGAAGGAAGGAAGGAAGGGGGGGCAAGTTACTCGGGCCTGGTGCCACTAGTGTATAATCCCAATTCTCTGGAGACTGAGGCAGAAGGATAGCCACCAGTTCAAGAACATTACAGGCTATGTAGTAGGACTTAGCGTCAGAGAGAAAGGAGGAGAGGACAAATTGATAAGGCTGGGTCCTGTCTTACAGGGCCCCTCCCTAGGAGCCGACTGTGCTCCGCCCCGCCCCGCCGTCCTCCCGCCTGCTCCTCGCTGTCTATGGCGCGCCCCGCGCCCTGGTGGCGGCTGCGGCTGCTGGCGGCGCTCGTCCTGGCGCTGGCTCTGGTCCCAGTGCCCTCAGCCTGGGCTGGGCAGACGCCGCGCCCCGCAGAGCGCGGGCCCCCGGTGCGGCTCTTCACCGAGGAGGAGCTGGCCCGCTACGGCGGCGAGGAGGTAGGCGGCGCGGCCTGGGCCGGCGGCTGTCCCGAGCTGACTGGTGGCGGGGACCCACGCGAGGCCGGGTGGAGGCAGGGCGTCGCCCTGACGCCCCACCCCGCGCTTCCTCCGCCCCGCCTTGTCGCTGTGGGTCTGAGTACAGACCTCAGACCCTTCTAGATTTTAGTGTGAGGGTGAGCTGGGGTCACACGGCCTACAGTTTGTGCAAAGTGACCGGCCTGAGAGTGCGCACTGAGCTAGGGGGGTCTGGGGCCGGCAGGATGATCCAAGCCTTTCCTTTCCTGCCCCGGTGTCCCGGGCCTACTGAAGCTCACCCTTCAGACCCCATTTAGTGTCTGGGCTGGTGGGGATGAACGCAAAGGAGGAAATAACACTACCCGATATGGGTAGCTGCTTTAGATGGGGAGGAAGCCTGAATCCAGTTAGGAAGAACCGGTCTCTTGGCATTGTAGTGATTCCAGGAATTAATCCCCTACCTTTACAGATAGGGAAACTGAGGCACGTGCTCAGTGGTACAGGAGGGAAGGACCCGTGTTGCTTCGCTGAATCTATGTGCCCTGAGCTCCCTAGCTTCGGTGTTAGCGAACCTTACATAGACCAAATATGCAAGGGTCTCTCCCAAAACAGATCTTTAGGGATGAAAGCTGAGGCCAGTGGTTCTCAGCCTGTGGGTCCTAAGACTGTCAGAAAACACAGATGCTTACATTAGGATTCATAACAGTAGCAAAATTACAATGATGAAGTAGCAATGGAAATCATTTTATGGTTGTGGGGGTCACCACCGCATGTGAAACTGTTTAGAGTTGCAGCGTTAGGAAGGTTGAGGACCGCTGCTTTTTTTTTTTTTCTGGCCGCGCTTGCTCCCGTCTATTTATTTATTATATACAAGTACAATGTAGCTGTCCTCAGACACTCCAGAAGAGGGCATCAGATCTCATTGCAGATGGTCGTGAGCCACCATGTGGTTGCTGGGATTTGAACTCATGACCTCTGGAAGAGCAGTCAGTGCTCTAAACTGCTGAGCTATCTCTGCAGCCCAAGAACTGCTGCTTTTGACCCACAGGTCCATAAGAACACAGGGATAGGAACATGGCGGGAATGTGAACGGGTGTTACCGGACAGCGGAGGGAACTCCCGGTATAGGCGCATGGGGAGAACAGTTAGCAAAGCTGGCCTGTTGTTCTGCCTAGCAAGGCAATCCACGCCTTACTGATGCGGGCGGGCGGGCTTCTCACTGCCTACACTGGGTGTGCAGTATGGTTTATGTGGAGCACTCTGCATCGGGGCACCCAGACTGGCTGGGGAAGAACCCAGGGTTTCTAGTGGGTAGAGGACCAGATCTTGGTCATTTGTTGTTGGCGAAAGAGATGGTGAGTGTTGTCATCATAAAAAGATAAAGTGGTATTAATATATGTTCTATGGGGGTGTGGTGAGGTGTGGGGGGAGGGGGTGCCTCAGTGGGCCCATGCTGATGCCGAGGCATCTCTTCATCTCTTCCCCCTGAGGGAAACACAACGGTATAGTGTAGAATAGAGTTTATTTAGGGCATGGAGAGGGAGTTAAGAGGGTAGGAGAGAGAGAGAGAGAGAGAGAGAGAGAGAGAGAGAGAGAGAGGAGGAGGAGGAGGAGGAGGAGAGAAGAGAAGAGAAGAGAAGAGAAGAGAAGATAAGAGAAGAGAAGAGAAAGAGAAGAGAAGAGAAGAGAAGAGAAGAGAAGGCCGGCCATGACCACATGGAGAGAGGGGGTTAGAGAATGAAGAGGGGGGAACAGGGGGACAAGGGTAAGAGAACCAGAGATCGAGGAGGGGGCAAGCAGCCCCTTTTATAGTGGGCCAGGTCTACCTGGCTGTTGCTAGGTAACTGTGGGGAGGAACATACTTGACTGCTGCCAGGAACAGTGAGGGTGGAATCCAGACAGAATACGAACATTCCCCCATTTTGGTTTAGTGTTGTGGCGCAAGCCTTTAATCCCAGCACTCAGGAGGCAGAGGCAGGCGGATTTCTGAGTTCGAGGCCAGCCTGGTCTACAAAGTGGGTTCCAGGACAGCCAGGGCTATACAGAGAAACCCTGTCTCAAAAAAAAAAAAAAAAAAAAAAAAAACAAAAAACCAACCAATCAACCAACCAAACAAACAAACTTAGAAAGAGGTGATGGTGAAGCAGAAATAGGGTGGATGTGATATCTGGCTGGTTCATGCTGACATTGGGGCGGCGTGTCTCTGGGGAACCTAGAGGGATGGGTATGGGGGATGTTTGTCTAGTCTTAAGAGAGCGGTCTGCTTCCTTGCTGTCCAGGGCCTGTGGAGCCATCTGAGGATAGGTCGGAAGGAACAGGTCCAGTAGAGTCTGTGTCTGTGAGGAGATTGGAGCATCTGAAGGTTGCTCCTCTGGAGTGGTCCTGGGTATAGTAAGCGCCTGGACTTGACAAGATGTTGAAACACATTATTATAGGTAGAGAAAAGATTAAGTATGTTTGGGAGAAAGAACAGTTTTTTAAGATGTCCAATTGAAACCCAGAGGAATCCCACCCGCTGGAACAGCCGATGTACGGATCTGGACGGAGCCTATGTGATCCATGAAAGGTAGATCTGAGTGGGTTTCCTGTAGCTTACAAGTTTATAAAAGAGATAGCAACATGAGTTAACCACACGAGCAGTCTTTAAGACGAGCCTTTTGTGGAGCAGAAGGAGCATGATTCAAAAGTTGGATCATATACTGGAATGTTTTATTAGAGTTAAGCAAATTTATAGGAGCTCAGATAATATCAGGACAGTGGCATAGCAAGAAGAGGAAATATGAAGTATTTAATGGAAACAGAGTTTAGTTTTTTTCTAGCTGTCAATGTAGTCAGAAGTCTGAGAAAGAATAAACAATAGTCTATCGGTTATATATCAGTTGTGTATTATTTAAAAAAATGAGAGAGTCCACTAGCCAACAGTTCTCTGTGGTCTCCATGGCAACTTGGGCAGAGTCAGTCTGGCTCTCCGGTGCAGAAGTCACAGGGCTTTTTCTCTGTGGAGTGGATGTGTGTGACATGAGGATTGGCTTACCTTGGTTTTAGCCATGTCATGTGACTCAGAGTATCCAGTCTTGTCCACTGCGTATTTCAGTGATTGTCACATCACAATCCAGTAGCTGTGTCCACATCTTCTGAGACTTTGTGGGAGAAACCGTTAGAAGCTTTTGGGGATTCTGTCCGTCATAAACTTAATAGTTGACAAACTTCTGACAGAATTGAGCACTATTGATTGGTTATAACTGACTAGAATTTATTAGCAGTTGTCAAGACAGGATAGGAAAGAGAATCTTAGGTAACTTTGACAGGTTGTGTAGGTAGAGAGAAGTATATTTTTGTATTAGCAAAGAAATATTTGGCTAGGGCTAGAATAAGAAAGCTGGCAGCAGTGGCATAAGACTGTGGTGACAGAAAACGAGTGAGTGCAGCCCTCTGCCGAGTTGTTTGCTTTCATCTATGTATGGGCAGGGTCTTGACACCCCCTCCCCCCAAGCACAGAACCCAAGGAAACACACACACACACAGACTCCAGAATGAGGACAGAGAAAAGACCCTAATTTTTCTATTTCATATTGTGGATGGAGACTTAACTCTGGAGAGCCATAGGCTTGAGGTGGGAAGAATCAGGCAAGGAGATGATTGAAACAGAGGAGTGCTATGGGCAGAGTTAGCAGAGCAGAGCATGTTGGAAATGGGTCTGGTCTGACTGCAGTCACAGGACATCACCTCTGCCCCCGCCCAGTTAGCATCATGGTTTCTGTGATGCAATACTTGGCCATGCTAAAGCTTATAATGGTATCCCGGGTTGGATTCTTGCTGTGCTGTGTGTTTGGCCCAAGTTACTAAGCACCACGGGGACCATATTTTCAACTGTATGGTGTTGACATCAGAGAGAGGGGGATACTATTACAGCAGTTTGCAGATGGCGGGGCTGTCTGACTAGGCAGGCTGTACCTGGAAGGAGGCTGGAATTCTTCAGGAGAAGGGCTTTCCTTCTTTCCTCCTCTTCCTCCTCCTCCTCTTCCTCCTCCTCCTCCTCTTCCTCCTCTTCCTCCTCTTCCTCTTTCTCCTTTCCTCCTCTTCCTCCTCCTCTTCCTCTTCCTCCTCCTCCTCCTCTTCCTCCTCCTCCTTTCCTCCTCTTCCTCCTCCTCCTCTTTCTTCTTCCTTCTTCTTCTTCTTCTTCTTCTTCTTCTTCTTCTTCTTCTTCTTCTTCTTCTTCTTCTTCTTCTTCTTCTTCCTCTCTCTCTCTCTCTCTCTCTCTCTCTCTCTCTCTCTCTCTCCTTTCTTCACAGGAGTGGTGTTCAGACAGGGTCTCCCTATGTAGTTCTGGCTGTCCTGGACTCACTATGTACACCAGGGTGCTTGAAGAATTCACAGAGATCTTAAAGCAAGCACCACCATGCCCTACTAGGTGGAGTTTCTTTTTCCTGGGGGAACCTCTTGGCCTTTCAATGGATTGGGGGCGGGCCATTGAAAGACTGTGACATAGTCCTTCAGGTAGAGTCACCTGACTGCAGATCTCAGCCTTGTCTGTCACACCTGGCTGAGTACTTCACTCCTGGATGGATATGTAAAACTCCCCCTCCCACGGCTACAGGGAGTACCTCGTCTACACAGGCATCTTGTGAAGACGAGATGGAGACACACAAAGTGCTTGGCACAGCGACCCTGAACCAGCCTCTGCGCCTGCTGACCTTATTATAAAAAGTTGAGAGTGTGCTGAGGAAAAGCTCACATTCAGGCACTTCCATTTTCTTTCACGTTCTATTATTTTCTCCCATCCCTTTTAGTCTGTTGATAAATCCCTGTTCCATGACCCTGAAATAGGTCGTGGGTGCTACCGGCAGTAAGAAGACCATGCCCTCAGAGCAGTTTTCTCTGAAAACAAACCAAAACCAAAACAACAACAACAACCCTAAAACCAAACCAAAACACCCACGCAGCTTTCCTCTTTTCCGAAGAGGTGCACAGAGGGCAGGTCTGGCTCCGCTCTGGGCCCAGAGACTGGTGAGGGACAGGAGCTCTGACCAATGTCTAAGTCCTCCTGCCGGCTGTGCCCACGCTCCACCTACTTCCTCTCTGCCCAGTTCTTCCGTGGCCCTGCATTAGAGCCGCTGGAGCACTTGTGGTCGTCCTCTGCTTAGCCAGAGGTAGGCAGGCCACGGCGTGTCCCAGGTGAAGGACAGTGAAGGTCCCTTCCTGTCGTACGAGCCCTGAGGTTGAGGAAGTTTGCCCCCCCCACCCCACTCATTCGCCCCTACAGTCCCAGAAGTTCTCTCTGGGCTAAGAGTGCCCTCTAGTGGTCAAGGGCGAGAAGGCGACCGGAGCCTTGTGTTCCAAAGCTCCAAGTTTGGTCCTGCCTTCTCTGATTCAGTCTATGCCCAATTCAACCTCCTTGGGCCCAAATAGCCTTACTCTGCAGGGTGTGGTGAGGCAAGCTTGGAATCCAAACCCTCAAGAGACATTCAGGAGAACTGAGTTCAAAGCCAGCCTAGGTTACAGAGCAAGACGGTGTCTCAACGCGCACACATTCACACTTGCACGCACGCAGGCACAGACCTGTGCACATAGGCACAACAAATAGCCTCACCCACAAGGGGAGTATTTCATCATCTAGGGTCCTTCCAGCTTAACTTCAAAGTCCCTGTGTACAATTTTGGAATTACATTTTTGTTGTTTCCTTTCTTGAGACAAGGTCTCATGGTTTGACCCTGTGTCATAGGCTTTCTGTTGCTGTGATACAATGCAGTAACCGTGACCAAAAGCAACTTGGGAAGCATACAGTTTATTTCCTCTTACACTTCTAGGTGACACAAGTCTTTTTTGATTATCTGATTCTTCACTACTCCCCCCCCACCCCCGAGAAAGGGTTTCTCTGTGTAGCCCTGGCTGTCCTCTGTAGACCAGACTGGCCTTGAACTCAGAAATCTGCCTGCCTCTTCCTCTCAAGTGCTGGGATTAAAGGCGTGCGCCACCACTGCCTGGTAACTTTACAACTTTTAGAACTTAGATCAGGCTCTTCTGTCTTGTGTTCTTCTCTCTGAGGTGCCAGCTGCCAAAACGATGTTCAATCCCTTTGTAGCTACTGACCAAAGTCTGAACTGGAAAAGGCATTCCAATGTCCCTTCCCAGGTGGTGGTGGTGGTGGGGGAGGCCATGTCTTCCCCTCTTTCTGGAGAGCAGACAGGAGTATATGTTCCATTAATACCCTTTGAAAGGGTGGCAAAGGGCATGTGAGGACACCACAAAGGTCCAGGTTCACAAGAAGAAAGGTCACCACAGTCCATGGGGTTGTGGTGTAAGCTGCCCTCTGCACCAGTGACTTCCTCAGTGCCTCAGGCCTCTCCCCTGCTCCTCACACCTCCCCCCCTGCTTTCCAGGAGGATCAGCCCATCTACTTGGCAGTGAAGGGAGTGGTGTTCGATGTCACCTCTGGGAAGGGTAAGTGGCTCATCACTTCTGGGGAACTCGGGCAGAGCAGGTGCTTGGAGGGATGAGGCAGGGGTTCTGTCAGGCAAGGCCTTTCCTTCCCTCTGCAAGGCCGGTTGGAGCTGAGCCTTGTCAGGGTTTCACCAAAACAGGTCCATGGACTTAGTGCTCCATTGATGCCTCATTTCTACTTGAAGGGCAGTGTGTTCAAACCCCATGAGCACTCTGTTAGAAGCCAGAAGAGTGTCCCTTGGCTAAGAGTTGCTGTTGTAGAAGTGGCAGAACCTTTCAGTACCATGCAGTAGCTTCCCTGACTGTATCTACTCTACTACCAGGAGGTGGGTTTTCACTACTCCTCTAAGTCCACATGGTAGAAGACTTGAGTTCCTGAGATGTTTAAGACCGGAGGCTCTTCTTGTCTATGCTTGTGTATACATACACACACACACACACACACACACACACACACACACACACACACACAGAGACCACACAAAAGCACACACCTTATATACAGGTAGACAGACAGACACACACAGACAAACACACCACATAGGCACACTTTCAAACAAACTATACACACACACACAAACACAGAGACAAACTCATCACACAGACATACACACATTCTAAAGACAGACACACAGGCACACATATAAACACACTCTTTCTCTCCATATATATATATGTATATATATATATGTATATATACACACATATACATATATATACATATATATAATATATATACACACAGAGAGAGACACACTACAGACATACACCCTACAGACAGACAGACAGATAAATAGACAAACACACACACACACACACACACACACACACACACACAGTATTTAACCCAGGGCTTTATGTACCAATGAGCCACATCCCTAGCCTCTCTCCCCCTTTAAGAATACTTATTTTGAGGCAGGCATAGGCTGGTCTTGAATTTGCAGTTCTACACCAGCTTCCTTTCTAGCTCTGACTACAGGCCTGCATCATTAAGCATAACTTACATTTTAATTTTTTTAAAAAAAGGTTTGTTTATTTATTTACTTTATATCTATGAATACACTGTAGCTGTCTTCAGACACACCAGAAGAGGGAATCGGATCCCATTACAGATGGTTGTGAGCCACCATGTGGTTGCTGAGAATTGAATTCAGGACCTTTGGAAAAGCAGTCAGTGCTCTTAACCACTGAGCCATCTCTCCAGCCCCCTACATTTTAGTTTTTAAAGAGACTTCATTGAGTGTTTTCTGCAGTCTCTCAGCTGACAGGTGTGTTCTGGGTAGGTGCAACACCATAAGTTTGCCTGGGCCTCCCATCTGCCCTGTGAAGTTCATCTTCAGAACTATAGCCTTTCCAAGAACTGGGGAGTCTGGAGAACCCCCCAACCCCTGGCTTCCATCCATGCATACCCACACTCTTCCTTCCGCCCTGCTGCAGAGTTTTATGGACGAGGAGCCCCCTACAATGCCTTGGCCGGGAAGGACTCCAGCAGAGGTGTGGCCAAGATGTCACTGGATCCAGCAGACCTCACTCACGACACTGTAAGCCGGATAAGCCTTTGTCAAAACGTTCCGTTCCCATTCTGTGGGGTTTATTCTTGGTTCTCAAGACAGAGTGTCACTATGTAGCCCTGTCTAGGCTGGAAATTTCTAGGTAGACCAGGATGGCCTCAAACTCACAGGACTGCCAAGGGCTGAGATTAAAGGTGTGTACCACTGAGCCCAGTTGTTTTTAGTTTTGTTTGTTTTGTTTAAGTCTCTGGATTAATCAGACTTCTTTTATTACTCTGGATTTGAATGTAGACATCCCCAACCCCCGACACACACACACACACACACACACACACACACACTAGGCAAATGCCTTACCACTGAACAAGCTCCTTGGCCCACAAAACTTCTTAATAAGCCTATTAATTAGCGTATGTGGCTTGGTAGCCAACTGCTCTCTGGGTCACCCTATTTAGGAGCCTCTGTTGGCTTTTCACTGCCTACAGACTTAAGTCCAAACTCTGTGGACTCGTCAGCTGGGCATCTGTGTGCGCTGCACACATCTCTGAGTCCTGCTCTTGGTAGTTGCCGAAGCTTAGTGGATGGACTTGGAGAATCAAGGCCCCTCCCTGTGCTCATGCTTCTGTGCAGAAGACCACAGCATGTTAAAAGTGGGCCTGGTTATAGCACGCCTGTAGTCCCAGCACTCGGGAGGCAGAGGCAGGCGGATCTCTGAGTTCTGAGGCCAGCCTGGTCTCCAGAGTGAGTTCCAGGACAGCCAGGGCTACACAGAGAAACCCTGTGTACTGGCTAGTTTTGTGTCAACTTGACACAGCTGGAGTTATCACAGAGAAAGGAGCTTCAGTTGAGGAAATGCCTCCATGAGATCCAACTGTAAGGCATTTTCTCAATTAGTGATCAAGGGGGAAAGGCCCCTTGTGGGTGGGACCATCTCTGGGCTGATAGTCTTGGGTTCTATAAGAGAGCAGGCTGAGCAAGCCAGGGGAAGCCAGCCAGTAAGGAACATCCCTCCATGGCCTCTGCATCAGCTCCTGCTTCCTGACCTGCTTGAGTTCCAGTCCTGACTTCCTTGGTGATGAACAGCAATGTGGAAAGTGTAAGCTGAATAAACCCTTTCCTCCCCAACTGCTTCTTGGTCATGATGTTTGTGCAGGAATAGAAACCCTGACTAAGACACCCTGTCTCAAACAAACAAACAAAAATTTATATAGTAATATCCACAACATAGTATAGTAATTTTTATATAGTAAATGCTACAATTGCCTGGCATTCACCTGAATTGTGCTTATCAAATCAATATAAAAAATTGTGAGAAGTCAAATTCTCTTTTTTTAGATTTATTTATTTATTATGTATACAGTGTTCTATCTGCATGTGTGCCTGCAATTCAGAAGAGGGCACCGGATCTCATTACAGATGGTTGTGAGTCACCATGTGGGTGCTGGGAATTGAACTCATACCTCTGAAAGAACAGCCAGTGCTCTTAACCTCTGAGCCATCTCTGCAGCCCAGTGAGTCAACTTCTTAAGCCACAGCATTATAGAAAGAAATTAGTGGGAAGGGTTTAGTCTGCCTTCCATACCGTAACAAAATATCTAACACAAATAACCTTTTTAAAAATGAATTTTTATTTCGTTGTATGTGTGTCTATGTGCACCACTGGCATGCACGTACCTGTAGAGGCCAGAAGAGGGCACCAGATCCCCTGAAACTGGAGTCAAAGGCAGTTTGGAGCTAGCTGCCTGATGGGCGTGCTGGGAAGAAAACCTGGGTCCTCTCCAAGAGCAGAAAGTGCTCGTAACCACCAAGCTGTCTCTCTAGACGTCTAAGTAACATCTAAAGAGAAAGGGTTTACTCTGGAAGCTTCAATCCAGGACTGACTGATCTCAGAGCTCGAGCATGTGGCAGAGAAAGCCCATGCTCCTTATGACCAGGAAGCAAAGGAGAGAGTGAAGTGTCTTGTGTCCCACAGTTCCTCTGGAGGGCACACTCTCAATGTAAGGATCTCATACTAGGCCACGCCCCTTAAAAGCACCATCACCTCCCAGTAACTTCACCCTGGAGACCAAACCATTGACACATGGACCTTTCACCAAGGGGCATCCTCAGTCCAGGTTACAGCAGATGCTGTACTTAAATGTTTAATAACGACAGAGAGGTGGGCAGGCTGCAGTGCTGCCCACCCAGGACTGGGTGTTCTGTGGAAGATACTTCCTGTGTCAGCTGACCAGCAAAACTGATGAGGCCATTGCTCCCCTGCTCACACACCCTGCTCACACACCCAGCACTCTCTCTGTACAGACACTTTGTACCCACACTCTGCTCTCACAGAACACACGCAGACTCTGTTCACACACCCTGCACACACAGAGACTCTGCTCACCGCCCCCCACAAACACTCTGCTCACACCCCCCACACATGCATCCTGCACTAACATCCTGTAAACACTCCTCACTTACCCTCTGTGTACATACCCTGCATACCTAGAGCTGTTTCTTTAAAAGTTTGAAAGTTCATTCTTTGATTTAAGATGGAGGGTTTTTCCCCCATATTTTTCTGGCGAGAATGGACGCCATGAACACAAAGGCAGTTTCCCAGGGTGAGTCTCCACGTGTGCTGACCGCTGCCATTTCCCCAAATGCAAGAAACTTGGTCCCAGAATCTGTGATGGCGGGCTGTGCACCTGCTCTCTCCTAAAAAAGGCTTTGCTTTGTTTTCTTTCGTTTTCTTTTAGCATGGTTTTTTCTTTTGCACTTGGAGTTTGGGGCTGATAAGGCAGGGCCAGAGAGAGGACAGTGCCAGTCACAACTTGTCAAATTCAGCTTGCTCATCTCTCTCTCCCATCTCTTCTCCCCAAGACTGGTCTCACGGCCAAGGAGCTGGAGGCCCTCGATGACGTCTTCAGCAAGGTGTACAAAGCCAAGTACCCCATTGTTGGCTACACAGCCCGAAGGATCCTCAACGAGGATGGCAGCCCCAACCTGGACTTCAAGCCTGAAGACCAGCCCCATTTTGACATAAAGGACGAATTCTGATGTCTAGCTGAGAAGCAGCCGGTTCTAGGGAGAAGTGAGGGGACAGGAGTTAAGTGTCCCTCGGAACAAGCGGAGGAAGCCTCCGAGTGCCCTGCAGCTGAATAAAGCGAATGTTTAACTGGGAGACTCTGTGTATGGTTCTTGGTCAGGGGCCGTGCCTGCCTGGTGTCCCTGCCCGCCAGCAGGTGTGTGTGTGGGTGCTCAGCTGTGACTAAAGGCCAACGTCACAGTGCGCTGTGAAGAACCCCCGATTCTACATTCGCTTGTGTTCCCCACACTCCCTACCACAACCACATCTCCTTTGTAGTAAGGATACATTAAGCAAACAACCCCATTGCTGCAGAAGCATTCTCCTGTCTCTGCACTTCCTATGCACGGCCTGCAGGGGTGAGGTTCCTGTCTTGGTCCTGATGTCCATGTCTGCTTGTGATGAGGCCAGGAGGTAAGGACCATGTAAGCGGTGGCAGGAACTGGCTGCAGCCAGACTGGCAGGGAGCCTGGTCGGGGGTCACAGAGGACTTGGATGTACTTCTCGGCATACACATGGCGGCTCACAGGTTCTCTAGTCCCAGAGAATCTGATGCCCTCTCCTGGCCTCTGTGGGCACCAGTTATCCAGTTATATACTTGGTACACAAAGTTACATGTAGACAAAACACTCACATAGAGAGAGAGAGAGAGAGAGAGAGAGAGAGATAGATAGATAGATAGATAGAATAGCAAGAGGCCGTGTGTGTGTGTGTGTGTGTGTGTGTGTGTGTGTGTGTGTGTCTCATTTGGTAGAGTGCTTACCTAGCATGCATGAGATTGGGATCCAGCCACAGCACCACATAACTGGTATGGTAGCATACACCTGTGATCCTAGGGCTCAGAATGTAGAGGCAGGAGGGTCAGAAGTCCCAGATTGTCCTCAGCTATGTATTGAGTTCATGGCCAGCCTGTATGACTCCCTGCTCTGTGTGTGTGTGTGTGTGTGTGTGTGTGTGTGTGTGTGTATACAAAAAATAGAATTTTTACTTTAAATAGAGACTGGAGCCCTGCCCCAGGACTTGGCACCCCTAGAGGATAGCCTGGGAACTGCATAGTTAGCCTCGTACCTCAGGAAGACTCAGCTGGACCAGAGGCCCTGAGAAAGTCATCCCTGGCCATCCCCACACCTCAGAGAGAGCAGGCTGCCATACTTGATGGTACATTCCAGGGCTTGGTGGCCACTCAGGCGTAATGACGCTATCGTAGAAGAAATGGAGGCGTGACCCGGCAGCTGCAAGGCACACCGTGCTCCTGAAGTCAGAACACTGAATTCTGAAGTAGTGTGAGTTGCCAGTGGCTGGCCTGTGAACACGTCTGCACTTGCCATGGCGCCTTCCCTGTGGCCCTGGCTGTATGAGTGCTTGCTTGCTCCAATCGGAGGTAATGTGATAAGCATCACAACTGATAGGCTTTCTCTGTATGAGAGGCTGCTCCCATGTAATAACACAGACACGGCTCTGAAGCCATCTCCAGAGTGATTTATCTCTGCACTCTTTACCAACCTGTGGGGACTACTGTCTTGGCAAGGGGATGCCCCAGTTACAGTGGCAACCAAGAACAGAAAGTCTCAGGCCTAGAATTCCAAAAGTTGTTCATTGAGCCAATGTACACTGTATGGGGACATGTTGACCCAAACAGATGGTACAAATCAGTGATGCACAGCCCTCAAAAACACCCAACAAGCCTGACTTAGGAGCCTATGGCTTCCTGTGTCTTCTTGACCTGGCAGCAGGCTGCGATGCCATTCCTCAGGCCCTGGTCTCCACAGAAGGGCAACACCTCCGAGCCTGGCTGGGATTTTCCAGCAAGGCTGGCTGCCCACACTTCCCCCTAATCCTGCCCCATTAGGGCCCAGCTTTCCCCGCTGGCCTCAGGCTCCCCATCCTGTTCTCCGTTCAAAGCACCACCCCACTGCAGAGGGGCCTCTCTTCAGTACGACCAGCCTCTCGCTTTGAGATTCCAAACCAGAGACTTGACAGGACAGTGCACACAGAAATCTGGGCAGCTTCGTGGGCTGCAGAAAGGGCAGGTTCAGAAGGGGCTGGAGAGAAGGGGATTTGCTGTCCGGGCACAGATCCCTGCAGGCCCTGTGTCTGTATCACTCCATGTTTGCTTTGTTTGTGACAGCTTCCTGTAGCCCAGGCTGGCCTGGACTGCGTAGCCAAGGATGACCTTAAAGTTCTCACCCACCCACCCCCACCCTGCATCCATTTCTTGAGTGCTGGGATCACAGGCAGGCACTAACTTTCCAACATTTGCTTAGATGCTTCCTTTGCCCTAAGGGCTCACACCTGCCTTGCAACACTCTCCCTGCAAATGTACTCTCCTGTAACCCAGGAGCACCAGTGTGCTTGTGATTGCCAAATGATGTGTGTGTGTGTGTGTGTGTGTGTGTGTGTGTGTGTCTTAAGGGCCCCAAAGTTTCACTTCAATGACAAGCTAAGTGTCTGAGGACTTTTGGTACTGATACTGAAAGTCCAACATCTGTGCCCTGGACGCCCCCGAGGGACTGAACGTCACCAAGCTGAGTCCAGGCCTCCTTTAGACTGAGAGGCCCTAGACACGGCAGACAGCTGCCCTTGGGATAAGCAAGCAAGGAAGGAACTGGGTTAGTTACCCAGGAAAAGGAAGGTCAAAGGACGCACACGGGAAGGGTGGAAAGTTCCATGTCTACCCCTGGCCTCCAGGTTGGAAGGTCAGCTTCTCTGTGGGATGCCTGTCTACACAGTTGGTGTAACTTGTGAAGTTATTTGCCCCTGCACTCTCAGTGAGTGTCAGACCCCTCATTTCCCTGCTCTGTGTGTCTGCAGAGCACAGATCTCACCCTGGCATGTGACATAGAGCCAGCTCCTTTGCAATGGCACAGGAGAAGCAAGGGCCTGCAGCATGGAGCCACTAACGGGCTGGAGAGACACCCTAGCAGTTAAGAGCACTCACTGCTGCCAAGGGCCTGCGCCAGAACCAAGCACTCACGTCCCTCTCCTGGCTCCATGGATACTGGGCATGCATACACACTCAGGCAAACACTCATACCCACATGAGATAAAAATAAATAAAAAGTTTTACAAAAGAAGTCCAACCTGGTGTGGTGGTGCACACCTTAAATCCCAGCACCCAGGAGGCAGAGGCAGGTGGCTCTTTGAGTTCCGGGCTAGCCTGGTCTATAGAGTTAGTCCCAGGATAACCAGGGCTACGCAGAAAAATCCTGTCTTGAAAAACAAACAAAGAACAAACAGGTTAAGTCCAATAGTGATTGGATGTTGTGTGTATGTGGGGTGTGTGTTTACATATGTATGAGTGTGTGTGCATGTGTGTGTATATCTGTGAGTGTGTTTTTGAATGTGTGTGCATGTGTGTATATCTATGTGTGCATGTGTGTATATGTCTGTGAGTGTGTGTTTGAGTGTGTGTACATGTGTGTATATCTATGTGTGCATGTGTGTGTATGTCTGTGAGTGTTTGTGCATGTGTGTATATCTGTGAGTGTGTGTTTGAGTGTGTGTACATGTGTGTATATCTGTGTGTGCATGTGTGTATATGTCTGTGTGTATGTCTGTGTGTGTTTGTGTATGTGGGGTGTGTGTGTGTACATATGTATGAGTGTGTGTGCATGTGTGTGTATGTCTGTGAGTGAGTGTGCATGTGTGTATATCTGTGAGTGTGTGTTTGAGTGTGTGTACATGTGTGTATATCTATGTGTGCATGTGTGTATATGTCTGTGTGTATGTCTGTGTGTGTTTGTGTATGTGGTGTGTGTGTGTGTGTGTGTGTGTGTGTGTGTTCAGAGGCCTGACTAGCAAACCCACCTTCTAGACTAGTAAGCATCTTCCATTAAGGGAATGGCCACAGACAGGCAGAAGACATCTATGTGCATGCCTGGTGTTAAAGCAGTAGACTGTGCTTTGGGGAAAGGGTGGATGGGCAGTGACTGCCAGCCTGGACCAAAGGCTTAGCTTGGCTCTCCCTGTGGAGGGCTCCCTCCTGCAGCTTCAGGGCTCTCAGATACCCTGTGGAGCCCCCAGTCTCCCACGTCTCCTGGGTAGTGGGGAAACTTGCCTCTCTCCAGAGAAGGCCTGGGCTTCATTTTGCTACCTGAGGCCTCATCACAACTGTTTCAGTGGTCCAACATCATCTCATCCCCAAGCCCTTCGATGGATTGGCTCTTGGCCAGGCTCTCACTTTGCCCAGGATTGGGCATACACTCTGGAAGTGCTATACTCAGTCTCTTCTGGAAGTGCTATACTCAGTCTCCTCTAGAAGTGCTATACTTGGTCTCCTCTGAACCATGTACGTGCTGCTCCCCCTTGTCCACTCTGCCTTCAAAAATCTATTTACTCCTAGATACTTCATCAGGGAAGTGTTTCAGTTACCCTTCCTGCCAAGGACAGGCATGGGAACAGGCTACCCATGTGGCCCTGCGATGGCCTGGATCCCACAGAACTGTAGCTGTATTCTACATTGCCAGCTTCCCTGGGCTGGGACACCCTTGATCAGTTTGCACGCACCTAGCACAAAGTCAAAACCCTTGAATGTTTGATCCAATGAACAGAAAGCAAAGACCACATGGGAATGAATGAACAAGGGATGGACTGGTACTCCTGATTCTGGGCACAGTCTTTCCCAGCCACCCTCCTTCATCCCACACTCTGTGTGTGTGAATGTCGAGCCTCCCTCTTGCTGTCCAGCACTCCTCTCTGGCACAGCCTACTTGAATATCACCTCTCAGACCAACCTTGCAAGAGTTTCCACAGCTCATCATCCAGGGCCTACATGAAAATAGCAAGTGTTCCCCGGGCAACCACAGCAGCAAGTGGTAACTGGTCTGTGAGGAAAACAAACACTGCCCTGGCTGGCGATCCTGGCTGCCCAGGGAGCCCACTGGGCTGCCCTCCTGGCCTCAGACCACCTGCTCTGAAGCCCCAAGGGGAAACAGGCGGGAAGAGACTCCCTGGAGCCAGACCATCCATCAGAACTGGGGTTGCTGCCCTGTCCCCTTCCTGTGGGGTCACTGAGGGCAGCGGCGTCTAGATACCCTGCTGTCCAGGGATCTACCGGAGTAATCAGGGTATTAGCCATTACCAGCAGGGGACAGACTCCTGATGCTTTAGTTCTGGCTTAACTCTTCAGTTCCCTGGTTCTAGGCCCTCCCTCTCCAGCAGGGCAGACAGCCTGGTTCTTTCATCTAGGAAGTTGAGAGGGTGTGGGAGTATTGTCTAAGGTGCTGGAGGTCCTAGGGCAGGTTGTGAACTGTGGCAGTTATTAGAAAAGGAAAGTTAGGGCTGGAGAGATGGCTCAGCAGTTAAGAGCACTGATTGCTCATTCTGAGGTCCTGAGTTCAAATCCCAACAACCACATGGTGGCTCACAACCATCTGTAATGGGGACCTGATGCCCTCTTCTGGTGTGTCTGAAGACAGCTATAGTGTACTCATATACATAAATTTATTAAGATAAATAAATCTTAAAAAAAAAAAAGCTGGGCTTGGCGGCGCACGCCTTTAATCCCAGCACTCGGGAGGCAGAGGCAGGTGGATTTCTGAGTTCGAGCCTGGTCTACAAAGTGAGTTCCAGGACAGCCAGGGCTACACAGAGAAACCCTGTCTCAAAAAACCAACCCCCCCCAAAAAAAAACAAAAACCAAAAAACAACAACAACAAAAAACCCAAAAAACCAAAAACCAAAACCAAAACCAAAACCAAAAACCAAAAACAAAACAAAAGGAAAGGAAGGTTAGAGAGTAAAGCAGCTGTGACCAGGAGGCAGGGCTCTAGCTCGCACTGCTGGCCCCAGGGTCCGCTTCTGCCCTCAGGATGCCCAGGCAGAGTCCAGCATCTGGCTCTGGAGACAGTTTTCAGTCAAACAGCTCTTAATTGAGTAGGGGTGCACAAGGGCTATTGAAATCTTGGGGAGTGGGTAGGGGCACACATCTGTAGTTCTAGTACTCAGACAGGAGAGTATTCTGGAAGCCCATGGCCAGCTAGCCTGGACTGTGCAGAACAGTGGAAAACAAGAGATCCTGACTCAGAAGCAAGATGGAGCATGAGAAACAACACCAATATCCTCTGATATGCACACTGTGGCATACATGTACTTCACACACAAACATGTATCCTACACACATGCACCTCACACACAAACATGTATCCTACACACATGCACCTCACTCACAAACATGTTTCCTACACACATGCACCTCACACACAAACATGTATCCTACACACATGCACCTCACACACAAACATGTATCCTACACACATGCACCTCACACACAAACATGTATCCTACACACATGTACCTCACTCACAAACATGTATCCTACACACATGCACCTCACACACAAACATGTATCCTACACACATATACCTCACTCACAAACATGTATCCTACACACATGCACCTCACTCACAAATGGTATCATACACACATTCACAAACATAAAACATTTTTAAATGAACTAAAATACATGGAAGGCTATTAACCTGCACTGAGTTCTGAGCTGGGTTCCCAACAGGACAACCCAAAGAGGAACCAAACACACATGCTAACTCCACACCACCAAACCAAAGCCCAAGATCTACCCTTCACAGAAGCAGGAGAAATGACAGATGCTCCCTAGAAGGAAGGGAATTTAAAAAGCACCCAGCCTGGGACCAGCACCTTCCTTCTCTCTCAGCCTTCTCTGCCCATGAAAGCAGCTCTCTGACAGACCTATGAGAATCTTCTGTCTTCTAGGTGGATGCTTCTTGGCTCCGGTGGAAGCCAGTTAGATGTTTACAACGGTTAACATTTTGTTCTTTGAAGCTGCTCACAGTTTGTTAACTACACATTTTCCATATCCAACACCTAGATGTGTATGTCACATTTCCTAGGCAGTCAGGCCTGGGATGGGTTCTGGAAGAATCTAGGACAAGAAAATACAGGAACCAGTCAATCTCTTAAGGGTCCCCAGAGAGAACAGTGGGCTGATTGCAAGGTGGTTTCCCTATGCCCCGGAGCTGGTGGTCTGTGGGGACTGCAGCACAGAGCTGGGAAGATGGAGTGGCAGGTTACTTACCATCTGGGTTTTCCTGGGAAATCTCGGGCCCACAATGACTCACAATGGCCCACTATGGGTCACATTTCAGCACCTGCACAGGCAACAGTGCACTCTGGTGGCCAAGTCGCAACCGTTCCAGCAGCTGTCTTGAAAGCCAGCAGGATTAAGCTTTGCTCAAGAACTTCTATTTTTGGTTCCCAGTATTTCCAAAATGAAATGCTAACAGGAGAAGCTGGGCAGGTGGCTCCACACTGCCGGGTCCATGTTCTACATCTCTGCTCCCAGGGTTAGATCTGCTCTTGGCTCCACCAGCTTTGATGAAAGGGTCCCAAGGGGGGTGGCTTTGCTGGTCACAATCTGGCTGCAGAAGCCATGTGCACTCTGTGAGTGACGTGTTGGAAAGAACACCAGATCCTGGGTCAGGAGGCCTGGGTGAGCGGCACACGTCAGCAGCTGTGAAGTGGTGAGATAGAAATTACAATAATAGCTAGCTCGGCTCACTCTAGGCCAGCTCACCCTGTGAGTCGGACACTGACTCCATTTTCTCAGTGAAGAATCAAGGCACAGCGAAGGGTCAGTGTGCAGCAGAGCCAGGGCCTGGCCTCCCATGTGGGGACTTACTGTGCTACAGCTCAGCGCATGGATTGACACAACCACATTTAGGGCGTCCTTCTGCCTCAGTTACCCCACAGACACGCCCAGAGGTCTGTCTCCAGGGTGATTGCAGGTCCTGTCAGTCCACAGGACTAGCCATCACACCTATGATACAATCTACTTGTCAACTCCCTCAAACATGTTTGTGGCCTCTGTGTGTGACGCACAGTGAGGAAACCATCACCATAAAGAACAGCATGATATAGAGTTGTTTGGGGGTTTGATACAAGGTCTCGAGTAGCCCAGGCTGGCCTTGAAATCAATATGTAGCCAAGGATAGCCCTGATCCTCCTGTTTCTACTCCCCTCAGCACACATGGTTCATGGCAGGTGCTGCTCTGCACAGCAGATCTCTGCATTTATCTCCTTTTTATGACAAAAACTTTATTCCCGTTGTTTCCCATTTCTCACCCCAACCCCAGCAAGCACGGCTCTGCTGCATGCTTCTCCGTGCTTGTTCTTGATGAGTCCCAGGGGGTGAAGTGTTGGGAGAGGATCACAAGGAACTTTTGACACCCGAGTAAGCTTATACTTATGGCAGGCATCTCTGAGTACCAAGGGTGGGCGCATGTAAGCGGTCTGTCTCTGTCTGTGTGTTGGCCTCCCAGCAACGGGAGGTGGACATTGCAAGGGTGTGCAAGGTACTGAGGACTGTGATGTTCTGCCCCTGGGGATTTGGGACAGCTGGTGCCACCAAAGCCTTGGAACCAGGCAGGCAGCACAGATACTGTAGGCTCTGGGCAGCTCTCAAGTCTTCTCTGATCTTGGAAATCCTCCTGCCCCAGGTCCTGGTTCAGGATTTGGAATCTGGTTTTCTCATAGGAGTTGATTTCTGAGTAGTGGGTTGACTCAGCCTTGGACACAGTGGCCTGTGCTACATCTGGAGAGATACAGGGACAACAGGCACAGCATATTCCTCCTCTATTCCAGCAAACCTCCGCTTGAGCCCTCCCTGAGAAAGCAGAGGGTCCTGATGCCGAGGGCAGTCCTTAGGAGTCTCTGGTGTGGCCTGGAGAGCCCAGCTGGTAGTAGGTGGGACCGGCCTTTTGAAAAGTGACTGCTCATAGGCTCAGAGCCCGTGTATTGGATGCTTGGATCACAGCCTTGGGAACCACTGGAGAGTTGTGGAACTTTTTGGAGTCTTTAGGTCACTGAGTCATGCCCTAAAGGGACTGTAAGATATTTTCCCCATCCCCAGCCATAAGAGAGTGGCTTTGCTCCATTGTGCATCCCTGCCATGGTATACTGCCTACCACAGGCCCCAGGGTGCTCACTTTTACAAGCTCTGGCTTATCAGTAAAGTTACAGTTAAGGAAGAAAAACCCTGGGGCTGAAGAAATGCTCAGTGGACAAAAAGCTCGTTGTGCAAACACAAGGACCTGAGGTGGAACCTCAGTCCCCAACAATCAACATACAATATTACATATATTGTATATCATATATATCATAAACACATACATATAGATAATAGAATCTGGGACCTCATTGCTCATTGGCTAGCTAGTCTAGCCACTCAGTGAGCTCTGGTTTAGTCAAGAAGGCCAACCAGAGTGGGATTGGAAGGCCTGCCAGGCCTAGACAAGCAACCGAGAGAACTGGGGCATGGCTTTCAAATTGCTTCGAGCAGAGGTCTCTCAGGGGACCTACTCAGGCCTGTAGGTGAAAAGCTACCTTGAAGACCTGGCCTGCCACCAAAACCTATGTCTGAGTAGCTCTGTTGACTAGATCAGGCTGCCTCTGTGACCTCTGAGAGGAAGACACCTTAGGCTAACAGAACCTGAAGTCTTCTGTTATCAAAACGTCATTGTGTGTGTGTGTCTGTGTATATGTCTGAGTATGTGTATGTATGTGTTTGTGAGTGTGTCTGTATGTCTGTCTCTGTTTGTCTGTGTGCCTGTACTTGTATCGGTGTGTGTGTGCGTGTCTGTGTATCTGTCTGTCTGTCTGTCTATGTCTTGCACCTGGGGCAGGAGCCACGATTGCCTTCAAGGTCTGTGGCCTGAGCCCTCTGCCTGCTGACTGACAGTGGGGAGTGGGGAAGGCATTGATTGCCCAAGGTTGCTCTGGGTTGTCAGTTCTTGAGGGAGTCACATGGGCAGGCTAAGAGACTAGAGACCCCGATGATGCCCTGTCCTGCCTGACTAAGGAACACAGATCCAGGTGACCCATACACACCAGGCACAGTCTGTGACCTACTTCCACTCACCAGCCCTAGGACCCTTGAGGAAGGACTTAGTTTCTGTCTCCACAACATGGAGGCACCACCGATAGATACTCCATTGGGGCTATACTCTGAAGTTGTCAGTGTGATTTGAAAATGTTCCATGCTGTGGACACCCAGTGCTGCCCTGGCTCTATCCAGCTTCCGGTGCTCTGGAGGGTGCCAGCACTTCACAGCTCTCAGATTGGCCCTTCTGAGCAAAGGGGAGCTGGAGAGCTATCGTCAGCTGTGGGTGGGATTCACTCAGCGGTTATCTCCCACTCTGCTCTGTGTGGGTGTCTAGGGTTTGTTGAGAATGCAGTGGATACCCTGGATACCTGGGATGGCTCCAGGAAAGGCTGGGCTTCTCTGCTGGACACAACCCACATTCTTCTGCCAAGCTCCCGGGCTGAATCCAAGGCAAGGGCATGCTCCAGATTCCCTCCAGGGGAGCAAAGCCAGCACAGCCTGCTTAACCCAGGAGCAGGAGGCTCAGAATGGGGTGCCTTCCATACCCGGGGACTCAGTAGTGCTGGCCTGGAAAATGTCCCCTGAGAGACAGAAAAGAAGCGGGTGGCAAGTGGGGAGAGGAACATGGCATGTGAGTGGCCTGCTTAGGTGTGAAAAGAAAGAGTTTGCAGCGCCGTGGCAGGAGTTTGGGGCAGGCAGTTCTTTCCACGTTCTTCCGACTGTCTCCCATGATCTCACCAGTCCCTCTCCCACCCTCTCTTCCATAAGGGCCAGCAGAAGTCATCTAACCCAGGGAAAGGTGAAGAAGTGGCTCACATCCCTTCTACCCACAGGCACATCTGTGCAATCCCACAGGGCACTCCCTGTCTCCAACTCTAAGTACATAAAAGAATGCATTTGTTGCACGTGGGCTCCATTGACAGATTCTGAAATAATGCTCAGCCAGGAGCAACATCAAGCCTGGGAGCAAGACTGTATTATTTAGTTTTATAAGCATGTGTTTGGAGCAGAACTGTCTTCCTAGATAAGCAAGGCATGGAGCTGAGCTGGACTGATGGATCCGAGTGCTGTCAGTGGCGTTTGCAGGGTGTTTACAGGGAGGTGGGAGGTTGCAGAAAGAATGTGGAGAAGTGAGCTGGCACCAGGCTGAGCAACATGGAATGAACTGAAGGGCAGGGGCCAAGCTGCCATTGTCTCCTTTGGATAGACATCTTTTTCTCTGGGTTAATGAAAACTTATTTGATCTCTCTCTCTCTCCTCTCTCCTTGTTGGAAGGACTGTATGTGTATGTGTGTGTGTGCACATGTGTGAAAAGAGAGAGGGAGAGAAGGGAAGGGAGAGGGAGGGAAGGAGAGAGAGGGAGGGAAGAAGAGAGGGAGAGAGAGGAAGAGAGAGAGGGGAGAGAGAGGAAAGGAGACAGAGAGGGAGAGGGAGGGAGAGAGAGAGAGAGAGAGAGAGAGAGAGAGAGAGAGAGAGAGAGAGAAGAGAGCAGTTGGTAGAGGGCTTGCCTATGAGAAACTTGTTTTGTTAAGTCAAAGCTAGGCAGCCAAGCAGGAAGTCATTTCCTGGCCTTCTCCTTCCTCCTTTCACCAATTAGCCAATCATGTCAGCCTGTGAAGTTGAGCACCCATTAATGGATGAAACACAGCTACCGACTACTTTAGGGATAAAGGCAGGAGTCCTGTTGGTTTGGATTCTGGCACACCCTTTTAACAAAAACCCTTAGGGCTGGAGAGATGGGTCCGTGGTTAAGAGCATTTGTTGCTCTTACAGAGACTTGGGTTTGATTCCCAGCACCCACACAGTAGTTCTCAACTGTGTGTAACACACGTTTCAGGGGATCTGATGGCCTCTTCTGGTCTTCACAGGAATCAAGCATGAATGTGGTGCACATACATGCATGCAGACACAGCATCCACACACATACAATGAAATAGTTTTTAAAAAGAATTATGTTACCAAGATACATTTGCTTTGTTTCTGTGTTCCCCCGTGCAACACCCAGATTGTTTGTTTCTAACACCTAGCATGCCTGGTGTGTGGTGGCACATGCCTGCAATCATAGCTCTCTGGAGGTGGAGGCCTGAGGGTTAAGAGTTTGAGGTCATCTTTTATGGCCTAATAAGTTATAGGCCAAACTTCATGAGACCTGGTTGCAGAAGGGATGGGGGTTGAGTGAGAAGAGGAGAACAAAGGGAGGAGGGAGAGGGAAAGGAGAAGAATGAGGAGAGAGGAGAAGGACAGGAGAGGGAGGAGGGAGGGAGGGAGGGAGGGAGAGGAGGGAAGAGGGAGGAGAAAGAAGAGAGGAGGGAAGAAGGAAGAGGAAAGAGGGAGGAAGGAGAGAAGAGGGAGGAGGGAAGAGGGAGATGAGAGGGAGGAGGGAGGAGGGAGAGGAGAGGGAGGAGGAAAGGAGGAGAGAGGAGAAAGAAAGGGGAAGGGAAGAGGGAGGAGGGAAGAGGCAGGAGGGAGGAGGGTAGAGGGAGGAGGGAGGAGGGTTAGGGTTAGGCTCTCTGAAGCAAGCTTGCACCGCCTCCATGACTTCACGGAGAAGTCTGGGCCTCATCTACCCCTCTAGCTCACCCATCTTCCTGTGCATGTGGCTTGGCTGACCTTTTCTGAATCCCCTTAACCTTGTCAGAGCTCTTCCCTACAGCTCAGCACATGCCAGGTTTCCCCATAGGCAGCAGGGAACATCCCAAACCACGGTGCTCCAGCTTAGGAAGGTCCTGGCTGAGGTTCCACAGCACTCACTTTGTAACTCCAGAGCATTCGAGCTCTCTGTACGTGTTGCATTTCTGTTGCTGGGGTTAAGTACTCTGACAAACAACTCCGGGGAGAGCTTGTTTTAGTTTACAACTCCAGGTTACAGACCATGACAGTGACGAGGCCAAGGCAGGAAGCCGAAGCAGCCAGCCACAGCTGTGAAGAAAAGGAATCCATACATATTTACTGCTCAGCTCTCTTCCTCCACTCTTACATTGTCCAGGGCCCTGCCTACTGTGCCTAGTGTTGCCACAGTAGGTCGGTCTTTCCACCGCCATTAAGGTAATCAAGACAGTCCCACCACCACCAAGGCCAATCTGATCTAAAGAATCTTTCACTGAGACTGTTGCCAGTCTAGTCTACCTTGTATCATTTGTACAATTAAAAAGTATCACAGGTATCAGAGATAGCTTAGCAGTTAAAGGCTAGGCTCACAACTTGAACACTAGCCACCATAGGGGCTGAGAGATAGCTCAGCCTTTAAAGGCTAGGCTCACAATTGAAACACTAGCTACCACACTGTCTTAGTTAGGGTTTTATTGCTATGAACAGACACCATGACCAAGGCAAGTCTTATAAAAAAACATTTAATTGGGACTGGCTTACAAGTTCAGGGGTTCAGTCCATCATCATCAAGGTGGGAGCAGGGCAGTATCCAGGCTGGCATGGTCCAGGCAGAGCTGAGAGTTCTACATCTTCATCCAAAGGCTGCTAGTGGAAGACTGACTTCCAGGCAACTAGAGTGAGAGTCTTAAGCCCGTACCCACAGTGACACACCTACTCCAACCAGGTCACACCTATTCCAACAAGGCCACACCTCCAAATGGTGCCACTCCCTGGCCCAAGAATATACAAACCATCACACACCCTGTCCATCACACACCCTGTCCACACACCCTGTCCATCACACACCCTGTCCATCACACACCCTGTCCATCACACACCCTGTGCCTTGCTGTTCTTTCTGATCTCATTTTGTGTGAACACTAACATCCTCCCTACAGTGCTGCTCTGAGGATGATGTCAGACCATGTATGTGAAGGGAAATGTGGAGCTTGCATGGGATGTTGTATCCATCAGCAGCTCACAGCAGAGCTGGACCACACAACGTGGTTAGAGTTGTCACTGGTGGCAGTCACCTGCGGCAACCTGCTTTATATTTCTGGTTAAAATTTCCTCATACATAAAATGGGACTGTCATATGGTGCCCAGTGGGGAATGACGTAGAGTTGCGCTTGCCCTTGGTGCCCTGCCCCCTCTGCACTTGGCCTTGAAAAGGACTATGTGAGCAACTGATTATATTCCTTCTGGAATGGTGAGCTGTGTCTCCTCTGTGTTGGAGACACCAGGTGTGATGAAGAATTTGGAGCAAAGGACCCCAGCCACACTCAGCTTCCACCTGTCTACCTCTTCTCTGAAGTCCCCAACCCTGATTCTTGATCTAATTACCTCTGTCCCCAGAGCTGTCCTACAACCTCCTTGGTCATCTGTCAGCCACTTGGGACAGAGGCAGAGAGCCACTTATTCCTCCTAGGAGGGGCTGCTCTGCCCTGGGAGGGGGATACCCCACGCATCACTTAAGGGCTGACTGCCCAGCTCCAGGCAAGTGTATTCGAGTGCCAATGCCAGGCAGGCTCAGATGAATCACCTCCCGTTCCATGTGGTCACCCTGGCTGGCAACAGAGGCCCTGTGTGCTTCTCTGTGTGGTTTCTTTCCATTCCGTGAGTCAGAAGGCACCAGTCACTGGCCATGTGATGCCGTAGTCTCCTGCCAAGGAACAGTGGCAAAGAATTTCTGGAAAACCCTGGAAGGACAAGGGAGGGCAGATGTGGTTGCCAGAAACAGGCCTGAGCTGAGAGGGCTGGATGCAATCTTGTGAGATTAGCATGGGGAAAGGGGCTCTGGTCTCATGAGGCCAAAGGCCCCTATAGTAGCAGCAGCTGCTGGGTGTAGGGCCAAACCTGGTTTCCCTGTGGTGGAATAACATGATCATTTGGTCTAATTATAAGCAGAAAGCTTTTTGTAATGTAAAAAATCTTGGTCATTTAAGAACTATAAAAAGGAAGAACTGCCCCTAGCAGACACTTTTTATTTATTAATTTCTTTAGTGTTGGCCTTTATAAAAAAAGGATGAAGAAGTAAAAGGAGGAGGAAGAGGAAGAGGAGGAGGAGGAGGAAAAAGAGGAGGAGGAGGAGGAGAGGAGGGGGAGGAGGAAGAGGAGGAGAGGAGGGGGAGGAGGAGAGGAGGGGGAGGGGAGGAAGAGGATGAGGAAGAGGAGGAGAGGAGGGGGAGGAGGAGAGGAGGGGGAGGGAAGGAAGAGGATGAGGAAGAGGAAGAGGAAGAAGAAGATCATTAGACTGTTCTGTCCTGGAACTCACTATGTAGACCAGGCTGGCCTCAAACTCACAGAGATCTGCCTACCTCTGCTCCTGAGTGCTAGGATTAAAAACATGGGCCACTATACCTGGCTGACTTATTATTTCTTTAATTATGTGTATGTGTAGGGGTATGTGCACATGTGTGCAGGTGATTGCAGAAGCCAGGAGCATCAGACACCCTAGAAAACTGGTTACAGTTGGCTGTGAGCCACCTGCCATGGGTGCTGGGAATGGATCTGTCCTCTTCAAGAGCGAGATGGTTCTGGCTGACAAGCCAGCTCCCCAGCCTCTAGTTTTCTGGCTTTTTGCTACTCACTGTGTAGCCAGGCTGGTTTCAAAGCTACTATGTAGCTCGAGCTGGCCTCTGGTTATGGAGTGCTGGGATTACAGACCTGCACCACCACAGACACTGTTCCAGCTTGCCAAGATGTTTCCTGTACATACATAGTGCCACCTGCCTGCCCCTGGCCTGTCATACTGCTGGACACTGCCCAAGTCTGGTCTTGATATTACCTGATGCCTGGGATACTGCGACTCTAGGTCCCTAGGATGGCAGTCAGCACAGAGTCAGCGGCCTCCCTTCTTGTGCTCCCTGGCCCCTGAAGGTGTCTTTTTTTTTTTTTTTTAAGATTTATTTATTTATTATATGTAAGTACACTGTAGCTGTCTTCAGACACACCAGAAGAGGACGTCAGATCTTGTTACGGATGGTTGTGAGCCACCATGTGGTTGCTGGGACTTGAACACTGGACCTTTGGAAGAGTAGTCGGGTACTCTTACCCACTGAGCCATCTCACCAGCCCTGAAGGTGTCTTAAAGGCTAAACGAGTCTCAACCAAATATGAGAAGACCCTTTGCTCAGAGCCTCAGGATTTACCACACCATCCCTGAGAGTCTGTGGATAGCTGGTTCCACATAACGACCAATGAGGATGTCACACATTCTAGCATTCTGGCTTTATTCCTAAGGAAGAGTTATAATAAATGAACTACCCAGTATATTCCTTATTGTAACTGTTAATGTGGTCATGTATGTGTGTGTGTGCCTTTGTGTGTGCATGTGCATGCATGCATGTATTAGTGTGTGTGTGGTATGTGGTATGTATGTGGAATGTGGTGGTCTGAGGGAGAAATGTCCTCCATAGGCTCAGGTATTTAGATGCTTGGTCCCCAGTTGCTTGACTGTTTGGGGAGGCTCTGGAACCTGTAGGCTTTCTGGTGGATGTCCATTAGTGAGAGAGAGTGGGTGTTGGGAGTTTCTAACCTCACTCGCAGTGTGCTCTTCTTGCTTTGTAGTTACTGTTGAAGATGCGATTTCTCCACTTCCTGATCCTGCTGCCATGTCTGCTGCTTCTGCCACCGCTCCCTGCCAGGATGGACTCCAGCCCTCCAGGATCATATGCTTAAACAACCCTTCCTTCTATAAGTTGCCCTTGTGGTCCTTTTTATCCCAACAACAAAAGGTACTGATAATAGCATTACCATACAGAATAGTATTAGTCCTTAGCGGGTTTTTGTTGTTGTTATTTGGTTTTGTTTTTCAAGACAAGGTTTTTCTATGTAGCCCTGGATGCCCTGGAACTCACTCTGTAGACCAAGCTAGCCTTGAACTTGAAGATCTGCCTCCCTCTGCTTCCTGGGTTCTGGGATAAAAGACATACACCACCATGCCTGGCTAGTCCTTGGTAATTATGATGGATGCAGTTTAAGGCCCAGAGTGCAAACTAGCAAGAAGCTGCTCAGATGTAAAGAAGTGTTTGGTATCAAGGTGACCAAGGTGAGTTTGTATTGTCAGCTTTGCTAGATTTAGAATCACCTAGGAGATGACCCTTTGGGTGTGTCTATGGAGGTATCTCCAGAGTTAAGAGTGGACCGAAGAGATCCTGAATTTGGGTGGCACCTTCCATGGGTTGAGGTCCTAGACTGAACAAAAAAGGGGACGTGTCATTCTGCTGCGAGCTGCCTCCTGCCTCACCCATAGGTCTTCCCACCATGACGGTATCCTAGAGCATCGAGGACTCCACACCTCAGACAGCAAGGTGAAATTGCAAACACTCCCTCCACCCCCGAAGTCAAAGGGTCTCCTGGCTGCACAGTGCCCTTAAGTGAGACACATCATGGTCTGCCTCCTATTTCTGCTAACACACATGCTTTCTGGGTTTGTCAACTGTCAGTGTGAAGGACAGTCTTCCCAGCCAGTCCATCATCCTTTACCCCTGACCTCCATCCTGGCTGGTACCCTGGCACCTCCTGCAGGTGTGGGGAGAGAGAGCACTGTGGTTGGGTGAGTGGATGGCATAGGTCATCTCAGGGCAAATCCCTGGCTTGCTGCATTCCTCAGGTCTCTCGCAGGATGCTGTAAACTCAGTGTAACACTGTCCAGGTCATCCCAGATCTCTGCAAATGACCATCAAGATTTGGGGTAGTATTACTTGGGCAGGTCAGTAGCTTCTTCCCACGTGGTTCGCAAGGGGCAGCCTGGGACCAGGGCACAGTCTCATGGTCCCAGCATAACTGATAGTTATGAAGAAAGAACAAACCACAGAGTGGGTGTGTCCTCCCCTTCCCACTGCTACAGTTCAGGCAAGGCCTGTGTTCCCTACCACCAGTCCTGCTTGCTCCAGTCCAGGTCCCACGCTGTGAAGGCTTTGCTCCAGGAGGACTGGCAGCATCACCGTCCAATATTTAACACCATTGCTTGACCCCAGAGGGCTTCCCACTGGCTGCTGCTACACAGGCCACACTCTGTCCTGACAGTTTGCCCTTGTTCTGCTGCACGTCCTCAGAATGAGAGCCTCCCCAGTTCCAGGTAAAAAACCCCGCTTTTCACCCCTGTTGCTTTCTGTCCATCTATGACCACCAGGGGGCGCTATTGTGAGGCTCTGTGGTGCCCCATGGGGCGCTGTACCTTCCTAGAGAGCTGCTTTCCCATGCTCCTGGTGTTGACTGGGTCATCCTTAGACATCTGGCCGCTGGAGGGCGGTAGAGAGTGGGGTGCTCAGGTGACTCCAGAAACACCCAACACATCACTGGCAGGGATGAGAGGCTTGGCTCTGCGCCCCCCCCTTTTCCCTCCATACACACGGTGCTGGCTCCACTATCTTCCTTAGTTGTCTTCCTACTTGATCCATACCACTCTTATCTTAACCCCATTAGCTATCTTCATTTTCAGTACCTTGTTTATTAAGCAATGTTGGAACTTAAAAAACAAACTTAACAACTGTTCCACCATTAAGTTAAACCCTGGCCTCCCTGCTTCACACTTAAAAGTACACCTGCCACTGGGCCACTAAGGCCCACATTGCTAATTCAGGCTGATCTTCTGCTTCACGGCCTTAAGTTAACTACATTTACAAAGACCCCGTCAACCCCCCAGCAATGTAACAGTCCAGGCCTTTCTGAAGGGTACCATTCAGCTCACTGCAGTCTCCCGTATGAGGCAGCTCAGAACTGGTCCTCAGATCCACATGAAAGGCAGAAGACTTCCCAAACCCAGCACACCATCTAAAGCATGGGCAGGAATGGCATTTAGGGAAACCCCTCAGCTTAGACCACAAGGGAATTCTGGAGATCTGGGCTCGTTCAGGGCTATTAATCAGGGCTGGGTGGATTATGCTGTAGTAACAGCATGCAATCCCAACACCTCAGTGGTCTTATTCAATTCCAGCCTGAGTCAGGGCTCTCTTCTGGTCGTTCCTCCTTCCAGGGCTTGGTTGATTAAGCAGCCACCGTCCCAGAAACACTCTGGCCTTAGTGTCAAAAAGAGACAACAATAACAAAACACAATTGTGGTGACTTAAAAACCCATGACAGTTCTCATTTTGTCCTGTTTGCCCATAGTACACACCTGTCGGGACTGGCTGTCTAGTCACACTAGGACAGCGGTTCTCAACCTGAGGATCATGACTCCTTTGGGTTGAATGGCCCTTCCACAGAGGTCACATATCAGATATCCTGCATAACAGATGTTTGCATCACCACTTATAACAGTAGCAAAGTTACAGCTATGAAGTAACAACAAAGTAACTTTATGCTTGGGAGTCCCCACAACCTGAGGAGCTGGAATAGAGAGCTGCAGGGTTAGGAAGGGTGAGAACCACTGCCCCAGACGCACGGGTACATGAATGTGCATTTTTCAGACAGCAACACAGGTTTAGGAAGCACTGGATCAGATACAATTGTAATGCGTCATCTGACGATGTCACCTATGTCCTTACCTTTCTCACTTGGGTCAGTTCACCAATCAGGGCACTGGCTAAAAAACGAAATTTCAACAAATGTACTTGACAGACTGTCTTAGTTAAGGATTGTATTGCCGTAAACAGACACCATGACCAAGGCAACTCTTATAAAGGACAACACTTAATTGGGGCTGGCTTATTGGTTCTGAGGTTCAGTTGTTTATCATCATGGCAGGAAGCATGGGCAGACATGGCACTGGAGATGCTGAGAGTTCTATATCTTGTTCTGAAGGCAGACAGGAGAAATTGGCTTCCAGGCAGCTAGGAGGAGGGTCCCCCCTAATGACATATTTCCTCCAACAAGGCTACACCTACTCCAACAAGACCATACCTCCTAATAGTGCCTTTCCTGGGACCAAGCATATACCAACCAGCACACAGACCTAATTGGCTTTAATAATGCTGCATCAAGCAGGCAGCAATGTGCTCCAATAGAGGATGTTCCACTTACTAGTGAGGCTTTGTAACACAGCTCGGGCAGGAACAGGAAACAGAACAACAGCAAGGCAACTGCTTAAATCAGGCCAGGGTAAAGTAAGGGACTGTTTATCACGACAGCTCAGAGGCATCCTCTCTGGAGAGCTGCTCTGACATGCTGGCAGTGAGGCAATCCAGTCTGTGTGGGGCTCTCTGCTTGCTTGGTTTCTATTCAGTTGTATGGCTCTTGGTCTGGTCTATTGGATGACCCACTATACATCTTAATCAATAACACTGGGTGGAGGCCAGGCAGCTGGAGACTCACAGCCACTCCATTTGTTAGGGCACCCATGTCATGACTGCTGTGACAGTGGTTATTGGCTTGTGCTGAAAGATGCTGGGCCAGGCCCACGGCATGAAACATAAGCAGCCGTGGGTTAAGCCTGGGACATGCGTGGGCCCAAGAAGGTGACCTTGGGGACACCCCACACAGGAAGGAACCCAAACATGAGCAAAGTCAGCAATGCCCTCTCCTGAGGATGTCCCTCTGTCCTTTGTAAGTGACCTCATGCTGGATCCCACCAGGGATCACATATCAGGAAGCCATTTAGCCCTCAATGCTTTTCTGGGGAGAGAGAGTAAAGGCAGGGAGATGTGGCTTTTACTGATCACCCACCTAACACTGGTCCCCTGGGCCACCAGGATCCATTCAACAAAATCAAGATAAACTGGATGTTGCCATCCAAAAGGAGACAGCTGGGGCGGGAAGGAGAAAGGAAAGCAACCACAGGAAGTCTCCGCAGGGACAAGAAAATGACGACCATGGTGAAGAAGGGGTAAAGGGATCCGTATTTGGCCTTAACCATGGGCTCTCCCTAATTTTAGGTAGCATCGAATGTGACCAAATTAAGATAATCTTGGTGGTACAGGCCTGTAATCCTGGCTCCTCTGGATCCTGAGGCAGGAGGATTACCAAGTACAAATTTACCTGGGCAACTTCGGTGAAACCTGGAGAGGTGGTTCAGAGGTTAAGCAAGAGGACCTGAGTTCAGTGAGGTGGGGGTGCAAGCTGACAGCCTCATGTTTTGCTTGAGACAGCTCTCCAGATAGCTCTGTTCTTGCTAGAAAAAAAATTCTAAAAGAGCTGTGTTCGCTCTCCAAGCAGATCTCTCTGGGTAGCTATCTCTTGCAGACCAAAGCCCATGTATGGGCTTTTATTTATGTATTAATTCAATAGTCCACCCCAGTTTCCCTTTTGATTATCCCATGAATCAACACTTTATGTCCCTATCCCCTTGATTCTTAGAAAGACAGCAGGTACATTATTTTTTTTAAAACATAGCAATGAACTCAGGGATCTTCCTGCCTTTGTAAGCATAGACAATAAACTAGCTGGGTGGGATCCAACTCTGAGATCACCATTCCTACCCCGCTGGGCCTAAACTAGCTCTGTCCCAGGCTGACCTTGAACTCAGGAATCTGCCTGCCTTTGTAAGCACAAACAATAAACTTAGCTGAGTGGGATCTTGCCATGCTATCACCACTCCCCAAATTTCTTCATCTCCTTAATATCTTTCTGACAAGCTGGCTCAGAGTGCAGCTGCCTCTGTTATTTTAGGTTTGTGAAGCCCCTCATATAATTCATATTGCATCCTTATATTTTGCATAATTGAGAAATCATATCTATCTATCTATCTATCTATCTATCTATCTATCTATATCTCATTCATGTTTTCTTCAGAGTTCTTTCCTACAGACTTAAGGACTGTCCTAAAGGTCACAGTGGTTACCATTTTGCTAAGGACATTAGACACACCCTCACCTTCCAGACTGTTGTTGTTTATATTATCATGGAGTCATTTACCTTAGCAGGGAGAACATCTCCTGAAGGAGGAACATAAAGTGAATTATGTACATTATTATATAAACAAGCCTTAAGTTGGCTCTGCTCCAGGGGTGGGAACGGTATAGTGCAGTAACTTGGCAGAAACCTATGTTTTTCCTTTCTTTTATGCTTGTGTGTGTGCATGTCCCATTTTTCTTCTTCCTTTTGTATTTTTATTGGTTAGCTAAGCAATCTTACCTGCGATTGCTGATTTCCCATTGGTTTTGATGGAAGTTTAGGTGAGATTTTCTTGGAGTAAAGATTTTCAGTGCCAAAAGAATTAAAGATGGAGCTGGAGAGATGGCTCCACAGCTTTTGCATGTGTGGTTCTTGCAGAGGACCTTGGCTGGTTCCCAGGACCCATATGGTGGCTCATACCATCAGTGCTTCCAGTTCCAGGGAGATCTGATGCTTTCTTCTGAATTCCCAGGGTACCTGGTACATACATGGTACACATACATACAAGCTCGCAAAGCATGAATACACATAAGGTTTATTTTAAATGTGCAGGTTGTTGTCCCATGGTTGTGGTCCTCAATGAGGCCACAGGTGATGAAGGACACCAGCAAGCTGACACAGCAGGGTGCCTCACCAACACTGACTGATTCATGAGGGACGTGACTGGGTGGTGTGGCTTCACGTCCTACCACGTGCCTGGCAGCTGCTCAAGGTATCCAAGGACAGGTGTGCACTCTAGTTCATTAGGAGGAAGTGGGAAGCACTGGGCAATGTCCTGGTGGCCATGAGGGATGTCCTGCCGAGGACTGGTGCCCCCCTACTCCCCGCAACAATGCTGCATGCACTCACGCACTCACACTCACACAAGCGGAAGGGGCTGATCAAAGCTTTGAAAGTCCCAGCCTTCTCCTCATTTCTCTCTCCACATTGAAAAACTTAGTGTCAGCTGAAGTGTAATTCAATCTCCTCATGCATATATATATATTTACTTTATATATTCCATATATATATGTATATTAATTTATTATTATTATTATTATTATTATTATTATTTTTTTTTTTTTTTTACTTTATGTCCACAGACAGTCAACTTGGGCACACGTGCCATGGTGTGCATGTGGAGACCAGAGGACAACTTTTGGGGGTTGGTTCTTTTCTACAGGTGGTACAAGAGGTGGGAGGGAGTCGATGTTTCAGGAACCTGGGCAGAGCATAGAGCACCAACAGTGTGCACAGCTCTGCAGAACCAAGGCTGACAAGACCTGGCTTTGACAAAACAAACAAACCAAAACAAAACAAAAAGATCTGTCTTTGTCGTGCAGCAGGGTGCAGCAGCCAGCACTGGCTGGCCTAGACTGTCTTTTCTTTCTCTTACTTTGATAAAGTGAGCTGGTGAGACAAGTCCCTGAGCCTGGGATGTTAGGGAGGTTTGGGTGGAGGAGAGAGCAAGGTCCAGGAGCCACCTTCAGCAAGGTGCTCTACCCTCTGCCCCAATCACAGCCACTGACAGGAGCACGGCAGACAAAAGGCCAAGGAGCACTGAAGAAGGAAGTGCAAAGGGCTACGTGCAGTCCACACTAGCAACTCCCAGGTAAACACCTAGCAGAGCAAGGAGCCCGGAGGAGCCCCAAGGCAGGGGTGGGGCTGTCTCCCAAGGAATCAAGAGGACTAAAGTGACATTTCTCCTGTCAGAGAGCACCATAGACTTCCATCCCCACTGGGGACCAGCCCGGCTGTCAGGGAGCACGGTGGACAAGCCACCCGATGAAGGAGACCATCTAAGATTCTTAACCAGGCACATAGTAGGGCCCAGCCATGGTGTCAGGATCCTGGCCACACTGTTCAGGAGTGTGCATGTGACCAAGCCATGATGGCCTCAGGGATCAGCTGTGTGGGCTGTGAACATGAGGTTAGAGACAGTTTCATGGGAACCCAGAACAGGCCGAATGCAAGGGCTGAGCAAGCCCACCACAAGTGTGCAGAAAACAAGAACATGGTTTCTCCTGCTCCCACTGTGAGCCCAAATTAGAACTCTGCCCTTTGTCCCTGAGGAGTCCAGGCGACTGTATGTGGGTGTCGTGACCACAGGCCTCTTTGTTCCTCTCACCCACACAGGCCCCTCTGTTACTGTGCTCTGACCCGTAGCCCACGTCCTGACAGACCAGGGCAGCTGGTGAGGTTGACTGTCAGCCCTGTCAAAGGAGCGTGTCTAGAGCGCACAGCATCATGCTGGCCTGGGGACATGGAAAGCTCTGGGTTTCTCCCAGCCAGTGTCACCCACATGCCTGAGGCTCTCCCAGTCAGTGTCACCCACATGCCTGAGGCACAGGGGGTTATTTTGAGACAGGGTCTCTCTACATAGCTGTAGGTGTACTGAAATTCACTATGTAGACCAGGCTACCCCTGAACTCACAGAGATCCACCTGCCTCGGCATTCACCACCAGGCCCAGCCGGGATGCAGATTTTTAAGTGTCACTAACCAAGGCTCTGGGTGGCAACCTGAGTACCACGTGTGTGACAGATGCTCTCCCCTCGGGCCTTGGCTCTGGCACACTAGCCTTCTTTGGGTTTAGCTATGGGCAGCCTGGTGGGGCTGAAGAAGGAAGGAGAGGATAGATTTCCTCATTGGATGCTTAGGCTGTCTTAGGTTGTCAGCTAATTGTCAAAACTCTTGCTGCACTGACTCTGGGATCTAGTCCACTCACCTGTGAGACTTAGAGGGCTAATTAAGCCCCACCCACAGCTATGAGACATTTGATGCTAAATGCTAGGATTAGAATGTGCTACCTGGGGCTCAAGAGGGTGGTTAAGAGAATCAGGTTTGAGTCTCAAAACCTACATGGCAGCTCACAAACACCCCCTTCTGGCTTTCTTGGGCACTGCACATATATTGTACATATATACATAAAACTAAAATCTGATAATGTATCCATGTAGCATGTCTATGTGTATATGCATGTGACACATATACAACACACACAAATACACACAACACACAGCAGAGACTGAGAAACTGATTGTGGCTCCCCCGAAAAGCCTTCTGGGCCCTGTTCTTTGTAGTGTTTACAGATAAACATCTCACCCACTGAACCGGTTCTATGATCACCCTTCTTGGTCTTCATGCACGGGGAAGAGGACTGTGCTTCAGACCAGCTCTGTAGGGGACAAAAGCGCAGGCAGGGGTCAGCATAGAAAATGGCCTGGGTCCCCATGGCCCAGAAAACCCAGGTTGGTTAGATGTCCGGGAAGACTGAAACCCGGAGTGCATACCACACAGTTGTCTTGATCTGTCACGGTGAGCACCCACTAGTGCAGTGACTGTGTCTGCCCGTCAAAACCGTCCTCTGGTAGGGAAAGCCAGTGGCCAGCACAGCCTGAGAGCTAGAGTTAGCGGCGACCCGGGTGTTCCGCCTCATTGCTGTCTCTTGTTGACACCACCCTGAGTTGATCTGTGGAATCTTTTGTTCTATTCTCTTCCATGTCTGTGAAGTGAAGGCTCTTCATTCCATGCAGCGACAGAAGGAGATGGCCATGGTCTGAATGTCCCGCCACCCCAGAGGAAAATGTGTTGGAAAACTTAATCCCAAGTCCATGTATCAGTGGTATCTGGAGGTGGCTCCTGGTCTTCTGGGGGCAGACCAGATACCAGGAAGTGACGAGGTAATTCTGTTTCTTCTGCTGAGGCAAAATGGTATGGCCAAGGTTAGGTAGGCAGAGTGAAGGAGGTCCTGGAAACCAACTGTGACCTTGTGCTACAAGGACAGGGTCTGTACCTGCCCACCAGCTCCTACGCCCTGGAAGCAGAGTGTTGGTCTGTCAGTAATGTCCTTCCCCACTCTGCTAGCCATGCATAGGGCTGAGGGCTGCGCTCAGCACACAAGTACTGGTCTCAGGTGCTTGTTTACTGACATGGGCAGAGGACTAGCTCTCGCTGAGGAGGAGAAGCCAGTGGGAGCCTTAGACCATGGGGAAGTGACTCTATAGACGGGCCAAGCCATGGCAGGGTGACTCAGCTGCCCACTGGCAGACGGACGTCAGTCTCAAACTCGGTCCTTCCCTTTTCTTCCAGGAACAATAACAACCCTGCTCTGTGCTCTTGGTCACCATGGGAACTAGAAAACACTGGGTAACAGGGAGCCTCTGGACAGGTGGGCTTGGGCAGGTCTGGATCACAGCAATCTTTTCCTATCCCATTACCCAGAATTCCGGGTATCTCACAGGCTTGGAGCGAGCTGGCCAGGTAAACAGCTAGAGCTTATCTAAACTCAGAAGGATGGGGAGTCACAAGTCTGCCGGTCACATCTTACCCGAAGTGCACTAGGAAGGAATCCCGTCCAGGGGACCCAAGGACCCAGTGGGGTCCCCTGTGTGGATCCTGTCCTGGATCTATGGAGAGTGGACAGGAAAGGGCAGGACTGCTGGAGCCTGTGCTCGGGAAACTCCAGGGCAGGACACTCGTGGGGAAGTCCTGTCAGGGAGCCAGGCACACAGTGCAGAGCTGCTGTGCATTCTGGGAGGAGGCAGGGTTCTGTGTAGTGAGTCTGAACTCTTCACTCCCCAACAAGCCTGAACTGAGTGCAGTGCCATTCTCATGGGCACACGTGGGGCTACAGGCTTACCCGGTGACAGCTAGGGCCACCCTGGCCGTGGCCTTCTCTGCCTGATGCTTTCTGATCCTAAATCTTCACCCTCAGTCTTCCCTTGTCTTCATCCCAGGCTGCGGCACCATGCCCAAAAGCAAGTCAGGGGAGTGTTTATCTGGATTACAATCCAGGTGACAGTCCGCCATTTCTGGGAAGTCAGGGCAGAAACCGACACCCACAGTGCAGAGCACGGAGAACACGCTTGTTTGCCGTCCCTCTTCTAACTTTTTTATTACGATGAGGGTTTTGCCTGTGTGTATTTCTCTGTACTCACTCAAGCCTGGCTCCCACGTCCTCTGCAAGGGCAGACAATGCTCCTAACTGCTGAGCCATCGCCCCAGCCCACTCTTGGACAGTTCTGTCACACAGTGCAGGGTCCAACCTGAGAAATGGTGTCTCCCACACTCGGGCAGATCTTCCCACCTCACCTAACAGTCAAGACAATCTCCCACAGATGTCCCACAGGCCAACCTGATCTAAAAAATTCCTCGCTCAGGACTCTCTTCCTAGGTGATTCTAGGTTGGGTCAAGTTGATGTTTAAAACAAATCATCTTAGGGCTGAAAAGAAACTCAGCCGCTAAGAGCACTTGCTGCTCTTGCAGAGGACCTGTGTTCTGTTGCCAGCAACCCCATGGAGGTCCACAACCATGCATAACTCCAGCTCAAGAGGATCAAGATCCTTTTCTGAATCCCATAGGCAGCAGGCACAGACACAGTGTACTACACTTGTGCAGAAAGACTTACTGTCTTAATCCAGTAAGGAACATCCCTCCATGGCCTCTGCATCAGCTCCTGCTTCCTGACCTGCTTGAGTTCCAGTCCTGACTTCCTTGGTGCTATGGAATTGTAAGCTGAATAAACCCTTTCCTCCCCAACTTGCTTCTTGGTCATGATGTTTGTGCAGGAATAGAAACCCTGACCAAGATACATACATATAAACTGTAACAGTAAACATCTCACCATGCATTCTAAGAGCTCTGGGAAGGCGATAGCTTGGACATCTTTTATCACTATTAATTGGTAAGTAACAATGGTGCACATTTATTATACAATGTAGCAGCCCAATACACAATACACTGTGGGGTGTTCCACAGCAGATTCACAGGATGTCGGGGGCTTCTCTAATTAATCAGGGGCCTATCCAAGCTCCTCACTGTACACACTCACCAAATACCTTCTCTTCCCTAAAATATGGACCTTAGTCCACATTTCAAGCCATTCTTGATGCCTGGACTACCTCCAGTGTAGGAGGGTCAGCGGGTGGCAGCTCACACCTTTCCTATGCTTTTCCACAGCCACCACCCTGGACCTCCTGTCATGACCACTGTAGCCACCTTCTGGATATCCTCTCACCACCCACCCTACACACCCTCCCCTACCCTCTCTCACCCCTCCCCACCTCTCAGTCATTTAGCATTCATCCTTAGACCTCTGGCAGGTGACAATCTCCGCCCTCCACTCTGCAGGCACACTGCAGCCTTTACGCCCCTCCTCTCCTCAGATGGAATCCACCCATCCTGCAGGACGGCTCTGCCCTCCTTCTCCATGTTCAGTGACACAAATCTTCATCACACTTGGGTTGCAACCAGTGAGTTTCTCTGGCTTCATATCTAATGATTCTACATGTGTATGTGCACATGTAGTGTGTATGTCTGCTTGCGTGCGTGCATGCGTGCATGTGTGTGTGTGTGTGTGTGTGTGTGTGTGTGTGTGTGTGCAGGCCCCAGGACGTTAATGTTGGCTGTCTTCCTCAGTTGGGTTCCACCTTATCTATGTATTAAGGTAAGGTCTCTTGCTGGACCTCAGAGCTCGCTGATCCAGCCACTCTAGCTTGCCAGTTTGACCTCTCATTTCTATATCCTGAGTGCTGGAGGTCCAAACTCTGGTTCTCACACTTGCAATGAGCCAACTGCCCAGCTCCAGTGTACTTAGATTGTTGTTGTTGTTATTGTATCTGTTGCATGACGGGAAGGGGGCCATGTGCCAGGGAGAACTGAGAAACACCACAGGTTTTCACTGAAGGCCCAGTGTGAATAGGGAGCAGGTCTAGGGAGGCTCCTGTAGCCCTCACACCAGGCAAAGAAACAGACTCAAGGCCTCAGCGGGGGTTGCTGGAGAGGGTTAGGCAGAGAGAGGGTTAGTCTTTCAAGTACTGAGCAGCTGGTGTCAGAAGCTTTCTATTCATGTGACATACAACTTAGAGGGAAGGTAGGTGATTCCCCAAGTTCACACTCAATTAACTGGCTGAAAAGGAGAAGTCTAGAGCCGAAGACCCTCAACAGATTAGAGCCTCACCAGAGGCTACTCCTCGCCTTGCCCCCCGCCCATCACAAGTGCCAGTCATCAGGAATGGTGAGGGAGGGCACACAGACAGCAGTCAACAAGTTGAGCTCATAGGTTACATCACCTGAGAAATTACTAGACATGTGACCTCTCTGACCCCACCTCAGACCTACCAAATGGTAAAGTCAGGTGCCGTGGGGGTCACCAAGCTCTGTCTTCTTGAACCTTCTAGGGGATTCTGTGTACACAAAGGTTTGAGACACTCCAGGGGGAAATGTGCTCTGGCCTGTGGCTTGGAGAATGGGTCTCTTGCCTCCTTCTCCTTGGGTTAAGAGCTGAGGAGGCCATGCACTAAAGCAGGTTAAGTGGCCAGTGCTTGGGGCAGGGGGGGGCGGGGCGGCGTCACTGTACCAGACTCAGTCTCTTCTACATGGAGGCCCAGCCCTGGCCTTCTGCAGGCCTATGAAATGATTCACCCGAGGGCTATAGCAAGTGTATTTGCTGTCTGGTTGCCTTGACAACTTTCCCTGACCCCGTTCCAGCTTAATATTAGCCAAAGACAAACAACTTAAAAGCCAAGCATCAGAGATGATGCAACTTCCGCGTGAGCCCCGGGAGGCCATGAAGCACCTGGGCAGTCAGCAACCGGAGTGTGATGTCACCCAGAGAAATGAAACTTCCGCATCAGCCCCGGGAGGCCACGAAGCACCTGGGCAAGCCTCAACTGTTGTGTGATGTCACATGGAGAAATGCCTGCTCATGGGCGAAGGTAATCACATGACCTGGCTTGAGTGCCCTAGTCATATAAGGGGAGGGGCCCTCCGCTGAGCTGGGATTCCAACCAGAGCCGAGCACAGACAGGGATTATGTGTGTCATCATGAGGAAACCCTTCACTCATGTGACTGACAGGATCTTTTCCCTCTGCAAAGTTTTTGTTTAAGAGCAAGAATTCAGAATAAGAACTGGGATCAGAACCAGGAGCTGGACCTGCCCTTTGATGGGTGGCTTCAGACAGGTTGTCCAGACTCTCTGAGCCTTGGTCCCTGATTTATAAATAAAGACAGAAATTTCTGTCTCACAGAATGGCTGAGAAAATGAATGGTAGCTTTGAAAGGGACAATGCAACACCGGCATGTGGTGACAGCTTCCTTTGTCCCTGAGACTGGCTGCGAGCTTTCCTGTTTGGTCTCAACCCCAGAGCTGATTAGAGGTGGTAAAACAGCAGGCATGGTGGCGCACACCTTTAATCCCCACACTTGGGAGGCAGAGGCAGCCGAACTCTGTGAGTTCCAGGCCAGCCTGGCCTATGTAGTGAGGTACAGGACAGCCAGAGCTATAAGAGAAACCCTGTCTCGAAAACCCAAAACCACGCCAAACCAAATGTCTGGGTGAGAAGTCCTCCGGCAAAGTGCAACATAAACACCTGGAGGGTGAGGAAAATCAGAAAAACAAAATAAAAACAGAAAACCAAGATGGCACCCAGGTCAGGTAGGCTCGGGGACATTAGAGATGATGTCAGAAAAACGGCTGCACAAGAGGCAGGAAGGAGCCGCACACTTAGGAACACCACCTCTGAGCTTGACGGCTAGAGAGTATAATGACTGCTGCGTAGACAGGGTCTTGGAAGACCAGGCTGGCCTGGAGCTTCTAGAGATCCTCCCGCTTCTGACTCCAGAGTGCTGGGATAAAAGGCTCGTACCACCACGCCTGGCTAAGCGTAACACTTTAAAAAGCAAATTTATAAATTTAAAAAGTAAATTTTCAGTTGCCCAGGAAAGTCCCATGTGACACTTCCAATGGATCTGCTGGGGTTTTGTTTTTCTCCTTTGAAAAAAAAAATTACCTGTGTGTGTGTGTGTGTGTGTGTGTGCGCGCGTGCGTGCGTGTGTGTGTGTGTGTGTGTGTGTGTGTGTGTGTGTGATGCATGTGTGTGCCTGTAAAGGCAGGAGGATACCTTACGAAAGTTGCGCCCCTCTTTCCCCCATATGAGTCCCAAAGACTGAACTTGGATCACTAGACTTGGCAGCAAGCGCCTTTCCTCACTGAGCCACTTTGCTGGCCCTTGGCTGTGTTCCCACTTCTCACCTGTCTGTCAAAGCAAGGTGCAGGGTTCAGAGCTCTGCGCCTGCTCAGACAGCACTGGAGCACATGAGTCCTTCCATGTCATAGTTTAACATTCTAAGCACCACCAGAGGTCAAGGATGGCTCTAGTTTATCTTGAAACAGAAATGACTGTTCAGCCCTCCTCCCTCCAGCCCACTCTTTCTGTATTTATTGGAATATGTCGTTAATAATGACATCATTATCTACCACAAACAGTCGCAGTGAAATACGTTTTGTTTTCTGAAACAGCGTCTGGCTATTAGGGCCCAAGTTCTATATGGCCTTAAACTTCCTGCACAGTTTAGACTGGCTTTGAACTCATAGCAATCCTACTGCCTCAGTGTCCCGGGTGCTGGCATTACTGGCATATGTCACCACACCAGTTATGACACTATGTTAGGACTCAGAAGTCAGGGGCTTACATATACTCCTTGACTCAGGTCACCCGCCAGTCGTGATCGACCTTTTGATACTGCAATGTGGTGTTGTCATCTACAGTTTATGCTCAGAACTACACAGTTGAATCACAAAACAGGATGACAAAAGTCCCTCATAAGGTCTTAAGTAAGCCTGTGGTTTTGTGTTGGGTCACATTCATCGCTGTGTCAGTCCCTCTACATGCAGTCCCAGATGCCGCCCCATGGGGGCGCTCGGTCACAGCCGCTGTCGGGCCATAGAGCAGTCTAATCCCTGAGACCCTAGGCTTTCCTCCACTCTCAGGACGTGCATGTGTGTGGTAGTGGGCTAGGGATACACCGACCTTTCTTACAATGGGCCCTTCGGTAAGGATATGACCCCAGCCACAGGACAACCAGAGTTCTACTGCTACACACAAGGACAAGCAGCTCGCTCCTCAAGTCGGCCTCCATTCCCCGGAGCCTCCCAGACAGAGGCTCCCAAGTAAGCGCCTATTTTGCTGCCCCACCCTCGGGTTCCCTGCCCTGCCCTGCATCTGGGGTCTCCAATAAAAAGGCTCTCGACCTCTGAAAATGTCCCCTTTCATTTTTTTTTTAACTTGACATGTGATTTTTTAAAAAGGTATAAAATAGATTAAGTTATTTTCAGAATGAATCCTTAAGTAAGGTCTTTGTTTATAAATTGCCACTCTGAGCTATTGAGACTGTCCTGAGGAGACTCCGGGCAGGTCATGAGAGTGTTCTGAGAGCCCCTGAGAGCGTCTCTCTTTGAGACAGGCCAAGCTGGGCAGGTGAGGTCTGCAGGCAAGCAGAAGCCTGGCATAGTTGAGATAGTGAAATCAGGACTCCATGGGTGATTCCAGGTGAGTTACTGGGTGGCTTTAGGTTTCATTTTCTTTTTCTCCAAACTGGAAACTGGAATCACTCCTTCAATTAATTAGCCGCCCCTTCCCGGATTGCATAGCACTTTAATAAGGGGAGTGGCCTGTGGTAAGTGAATTCTATGGGCACCTGTCTCATCCATAAACTCCATTATTTCAGCTGTGATAGTCTACGGCCATACTACCCTAGACACGCTCCATCTCATAACCACCCTCATCTACCCATCCTTTCTCCTTATTAGAGATGCCCATTGTTCACCTCAGGGAGCAATGCTCCCAGCCAAGAAACTACATTTCCCAGACTAACTTGCAGGTAGGATGCTCCTAGATCACTGGTGTGGTCACTGAGATAGAAGCAGACACTGCTCAGGGGGCTTCTGAGGGAGCACTTCGAGGGGCGTCTGAGGGAGTACTTCGAGGGGCTTCTGGGGGAGCACTTCAAGGGGCATCTGAGGGAGCACTTTAAGGGGCGTCTGTGGGAGCACTTCGAGGGGCTTCTGGGGGAGTACTTCAAGGGGCATCTGAGGGAGCACTTTGAGGGGCATCTGTGGGAGCACTTCGAGGGGCTTCTGAGGGAGCACTTCGAGGGGCGTCTGAGGGAGTACTTCGAGGGGCTTCTGGGGGAGCACTTCAAGGGGCATCTGAGGGAGCACTTTAAGGGGCGTCTGTGGGAGTACTTCGAGGGGCTTCTGGGGGAGTACTTCAAGGGGCATCTGAGGGAGCACTTTAAGGGGCTTCTGAGAGAGCACTTCAAGGAGGCTCAGTTGACAAGCAGCTTTGCCCACTATCTTCATTTTCATTTTCTGGTCTATAATGAGGATAGGATGACTGGAGTTGTGGTGGCAGTGCCATGACCATATGGCAATCTTGACAATAGAAGACACACCTCATCCTAAGTGTGGCAGTACAGAAAGGTAGTAGGAGCCTGGGAACGGGAACACGGTGTAGAGCCACTACACAAGCCCTCGCCCATCCACTTCAGGTTTTCTTCAGGTTATAGATGAACAAACTAGTCAATTGATTCATCATTTGGATGAGTTTCTCCAGAATGTGGTAAAGCCTTGCTCCCTAGAGCGGTGCCCATGGAAGGTTGTAGAACCTTTAAGAGGTGGGGCCTAGAGAGAGGTCTTCTTGTCACTGGGGGCATGTCTTTGGGTGGGGTATTGGGACCTCAGCTCCTTTCTCTTCTTTCTTTTCCACTCCAGGCAGGGCCCTGCCACCCAATCCTACCACACTGTGACCCTGCTCATGGCCCTAAAGCAATGGGCAAGCCAGGCATGGACTGGAGCCTCTATAAATACGGGAAGGGATCAGACAGTTTGAGTGACCACAACAAACATCCCAGTACATTATTCTAATGGTCCAGATAAAACACTTCACATCACTGATACAGATAAGCAGCACCTGCCTCTCTCTACCTGTGGGTCCCACAGCTGCACACCAAAACTACTTCAGAACCCCATCTGTACTGCACAGGCTTCATTCTTTAAACAACATATTCACCAACTATTTACACAGCATTTATGCTGCATTAGGCATAAGTTGTAACTGTGAGCTTTTCAACCCAACCTCTTTGTTCAATTACTCTGAGACTTAATTATTTATGAATATATGCCTAGCTCATAAGTGTTAGCTTGTTCAGCAACTAGCTTGTAACTTATATAATCTGTTTATTCTAGTCTATGTCTGGCACAAGATTCATACGGCCGACTTCCTCAGAGTTGGGGCAAATCTCTCCACCTCCTGCTCTATCCCAGAGTTCCTGTCTTTCTGCTGGATGTCCCACCTTCTAATCCTGCCTCACCTGATTGGCCATCAGCTTTTTATTGACAGATGATGCTTCCACACAGTGCACAAGAGAGTCTCTCTACAATAAGTGCCACAGAAAGGCTGTGAAGTGTAGGACACGTGGGTTATATTCAAATGCCAAACTATTTCATGTGAGGAGTTTGGAGGCTCCAGGGACTTCAGTATTCTCTCTGGTACACCTCTCTTTCCTGTAGACACCAGAGATCACTGTATGTGAATTAGTGAGTGTGTGGGTGAATGAATGAGTGAATGAGACAGAAAGGATCTTGCTGTCTATAGGAACATGGTGGAAACACAGGTCCACCCCTTGACAAGCACAGCGATGATTATTTTAGGTAAGAGGCATCAATGGAAACGAACATCTGTGGGAGGAAATACGATGAGGAGGAAGTTTGCATAATGTCAGTGTCTCCTCATGACACTTAATATAGCAAGGGAAGGTGGTGACCTTGGAGTGGAAAGGCTTGGTGGACACCACCTGCACCAGGTGACCAGTTGCCATAGTGGTAATCTGACACATATTCTCTTGCCTGGAGAATCTGGGATGGATCAACATAAACTATGATGTTCCAGCCAAAAGTGTCCAAAGTAGGCAGTCACTTCAGCCAAACACAAATCTAATGACATTCTAAAAAAAAAAAAAAAAAAAATCCAGGCCGTGGTGACACATGCCTTTATTTCCAGCACTTCAGAGGCAGAGGCAGTCGGAACTCCAAGTTCAAGACCAATGTGGTCTACAGAGAGAGTTGCAGGATAGCCAGGGCTGCCATACAGAGCAACCCTGCCTTGATAAAACAAAAACAAAACCAAACAAAACTAATGAACCAAGCAATCAAACAAAAACAGCAACAATACAGCAACAAAAAGGACATTTATTCTACAATCAAATGGCACTTGTGGAGTCCTCTCAGTCCAGAGACCACAGAGACATAGAGGTCGATTGCCCTGGTGATGCCTGCTGGGCTCCCAGGCCAGACCCAGACACCAGTGGGGCAGAAATGGGATGTATGTACAATGTACAACATCTGATGTAAGTTGGTAGCTCTGGTTAATTTCCTGGTATTGGTGACCGCTCTCATGTACAGTGTTGGGAAAAAGTGAAGAAAACTATCTGGGAATTGTTCATACCACACTTGCCCAGGCCTGTGTCCTAGTTAGGGCCATCATTGCTGTGAGGAAACACTATGACCAAAAGCAAGCTGGGGAGGAAAGTGTATATTCGGCTTACACTTCCACAGCACTGTTCATCACTGAAGGAAGTCAGGACTGGAACTCAAACAGAGCAGGAACCTGGAGGCAGGAGCTGATGCAGAGACTAGAGAGGGGGTGCTGCTTACTGACTTGCTCCTAATGGCTTGCCCAGCCTGCTTTCTTACAGAGCCCAGGACCGCCAGCCCAGGGATGGCACCACTCACAATGGGCTGGGCTCTACTCCATCAGTAACCAGTTAAGAAAATGCCCCGCAAGCTTTCCTACAACCTGATCTTTTCTCAATTTAGGTTCCCTCCTCTCAGGTGACTTGAGTTTACGTCAAGTCGACATGAAACTAGCCAGTGTAGTCTGAAATCATTTTGAAAACCAAAACAAAATCCGCCCTGTTTTGCAACTTCTCAGGCTTCCGACAGCTGTGTGTGGAGTCAGTCGCTTCACAGATTACACCTTGTTGACCTGCGGGTCTGCCTTCCCTGTTCGCCCCATCTTACAAACCCATTTGCAGGGAGGGTATCCAGTTACTGAGTTGGTCTCCTGAATCCCAGAAGTCACCGCCAAGACTTCTCTTTTTCTCTCATTCTATGGCGACCCCACCTGTGAGCCTTGTGTTCATCTGATTTCTGTTGCTGCAACAAAATACCAGAGTCTGGTATTCTATAAGGAGAGAGTTTGCTTAGCTCACAGCTCTGAAGGCTGGGAAGCTCACGGTTGGCTTGCCCCATCTTCTGAGGTTCTCATTGCTGGTAAGGCCCTCACTAGAGCAGGGATTCCCAACCTTCCTAACGCTGCCACCCTTTGATACAGTAGTGACCCCCAGCCATAAAATCATTTCTGGTGCTACCTCATAACTGAAGTTTTACTACTGTTATGAATTGTAATGTAACTACTTGTGCTTTCCAATGACCTTAGGTGACCCCGAAGGGGTCACAACTCACAGGTTGAGAACCATTGCTCTATAGCATTCTAGGAGGCATAGGGCATCGCATGGTAAAATGGGGCATCCAAGAGAGCATCAAACTGGCTTTTAAACAGACCTATTGTAAGGGGGAATTCATTGTTATGGTTTAGATAAATGTCCCATGAAAGCCCATATCTGAAAAGCTTGGTCCCCAGCTCACAGTGCTATTGGTTTAGCCCTTTAAGAGGTGAGACCTAATGGGGAGGTTGCCTGGCCACTCTGGGCATGCTCTCAAAGGGGTTGGTAGCAGCCCAGCCCTTCTCGCTGTCTCTGCTTCTCAGCTGCTATGAGGTGAGCTGCTCCAGCCCACCATGCTCACCCCTAATGCTCTGCCTCATCACAGCCCGAAGGCAACGGGGCCTCAGACACTGTCCTGACTGGTTTTGTGTCAACTTGACACAGAGAAAGGAGCCTCCCTTGAGGAAATGGCTCCATGAGATCCAGCTGTAAGGCATTTTCTCAATTAGTGATCAAGGGTGGGAGGGCCCCTTGTGGGTGGTGCCATCCCTGGGCTGGTAGTCCTGGTTTCTATTAGAAACCAAGCTGAGCAAGGCAGGGGAAGCAAGCCAGTAAGTAACATCCCTCCATGGCCTCTGCATCAGCTCCTGTCTCCAAGTTCCTGCCCTGTGTGAGTTCCAGTTCTGACTTCCTTTGGTGATGAACATCAATGTGAATGTGTAAGCTGAATAAATCCTTTTCTTCCCAACTTGCTTCTTGGTCATGATGTTTGTGCAAGATAGCAACCCTGACTAAATCATGAACAAAAATAGGTGGAAGGAAGCTGACAGACACGTGAACCCACAGATGGGCTAATCTGTTCATGAGGACCAAGCTCTTACGACCCAGCTCCACATGCTCTTTCAGAGTACTTTACAGTGGAGGTTTTAGTTCTAACCACAGCAGGGATCATCTCCTAGAATGTACTACCAGCCAGGCTGCTTCCCACCACTCTCTGCAGTACCCACACCATGCTGTCATTTCTAAGCAAATATGACTCTTGCCCTCCTGAGTTTTCTTCTTCTCCACCTTCAACTTCCAAAGGGGAAGGAAGACCTCATATCACTGTCCTAATGTGACAGCTCCATATCCTGTCCCTCCTCTCAGCCCCCCACCCTCACCCGCCCCGGGAGCTTGTGTGGCAGTCACCAGTGTGAGAGCTTTTAGTCCCACCTTCCCTCACTGAGAGTCTGACTGCCCACGACCTGCCCAGAGGGGCCCTTCTACTTTCATTGGCGCCTCTGGCAGACGGAGGAAAGGGAACGGGAGGGTCTAAGGCTCTTACTGCTGAGCCCTGGATGACTCTGCAGAGACATTTCCTGGGAACTTGCTCTGGCCTAACCCTGTGTGGCAACCGGCTCACGCAGCCACCTCCAGAGACGCTGACCCACCACTCAGTCCTCTTACTTCCTGATTTAATACTAAATACAGACAAAGCTTTCTACACGCACATGTGCTGAGGAACCAAACCAGCAAGGCTAAAAATACCCACTCCTCACACCTCATTCCCTTTTCTAAATTTATAACTCAGGAGCCTGGAGATTCTGTCAGAATGTAGTAACTCCGACTGTGAGCAGCAAGAGGGTTACAAGGCAGACTGTCTGAGACACTAGGAGTCCAACATCAGTGTGCTCTGCTGTTTGGGATGCTCTTCCTGGGGCTGGGCCTGAGCATCAGGCAGGGGACCAGCAGGCTGAGCTCATGGTATGAAGCATGCTTTTCCCGGCTATCCCCTGGTGTCCAGTTTGACACATGGATAAGCATGCTCCTGCTTCCAGGAAAGCTGACTCAGGCATGTCCGAACCATTCTCTCCTATTCATTCCTTCCCTTACAAACAGTTACTACACACCCACAATGTGTCAGATAAAAACCCACCCTCCCAGGAGCTCGCATTTTATCAGAAAGACAATAATAAAAAGTATATAGCATGTTCATCTGGGTTAAGTGTCACAGACAAAAAGAAAGGACAAAAAAAAAAAAGGGTGGAGATGCTAGGAAGACCCTACTGAATAATACCACAGATGCAGATGCAGCTGTGCCATGCACCTGTGCTGTCCACCTGTTCTGTGCACCTGTGCCATGCACCTGTGCTGTCCACCTGTGCCATGCACCTGTGCTGTCCACCTGTGCCATGCAGGTTCTTAGAAACATGTTCCAAGCAGAGAGGAAGCCATTGCCCAAGCCTGAAAGTGGGGTACACCTGGAGTCCTTTAGGCCACTGCAGCTGGTTGCAGTGAGCAGACACCACTATGTTAGGAGCTACACAGGCCATTGTGAGGGCACCAATTCCTACTCAGAATTAGGGCATGATCCCATCAGAAGAAGGCTATGGGCTGAGGAGCGGCCGCCGCTGACTTCCCAGAAGAGTGGGGCTGCTGAGTTAACTCCTTGAATTACAGAGGAAGCAGGAGTACACAAGGAGGCAAGGAGACATTAAGGACAACAGGACAAAGCAGGCAACGGCTGGCTGTGAATCACAGCAGAATGGCAAGAGGGGCAAGTGTCCAAATCCGTTGCAGGTTGAAGGGATGCCGGCATGAGAGAAACAGAAGTCAGCTGTGTCTCTAGGTGTGCGACCTAAGCAATGACAGCGCAGCTGTCTTTGACTGTAGGAGGAAAGACTAAGGATTTGGCCTTCAACCTACAACCTAGGAAGATGGTCTCAGACATCCCTATGATGTAGGAGCCAGTAGGTGGTGGAGGGTGAGTGAGCTCTGGAGGGGCTCGGGCTACAGCAGCCCCTGTAGCTCCTGCTGACAGAAAGCTAGATGTGGTGAATTCACCAAGAAGGTGGGGGCTGGAAGACCCAAGTGCTAAGCACTGGGGCACAGCTGCATTCACACAGAGGCACAGGGGCCAGCCGGGAAGCTGCCCCCTGTAGCTGTGCCACAGAGCTCTGTGCACAGATTTGCAGTTTCTGTGCTGGTGTGTGACACTCTAATTTACAACCCTGGAATTACGACACAGGGCAATGTGGCCAAGGAGAATGTCAAGAATTCAGAAGGGCAAAGGTGACTGAGGAGAGCTGGAATCCTGTGATGTTTTGAGCAGAGAGGGAGAGCTCACATCCATGAAAACAGCAAGATGACATTTAGAACGAGGAAGCAGCTCCAGCAAGGGCCTGGAGATGACATTCCAAGGAGGAGGAAGTAGGGTGGAGTGTGGAAGACAGCAGCCCATTCTTTCTGGCTGGTCCCTAAAGGGGAACGTAGACGTGAAGCTGACCGGAAGACACTTTACTGTTGGGGATTGGTCCTATTGCTTTGAATTAGTCCAGCCCCCCCAAATGGAAATCTGCCTGTTCAAACCGCTGAAGGTTCTTGTCCCCAATTGGCTTTTGATCAACCAATAAAGAGCCAACAGCCAATGGCTGGGTAGGTAAACTGAGGTGGGACCTTTGGATCTGCACAGGCTAGGAACTGGGAGGAAGGAGAAGGAGAATCGCCATGATTCGGAGGGAGATGGATTAGATTTAGAGCTGCAGAAGGAAAATCATCCGAAATGTAGGTGAGAAAGAATGCAGCCCCAGAAGCCTCTTAGGCAGCAAAGACTAGGGGGCTGCCCAGAAGGAGAGGGCAACAAAGATAAAATATAGAATTGGAGGGTATTAAGTCAGCAGTACTGGAGGAAAATATGTGCTAGCAGGGGAAGGTTCAGGAGTGCTCAGCCTTTGAGCTAGTCACGACACGTCAAAAATTAACTGACAAATGTGTCTTTCATTTTCAAATCCTAAAAGCTCCTGGGTGGGCAGGTGTGCAACCCACCGCGAGCCAGAATGGTTAACAAATTGCTGCTATACTTTACCAGAACAAACCCACAGCGTTGAGGATCTTTACAGGGTGGCCTTACCTTTGGGGAGCCATAAGATGGAGGGCTCCTGAGGATCCCAGGGGGCTCTCTTGGGAACATGTCATCCTCTTCAATTTATGAATGCAGAGATGGACTGGGAGCCACTTGTTCATGTCTACGCCTTAAGAACAGGCTACAGGTTGTGACTTGACCGGATGCCTGGGAGGAAGTGAGCTGGAGTAGGTTGCGGTGCTGTGACCTGGAAATGCAGGAATGGAAGTGAAGGGTCAGGTGTCCGTGGGCTAAACCGAGAAGAAAGGGGTCAGAGGGCACTGTGATGGAAAGGCAGAACCCGAAAAAGGGAGCAAAGACAGGGCTGGGCTCTGGAGCTTCAGCAGGGGCTAGGAGAACTAACAAGGGAACGGTTCCTCCCGGAACTCCTCCCAACTACACTGCTACACTGTTCTCTGAGAAGCCAGCCCAGGCCCCAGTGCAAAGCGCTTGGGAAAGTGCTGTGAGCAGACTAGAAAGTGGTCACGGGAAGGAACACACAGGGTTTAACCACAGGGCCAGTTAACTGACATCAGTAAAGACTCGGGGTGCTTCTGGGCACAGCCAGATGTGACCCCATGTCTCTCCACATACAGGGCCCCAAAGGGAGCTTGTGGTGTTGGCCCACAGCACAGATCTCTCCAAATATGAGCCAAATATGAGTGGCCAGAGCCCCAGAACATGGATTCAGTTTGACCTAAGTGACCTGTTCTACCATGGACGTGGTTACATGAACATGTTTTGTTTGCTTGGGGGAGGCAGGATCTCATATAGCCCAGGCTGTTTCTGAACTCACTATGTAGCTGAGGATAACTTTAAACTCCTCCCGTCTCCACCTCTCACGTGCTGGGTGTCCATGCAGGAAGTGTAATGTGATGGTGGGGACTGAACCCAGGGCTTCATACACGGTAGGCAGACACTTTACAAACTGAGTCGTATCCCCAGCCCTACACGAACCTTTATAGTCACAGAACACATATAGTCACAGATCAATACATTTACCAAATAACACTGATGTGGATAACAGGTAGGTGAGTTCCAGCAAGGGCAGGTGTGGGATGTGGGGTGTGGGGTGTGGGGTTGTTTAACTTTGCTAAGGTTTCAGTGTCATTGAATGACAGGCCTAACTTTGGGCTTGGTGGAAGCTAGTGTTCTGCTAATACATCCCAGAGGTCTATGTCCTGATAGTCAGACTCAGGCAGCTGACAAATGACTGTTAGGGGAACTAAAGACAGCCCCAGATGATTTTGGCTTTGGAGCCACAACGTTTTAAGTCTCCACAACCAGAATATTCTAACCAGTGAGCGAGTCTGTACAATCTTTACAGATGCGGCTTCTCTCAGGGACCGTAGTTCACAGTGGAGAGGGGTATTCTGGGAACATCTTGTAGCACTGTGTTTTCATGGTGGCAAGTTCTCATTCACTGAGCCTGATTCCCTTTCTTGCACGTCTTAATGTCTGGCCTCTGCCTCCAGATCTACTGCCTTCCAGACTGTGGAATATGGTGGGAGGAAGTGGCCACTCCCAGGGCTGCCCCACCCTAGCCTCTCTGGGACTCTGGTGTCTTCTTGGAATGCCAGTTCTGTGTCATTTTCCGAAGCGTGTGATCTGAACATTCTATATGAAGAGCCATCGGAGCCCGAGTGGCAGGTTTGTCTGTGACTGCCCTAGACAGCAAGTGAGACAAATTAAGCAACTGAACTCTAAGAGCCTGAGCACTGGCCTTCCCCTCCCCATTGACGTTTTCTGGGAACCAATACAGTCAAGGGCTGTAATGTATTCCATCCCGTTTAAATGTTTAAAATCTGAATGTTTCTAGTGCTGAAGGACCACCAATCAAGGAGAGTTCCTTTCCCACTGTCCCCATCGGTGACTGTACAACCAGACCCCCATCCTCTGTGTCTGGCGTTCACAGAGCCAAGCCAAACCTGGGATCACTACTAAGAACAACCCTTTGCCACACTGTGCAAATGACAACTCACAGGGTCCTGGAGGATGCTTTTGGGCACTGTGTATTCAGATGCTGATATCTGTTTCCAGAGGTCCGGTGGCTGTCCAGACTTTGGTGTTACTATGAATCATCTCCTAACTTAGTATTCTGTAAACATTGTTCTCCATTACCATCTCACTGGTCAAATAAAGAGCTGAACAGCCTATAGCTAGGTAGGAAAGGAAAAGGTGGGACTTCTGGGTAGAGGGTATCAGGTGGGGACCAGGGGAGTCACTGTCTGGACAGGGATGAAGAAGGAAGTACCAGGACCAGAGACTAAGATGGCTGGTAATGGGCCACGTGTCTGGGAAGTAGTCCAGGCTAGCACTGTCAGGTTCTAATAGCTATAGTGCCTAAAGCTTATAATAAACACAAAGGTCTCTGTGTCGTTATTCGGGAACAAGGGAGGGCACAGAAAAGCCCTGTACTTTTACAAAGGGGCATCATCTTGAGGTAGCTCTGTCTTCCTCCTGGTCCCTATGCACCCTGGCCACGCTGACCACTGGCAAGGGATACAGTGATGCGGCCCAGCGGTACATCTTCCTATCCGTGATTCTGGGCTCGACCGTGTGGTCTGAGTCTTATGCACTCTTGCTAAGACCCCATCTGCTCTCACAGGGAGCCTGGGTTAGTCACTAAGAAGATCAGATCACTGATAGCAATGACAGGTCACCCCTGCAGCATTCCCTACATCCCAGCTGTCTTCAAAGGACACTACTTCCCTGGGGGAACACTTGGCCACAGTGGAGATAGTTGGGTTTGCTGTTGAGAGCTTGTGTGCAGAAGTTAGGGATGTAGGCTCAGCATCTGACAATGGCTAGTCCTCCACAGGGATTTGCCTCATCCTAAATGTCAGTAGGACGCGCGTGAAAAAGTCTGCTTTAGAGAAAGACCCCAGCTGGCCTCCCCACCACCACAGTGAGTGAAGCTAGACAGCACCACCAGGAGAGCACCCCACGGATACCAGGCACATTATGAGGAGCAGTGACCGCTGCACTCCATCATGTTTGGGGGTGAACTGTATGCAAGGAAGTCTGAAACTGGATGCTTGGCTGGGCATGTATGCACATATGCACCTACTCTATGTGGCTGGGAAGGCAGGGGTGGCTGGTCACGTGTCACACAGTCTGAGCTACACATAGGGAAATTCTTGGTGCGATTTACAGACATATGCGCAAACATACACATGTATACATATACACATACATACACAAATATATATAACAGGCATATAAACATATATACATGCACACACACATACACACTCATACACATGTCCTCATTATTTGGCCACACTACCCCACTGTCCTCATTATTTGGCCACAGTTGTCCCTATGTGCCTCTCTCATGACACAAATGCTTTAGAAATGACGCTTCAGGAGTGTGAGCCATGGCTGGGGTCAGCGTCAGCAGCCCACCCAGAGCCCAGCTGAGATGCTTATTCATGGTGAGACCTTGAACAAGTTCCTCAGTTTCTAGGAGCCTGCGTTTCCTTTCTGGCAAATGGGAGCAGCTCGCCAGAGCAAAGTCCTTACTATCAGTGACACAGCAGTGGGTGCCCAGGGTCACTCAGAAATCACAGTGCATGGGGAACAGAGACATGGCAAACACAGAAGGGAGTGGCTGCCAGGTTTCACTATGGCTCCCACAAAGGACTAAGTCAGTTACTGGTTTTGAAATCATTTCAAGAGTCTGGTGGCTTGCGCTCAGAAGAGATTAATGGAGCCTTCATCCGAGACTGCTATGGCTGTGACTTTGAACTCTTCTTTGGTATCCCAGTGGTGGGTGGAAGATGGGGATTGGTAGTAAGGTGTGGGTGACTTTGAAGACCTCCAGAAATAAAGCAGCTTTTCTTTAGAAGTTTGGCATTTCAGCTGCAGGTGTGTCCTTGGATGCCCTGTTGGGCCTCCCTGCCATGGATGAGCCCAGTCAGGAGAAACTGTGGAGGGAGCTGGGCTCCAGTGGGCCTCCATCTTTCTCTCTGAAGACAGTTACAATGCTGTTTCTGCTATCGCTGGGTAGCGGCTGCTAATTCTCAGCCAGATGCCTGGGTCCAAGCTCCCTGGACTTCCTCTTCCTCAGGGATAAGAACCTACTGACCCTCTCTCACAAGTTCTCCATGAGGACTGAGTTAAAATTGTCATGGAGGGCTGGAGAGATGGCTCAGTGGTTAAGAGCCCTGACTGCTCTTCCAGAGGTCCTGAGTTCAATTTCCAGAAAGCACAATGGTGACTCACAACCATCTGTAATAGGATCTGATTCCTCTTCTGGTGTGTCTGAAGACAGCTACAGTGTATTTACATATATAAAAATATATTTTAATATATAAAATATAAATAATACATATGCTTATATATTATTTAAATATGTTTCAAATATAAAATATAAATGTATTAGTATGTATTATATTTTATATATGTGTATATAATATGTATAATATAAATAATATATAATGTATAATTTATATAATATATAACAACTGATATATATATATATCAGATAACTATATATATATATATATATATATAGTTATGGAAGTATCCTCTCTTTTTATGTATTCATTTTTAACTTTATGCAGTTAGGTATAGATGGGTATGTGTATCTTTTGAGACAAGGACTCACAGACCCAGACTCTGGTTGCCAATGCCTCAAGCATCTTCCTAAGAATTCATGGATTCTGTATCTTTTGGTCATTGCATTATGCTGCTGAGGAGGAGGAGGAGGAAGAGGAGGAAGAAAAGGAGGAGAAGGAAGAGGAGACAGAATTTCTCTACACAGCCCTGGCTGTCCTGGAACTCACAAATTAGGCCAGGCTGGCCTTGATCTCATAGAAACCTGCATTCCTCTACCTCCCTAGCACTGGGATTCAAGGCATGCGCCACCACACAGGGCTACATTGTTGTTCTTAACCAAAACTACAAAGGGAACATGTGGTCACTGTGGACAATTGGAAACATACACACAGAAAAGAGGAAATTAAGCTCAGCTTAAGTCCCATTCCAAGAACTGTGGCTAACATCTTAGAGTACAGCCCCTGCAGATCCCCCCATTCAGTTGATGAATACCTATGCACACACATTTAAGCCAGCTCAGCACTCAGCCTCTGGCCCCAGAGGGCAGCTGAAAGGGGCATAGGGTCATAGCAGGCTGCTTAGAGCCGAGGCCTCCAGGAGGTCAAGACCCGACCTCTCTGCCTGCCTCTAGCCCTCAGCTTGTCCTGAGGCAGAACTCTGCACGCGATGCCCATGCCTGGGCTGCTCCCAGTTGGCATTCGTGGGGCAGCTTGTTGTGTGGGGTGATTGTGTCAGAGGAAAACCTGCAGGCACGTTGGGGAATGAATTAGGCCTTTGTGTGAAAGCCACTCCACCATGACCCAGGCTCTGGTATCCCACTCTGAAAGCCCAGTAATGACCAGGAGGGGTTAGCAACACAGGAACTTACTGAACACAGCACCAGTGGCGTTTAACCAGGTTTTTAGAAGCCTGGCTCCCTTCTTCCCATCTTTAATCAGGCTCCCTTGATTCCTTCCGAACCTAAGACGGTAGAATACATTGTGACTCTCCCACTGAATTTCCCACAGATCTCGACAGTCAGAACGCCTATGATTTTCTGTGTACATATTCTGTGTCAGCCCCTGTACAGAAATTATATGTAATCCTCATCTTGTTTTGTGAGACAAAGAAAAGTGCGGCTAGCTGGTTCAGTGACTTACCCAGATCCTGCTGTCACTGAGGGGTCGATGCTGAGCCCAGCAATCTCACTCCAGAGATCATGCACTTTACCTTAGCATGTGCGTACGTGTGTGTGTGTGTGTGTGTGTGTGTGTGTGTGTTCTTTTGATTTTGAGACAAGGTCTCCTGTGTCTCTGTCTGGCATTAAACTCACGATGTAGTCCAGGATGGTGGTGTACTTCTGATCTTCCTGCCTTCCCCTCTTGAGTGCAGAGATTGCAGGCATGCACCGCCATACTCGGTCTAAGGGGCGCTACGGGTCAATCAAACCCGGGACCGCTCATCATTTCCCCTCTCTCAGAAGCAATGGACTATAACTTCCTCAGCTGTGGTCAGCGGCTGTCCCCTTACCCACTTGTCTACCAAGTCTTTCCTGCTCAGCGGTTAGCACACTTAACTTTCCTCATCCTCTCACTGGCTTTGTAGTTTCATGATTGGTGGGCAGGGTGGGATTTGGGAAGACCTGTGGCTTTTGGATAATAGAATCAACAGCTGAAGACATTTCCCTTGATGGCATGGTTTGTTGGCAGGGTTCATCTGCAGGATGTGCATAGTTGGCAGCTGGGCTGGGGATGGAGGGAGCCTCGTTGACATCTGGTGACTGCTGTTGTCTGGGAAGTCTCAGTTCTCCTCATTGCTCCCCCTCCCCCCACCGTCTTCCATCAACCTTGCCAGCTTGCTTAAGGGGTGCTCTCAGGGCACCACCACATCCAACAAATTCTACTGCTAAAAGCAATGCATTTCAAAGTAAAGACTTTCCTCTTGATGGAGGTATGGCAAAGCTGTACTGTAAAGGACCATGTGCAACCTAGTGGGTTTCTGTGGCTTTCTTCGCAGAAAGCCTATTGTGGAGCTATGGAAGATCTACCCCAGGAAAATCAGCTACATTTGGTGTCTCCCTGTGCTACCACCCTTCTCTACTGGAGTGTGAGTCCTGAACACTAATGTGGTTTTAGAATTTTGCTAACTGGGGTTGGAGAGATGGCTCAATGATTCAGAGCACTGGCCGCTGGTGCAGAGAACCCAGGTTCAGCTCCCAGCATCCGCACTGTCCATAACTTGAGTTCCAGCGCGTCTGATGTCCTTTTCTGACCTGTTCATTCAGCAGGCATGCAGTTGGCACATATACATACACACAGGCAAATATCCATCCACATGAGATAAAAATAAATAAACGCTTAGAACGGTGTTAACCAAATTCCCTAGTCCTGGGCAATGGTAGCTGTCCACGCCACAAGACTGTGCTGAGGATAACACAGAACACACGGATTCTCATCAAAGAACTGGGACTGGAGAAACTCGGGTTAGTAACTCTATACCATGGATAAATAGACTCTCATCCTCAATTTCCTTATTCATAAAATATGGCTTTGTGACCTCAAAGCAACACAATGTCTCGGCACAGGTAAACGACCAATAAATAGTACTATTTATTGGTGAGTTCTGTTTAACTCCTGGAAGACGAACTTGAGAAGAAGATTCTGAGCAGTTCTTCTGGGACTGCAGTGAGAGTCGAGTGAATTACAGACAGAGCCACTGACACAGTGCACAGCCATGTCTGTGTGCATGCCTGCAACAGGTCACAGCACCAGGCAGGAGGCTTGGCCAGGGCTAAGACACGAGCCCTCAGCACTGTGTCCATGTGGCCAGCCGTGGGGGAGTCTGCTTCACTGGAGGGAAGCCAGCAGCAGCAAGCTTGCCTTCAATAGCTTCCTGGCCTCTCCTCACTCTGGTGGCCAGCTTTCAGATGCCCACATCCCTCGTTCTATGATACTGCATGGAACATAAGGCAGGTGAGCATGCACTTAAAATGTAGTTCATATTTTTAACTAGCATGTGTGTGTGTAGGTTTGTGCATGTAAGCGCAGGTGCCCATGGAGGACAGGATCCCTGTGGATCTGGAATTAGAGGTGGTTGTGAGTAACCTGAAATGAGTGCTGGGAATCACAACTGGGTCCCTTGGAATAGCAGTCTGGTCATTTAAATGAGGAATGTCCTCTGTGAGCTCGAATGTTTGAACGCTCAGTCCCCAGGTGTTGGTGCTATTTGGGGAGGTTCTGGTACCTTTAAGAGGTTGAGCCTGGCTGGAGGAAGTAGTCGCTGAGGGTGAGCTTTGAGGTTTTTCTTTGATGTTTGATAAGCCTGGCCCCTCTTCCTGCTCTCTGTGATTTCTGTGTGATCAGCAGCTTCCTGCTGCCATGACTTCCCCATCATGATCCTGTTCTCTGCCAATAGAACCAAATGCCACAACAAACCCAGCTTCCGTGAGCCCTGAGTTCTTTTGTCAGGATCTCTTACCACAACAACAGGAGAGTGGCCAATACGAGCAGAGCTTGGTCTTGGACCAATTGGAAGCCCTCTCTCCCTGGTGCAGCCCCGGCATACACTTCTCCCGTTCACAGCTTCCATTCATTTTCAGAGAGGTCTTCCTCCAAACTCCTGGTTAAGCATCACAACTCTAGGGCCCTTCCTCTTCTAAACAGCCGGCTTCTAGTGTGGTTTGGGGTGAGAGGTAACATTGTGATACAATTAGGATTAGCAGGGAGAGGCTGGGATGTGAGGAAAATCCAGATGTTTTCCTGTCTGCTACAGAAGTGAGCTTCACAGAAAGCAGAACGCTACTCCACCGAATGTGCTCAGGGTTCCTTTTGGCTGTGGAGTGAGCCAACTTTCATCCAGGTTTATGTCCATCTAAAGTGTCTGCCTGCTTCCTAATTCTCCTCCCACTGCTCCCAGACCACACTGGGAAAGCTCAGGCTTCCTTAGAGAGCTGTGGGTATTTCTGAAGGGCTGGCTGGCTCTTCCTTGGGGTGCTTCCAACAATGGTTCTTCTTAGTGGCCACATCTATGACTAATTCTTCAGGCTACAGTTTTTCTCACAAAAATGGTCGTGTATAATTTTTAAGAGAAAAGAATATCCCCAGAAGAACTATAGCATCCAACTAGATCTTTCTCTAGTTTAATTTTTTTTAAATCTTCTGACTCAAAGGAAGAACAAGAAATTTCCCGCAGGTTCTGAAATATCTGTTGCCATCCCATGGAGGGCAAGCTGAAGTCTCTTGGGATACAAGGTGGCAAACAAAAAGATAATTCTGGACCCCACGTGTCCAATGTGAAATGTAAGCAAAGCCACTTTCTCCCTAGCTGGCCAGTTCTCCCTCCTTCTCCTGGCCCCATCTATGCTTGCTTCAGGTTGGGAGGGAGGGAGTCAGAGCCAGGATGGCTGAGGGCAGGGGGCATTGGCCTGACGGTTGTCCTCTTGCAGCTCCTGTGGGATGATGGGATGCCTCACTCCAATTGAGGCATCGGGGATGTCTTTCTCATAGTCCATTTATCACTGAGCCATCACAACAGTTCAGCTGAAGTGGCAGAGGCATTCCCAGTTCACAGTGTCCCCTGCTGAGTTCTTGAGAATGGGGAGGGCCACAGGTGGAAAGATCATAGCTGTTTGAAGTTGGCAACTCTACAGAAGAGGGTGTGGGTCACAGAGAGGTCACAGGAAGAGGATTTCTGCCTCAGGCCCTGGTAAACAGATTCTGGCTTTTCAGCCATCTTTGGCAGCACTGAAGATTGGGGGATGGAGTGGGGGTGGGTGGGACAGGGCTTGGTGGCAGATAATTAGGGTTCAAATCCTGGCTTTGGACAACCTCAGGCAGATTTCTTAATCTCTTTAGGCTCTCTCTCCCTCATCTGTGGAGTGACGATAACACCTGTAACTTGGGAGGTATGTGGCTTTGAGCATAAGGCCAGCACACAGCAAGTGACCTCGTTGGTCTTGCCAGTTCTAGCCAGTGCCACCAGCCTTTTTGGCTCACTGCCTGCTTTCTCTCATCTCCTGACCTTGCCTCTTGATCAACCCCCTTGCTGTTTCTTTTGAAATATGGATAACAACTAATTCTCAGCTAGCACATGAGCTGGTATTCCTGTCCCTACTTGACAGCTTAGACGCTGAGGCAAGCTGGGCCATTTCTACAAGGCTCAAGCTGCGTCAATACTGGGCTTTGAGCTTGGGTTGGAATCTAAATCCAGTCTCCAGCAGCTCTGTGGTAAATTCATGGTCCTAGGCCAGCTGTCAAGGGAGACCTGGGTGTGCCCAAGTGTTCCTGTCACCAAACTCTTCCCAAGCATTTTATCCCTGGCCTTTGGACAGTTGTCAAAGGGGAAGGCAGAAGGAATCTTTAGAGGGTGCAGAGAATGCAGTGCGGCCTTGAGCTGTTGCTGACTGTCCTTGCTATGTAGCAGGCTCCATGCAGGTCCTGAAGCTGTGAGATCTCCAATGTGCGAAACTAAGCTGTCCCACCCCGCCCATGCACACTCTCCAAGCACAAGGATCCTGCCCTGTTTTTCTGAGTCTCTTTCACTCACAACAGGGCCCATCCCTCAATAACATCTGATTGACTGATTGACCAACAGCCAGGTCAGAAGACAAAGGTCACACTGAACACAGCAGGACCTTGCTGGGCTGCTGAAGCAGGCGAGGGACCAGACCCTTGCCCCGGAAGCCTCCTGTGGAGAGCTAGGACATGAGAACAAACCGGTAGCACAGGTTCAGTCCGGTGGAAGGCTGCTGTCAACCAGGAAGAATCTCCTGGGACTGTTTAGACAAAGGAGCTAGAAACTGGGGACGTTCTGCTTGGCTTCCCCAAATCCCATCATATCTGAAGGCACCAACTCTGCCAAGACGTAGCATCTCTCAGATGCCTAAACAGAGGGCTTAGCAGGGCTGACCCTTTGCAGGAAATGTTCCTGCTCCTCCCTGCCTGCCCTTTCAGCAGGAAAAGCCTGGCCTCACCAGGAAGGATGTGGAGGACAAGGTGATTTAAAGGATGGAGAGGAGACTGATGTGGGAACGAGGGCGGAGGCAACTGAAGTTCATAGCCAGAGGAGGGAGGAATGAGGGGCAGGCAAGTCAATTGTCTCTTCCTGCTTTGTAGCAAGACCTCTTCTTCATCCCAGCCTGGGCTCTCTCCTCTCTCCATCTCTATCCTCCACCTGTGTGCTCTGCTCACTTCTCACTTCATTTTATCATCATTAGGCACCTCCTGCAGGCCACACACTTTGCCAGGCTCTACAGTCAATGGGCTCAAGTAGGGAGGAAAGGTCTGTACCCAGTTGGCTGTGGGTCCTGTGCGGCACACTGGGGCAGAAAGGTTGAAACATTTAGTCGCCCAGCCTCCTCCATGAGAGGGAACTGGCAAACCAGGGGAACACATCCAAAAAAAGAATGCAAACCCAGCAGAGGCCCTGGATGTAAGCTGCAAAGTGGTTAGGCAATGGTGGGCACATGGGCTTTGCTGAAACAAAAGCAGAGGGCTGTGCAATACAGTGTGGGCAAGGACAAACGGCGTCCAGATCCCAGGGTTGAGAGCGTGGGTAGGACCAGGATCTAGCTCTCTGCCGCGTGTACCCAGGGTTGCACAGGTAACAAGTGATAGGTACCAATCAGCCACAGAGTGCTTGCCTGGCCTCACTGAACCCTAGGTTCTCAGTCCCTATCGATGCAATGGAACCAGGCATGATGCCACATGCCTGTAATCCTCACTGGGGAGGCTGGGGCAGGAGGATGAGGAGTTCAAGGACAGCCTGGGCTACAGGAAAACCTGTCTCAAACAAACAAAACACCACCACCATCCACAGGGAAACCAAATCCAGGGTTGCTTCTTCATCATAGAAATGGAGTGGCTGAAATACCAGACGTTCTTGACTGAAAGTGATTTCGCCCCGGAAGACGTTGGGCATTGATGATAGGACTTTCCTTGTTCTAACCAGAAGCGGGGTGGGACGCTGCTCCTTGCCCCTCGGACACAGGCACAGGCAGCCAGACTATCTTGCTCTGCCTGTGGCTGACTGCAGTGCCATGCAGGGCAGAGTGAACCCAGGGGGTCTTTCTATATGGTGGTGCTGATGGTCGATGCCTGGATGGGGGAGTCAAACCCTGAGGAGCCAGGGACCCAGCTGAGCACGGGATACTTGCTGTGTGGGGCTGAGAAATGTCTCTATGCTTTAATATTATTATTTAATGGTTTTTGTCAAAGGCACTCTGAGCACATCGGAACGTCCTCCCTATGAGGGCCAAGCCTTTTCTCTGTTTTCTTTACTGTCAGGTACTCCGTGCTTGGCACATAACAATTGTTCAGTTAAACTTCCGAATGGGCGATGGAGAGATAACTCAGGTCCTGGGCTCCGTTCACAGCTCACAACTGTCTCTAACTCCTGTTCAAGTAGATCTGACTCCCTCTTCTGCTCCCTGTGGGTGGCAGGCACATGTGGTGCCTACAACTACATACATGCAAGCAAAAGAATAAATGTTTTTAATGTGTTTAACAAGGGCCCGCTGAGATGACTCAGGAAGCAGTAAGGAAGCTTGAAGCCAAGATCGACGACCTGAGTTCAGTCTCTGGAACAAGAGACCCTGGATTTTACAAGTTATTCTCTCTTTCTGCCCCTTCCTCTCACTCCCCCCCATGTGTGCCCCCCCAATTCAATTAATGTAAATTTAAAAATGAAATTGGCTCTGCTCTCCAGCTGAGGGTTCAGGTACTGGAGTCACAGGCTATGGCAATGGCCTCTCTTCTAAACCATTGACAAGAAAGATGTTTCCTTATTAAAATGTGCAGTCTTTTTGTTGTTGTTGTTTATTCATAGTAGTCATTTTGAAATTGCTTTGGGGAAGATTTATAGAGTTTCATCCTCACACACAATCATTCCTGAAAACTGTCTAGCACAATGGAGGGGTCAGGGCAGTGTGATGCAACAGGGCAGCCATCGCCAGCCAAATGGAATTGTAGCCACTTGATAGGCCATGGCATGAGCAAAGGGCTTGCTGCCTTCGGGAGCAGCTGCCCAGCGCTGTGACACATGGGCTCTTCCTGTGGGAGTGCTGTGCAAGCTGAGGCCACACAGCTGGCAGGGCTTCAGTCACTGCCTGTTTGCCTGAGGAAGCCCATTCATCATAGCACTGGCCACCAGGGCCTGATTGCACAAGGGAGCAAGGACCCAGCCAGAAAGCAAGTGCCGAAGGGGCCCCTGAAAACAAATGCAGGAAAATACACACGGTAGAAGCCTGGGTCCAAGCTCAGCAGGCCTTACCCAGCAATTCTGTGTTAGTGGGGGTAGGTGGACAATGGCAGGTGTAAGGTCTGTTTACCCTTAGAGTAGTGGCCCATGGGGCTTCAATGTAAGCTGGGTGTCTTAGTCAGGGTTTCTATTCCTGCACAAACATCATGACCAAGAAGCAAGTTGGGGAGGAAAGGGTTTATTCAGCTTACACTTCCACATTGCTATTCATCACCAAGGAAATCAGGACTGGAACTCAAGCAGGTCAGGAAGCAGGAGCTGATGCAGAGGCCATGGAGGGATGTTACTTACTGGCTTGCTTCCCCTGGCTTGCTCAGCTTGCTCTCTTACAGAATCCAAGACTACCAGCCCAGAGATGGTCCCACCCACAAGGGGCCCTCCACTGTTGATCACTAATTGAGAAAATGCCTTACAGCTGGATTTCATGGAGGCATTTCCTCAACTGAAGCTCCCTTCTCTGTGATAACTCCAGCTTGTGTCAAGTTGACACACAAAACCAGCCAGTACACTGGGGTTCATGGTTTGGGCTGGGTAGAGCAAAGCTATCATTCAGGCCCTTGGGAAATCTTAGCTGAGCTGCAAGCTGCCAGCGTCAAGGCTGCTGTAGCCAAGGAAAGTTCTTACTTCCTCTCTGAGCTGTGGCAGTAGTCATGTCTGACAATTATAAAAAGCCATGTAGAGGTGTCACAATAGTATATGGCATTAGTTCCAGCACTTGGGATGCAGAGTCATGGAGGTCTCTGAGAGTTCAAGGCCAGCTTGCTCTATATGGTAAGTTCCAGGCCAGCCAAGGCTACATAGTGAAACCCAGGTTTTTTGTTGTTGATTTAGTTTTTAAAGGCAGCTCCGTGGTAGACTGGGTGGCTACTCAGTGAGTAAATGCCTCACTGTGCAAGCACCAGGGCCTGAGTTCAGATCTCCAAGGTTTAAATTAGAAAACCAGGCTTGAGGCTCAGAGATGGCAACACTCGCCACTAACCCTGACAGCCTGAGTTAACTGTCGGAGCCCACGTAATAGGAGAGAACTGACTCCTTGTTCTCTGACCTCCACATGTGTGCTCCCTCATAAACAGATACACAGACAGACAGACAGACAGACAGACAAGACAGACAAGACAGATGTAGAAATGACAGCTAGACTTGGCCCTATACCCTGTAACCTCAGGGATGGCAAAGAGGATTTCTTCCTCTGGCCTGAACACAAGCGTGTGCACATGTGTGTGTGCGCGCGTGTGTGCACACACACACCACACACAGGGGCTATGCTGCATCTTGCAGGGCATGGGCTTTCATTAAGAGCTTTGGGGAAGCCGGGCGGGGTGGCGCACGCCTTTAATCCCAGCACTTGGGAGGCAAAGGCAGGTGAATTTCTGAGTTCGAGGCCAGCCTGGCAGCCTGGCCTACAGAGTGAGTTCCAGGACAGCCAGGGCTACACAGAGAAACCCTGTCTCAGAAAAAAAAAAAAAAAAAAGCTTTGGGGAGGCCCAGGGATGCACACACCATGTGGTGTCCAAGTAATTATGCCAATTATGTCAGATAGATGAATTCACAACCATTTCATAATCAGGTAGTTTTCTTCTACTTGTGAAATTCTTTCATATAAATGTAATTCTTAAATAAAAGTAAAAATTAAGTAGTAGAACTCTCATTTTACAGAGGCTCAGGAGACACTAGGTGAGTTCCCCAGGTTGCACCTTTGGGCTGTACCACCAGCAGGGTCTGAGGCCTGGCCTCTGTGGCATCTGCTATCAGACACAACTGTTCCTCTTCATAGTCTTCGTTCCCTTTGCTTCTGGAGTCAGCTCTGGGGTCTGCCTCTGTGTTGGTGCTGCCAACCATCCAATCCCGACAAGTCCAAGCAGTTCCCTATTTCTGAAGGAGGCAGCCTAGGTTTTAGAATCTGTCAAAGCTAATTAATGTTCTGGGGTTGGTCTGGACAACTGCCCACGCTGCTGTTACTTCACAGGTAGCATCACAGGAAGACCAGGCATCTTGTCTCCCACACCTGCCCTGATGGCCTTGTGACCTTGAGTGAGGCAGACACTGCAATTCTGACGTGTGTGTGTGTGTGTGTGTGTGTGTGTGTGTGTGAGAGAGAGAGAGAGAGAGAGAGAGAGAGAGAGAGAGAGAGAGAGAGAGCTGCCTGAGGAGGCAATTCTAGACCCTCCCCTAGGCGCTCACAGATGGAAGAATGAACCTTGGTGCCTTGAAAGATCTTTCCCTACCTCTCTGTGAAGTCTGAATGTTGGGAATATAACAGAAAAAAGACAGCATTAGTCTATAAAAAGATTAAAACTCTCTGACTTTTAATGGACAGCTTACATGTCACATATTACCAATAACTTCATATCTATTCCACATTTAATCTTTATAGTTTAAACAGCCTCACCAGCTGTTATTCTCTAAACTGTTTACTTATTTGTGCATGTAGATATACATCACTCACACACACACACGCACACACACACACACACACAATGTTGTGTGCACTTTGTGTGAAGGCCAGAGAAAAGCTTTGGGTAGCCTGCTTCACTTTCTGATGCCATTAGATTCATGGGTGCTCCCTTGAGACAGAGTTTCTCACTGAATGTGGAGCTAGGCTGGCAGCCACTGAGCCCCGGGATCCACCTGTCTCTGCTCACAGCCAAGAGGTACCCGAGGTTACAGGTTTGTGTGACCACATGTGACTTCTTGGGGAGGGGGGTAGGGCTTGATGGTGGGTACCCTAGAGATTACACTGGAGTTCCAAGGGCTCCAGACACTAGCTGGGAAGTCAGGTGACAGAAACAATGTTTCAGACCAATCACATGATTGCAAAGCTGGGGTCTCCAGCTGTGGTCAGGTGTGGATGTGGATATGTAAGGAAACAGTGACATGGGAGGGGCAAGCACTGGGCCAGGCTTGAGCCACTTGGATGACACCAGGGACAGAGGACCTAAGCAGCTGGTGGCTCAAGGGATTTCTAGTCCATGCTTAACTTGGCTGTGGGTTCCTGAAGGACTTGCCAGCCTTCTTATATGGTTGCTGAGTATTTGAACAGCAAGTGTTCTTGCCTGCTAAGCCATCTCCCCTATGCTCACCATCCTGGGACTCCTTGGGTACCTGTACACACCTCCCTCTCCCTCTTCTCCTCCCTCCTCTCTCTCAAACACACACACACAAACACGCATTTAAAAACAAAGTAATTTTAATGCAGAAAATTGTAGTTACAAGTCCACAGAGTACATAAATAGCTTGTCTAGTGTCATAGGCTGGGACTCAGCAAAGCAGAACAAGGACTTATTTTATCTACTAAGTCCAAGTCTTCCCAGATGGCAACAACTTTCCATGGACAAGAAGTTAATTAACAGTAAATACAAAAGTTGATTAGCGCCAGGGCCTTTGAATGGGCATCCTCTCTAAATTCCTGTAAAATTATTACTCATCACTTCTCTAAAAGTCAGAGATGTAGGACAGCAGCATTTAAGTGACACCACAGCCCATGAGTAAACATCACAGCATGCAGATGGAAGGAAGCCACTGTTTGCCATTAGATTCATGGGTGCTCAGGACTCGGGCTGACAGACACTCCCTTCAGGGAGCACTGCCTGGCCACACTGGGATTTGGGACTTGACGACTGGAGGAACTGAAAAGCGAATGGAAATCACCTTCCCCGTCTTCAAGGGGAAGGTGGGATTTATCGTGAAATCTTGAGCGGTAACAGACAAAACAGGATGGGCTGAGGGTACATCGACAGAGTGCTTGTCTAGCATGCTCAGCGCCCCGGGTTCTGTCCTTAGAGCCACATAAAACCAGACACAAGAACACCTTCATCCCAATCCCAGAGGCAGAAGTAGGAGGAGTATAAATTCAAGCTTATTTCTGGCTATAAGGCAAGTTTCAGGCTAGCCTGGGCTACATGACATTGTCTCACAAACAAAAAAAATGGCCCAAAATAAAAATAGATGCCCATTTATTTGGTACAAAGGTCAGAATGGCTCCAGAGAGAAAGCAGCTCTAGAGAGCTAGTAGCATTTGAAGGTCAGAGAAGGTGTTTTCAACTTGCTGAAGGATAAAGGTGCAAGCATCAAGCAGGTGCTGGAGATGCTCAATTCCCACCCACCTACCCTCCAAGGCAGAGAGGAAGTGTATACACTGTAGATAGTGTGCACACTGTATACACCAAGCATGCTGTACCCGGGTCACAGTGAGTAAGGCAGGCTTAACACAGCTCAGTACCTGCTTCCTCTTTTGAAATGGCATGCCTCCTTGTTTCCTTGTCCTCCTATCTCCTGCACCCCATCTACCCTTCAAACACTTTGCTAGTGTCAGCTCTACCTCACTTCCTCTCTGACACTGTCTCCGGCCCCCTGCATGGCTTCGCCCTCATGGTACTGGGCAAGTGGCATAATGACATATCTGGGTACCAGGGTTCTCTAGAGGAACAAAACAGATAAAGTGAACATCTACCACAGGGAATTGGGCTGGCTCATCCTGTATGCTGTGGGTACTCCAATGGTTGTGTCCCTCGAGAGACTGATACTCAGTAGCTGCTCAGTCCACAAGGCTCACCACAGCAATCTCAACCTGGTGCTGAAACTCTGGAGGATTCCTGGAGAGCCTCTAGTCTACAGTCCCTATCTGAAGGCTGAAGAGGCTGGCGTCTGATGTCAGTGAAGGAACACAGATGACAGCACTATGGCCAAGCTCCCAAATGGGGTGGATAATCTCCCCAGCAATACTCAAAGGAGACTGGGTCAAACAAACAAACAAACAAAAGCACTCTCTCGAACCTCCTTCTATCTGAGCTGAGTTGCCACGGAAGGTGAAATCCACGTTCAGGATGAGTCTTCCGATTTCAATTAACCTGATCAAGAAAATTCTCCACAGGAGTGTCTCATCTTGCCTGTTACTTGATTCCAGACCCTGTTAAGTTGATAACCAAGACTGGCCATCATCATCAGTGAGCCTGCATTCTCATGGAACCTTCTGACCTTTTGTCAAAAGATGGAAATACTGACTGGCTGGTTGGCTCTGCAAAAAGCCCTGTCGTAGGCTCACCTGGGATCAGCTCTATCATAACCAGTAACTGATCAGGACCACAATTCTTCTTTGACGAATGATTGCTGGATTGTTGGCATTCCATATTATAATAAAGGCACATGTATACATACACACATATAATAAAGGCTAGCAATGACATCTTATATGTCTTAGCCTTATTTCCTTCAAGTCTATGAGGCTGAGGCCTGAAGAGTCAGTAGGAGTTAGTTCAGGGCAGGTAACAGAGCCTACAGAACAGCCCTGCGGGGCCTGGAGAAAAGATGGAGGAAAACTGGGGCAGACAAGTTAACACAGCTAACAAGACACTGGCAGAATTTAGGAAGGAAAGAGAAGAGGTTTCAGAAGTGGGGGTTGGGGGAGCCAGATCTCAGAATGAACTGTTTGCTGAGCACTGTGAAATTTACTAGAACCTTCCATTTGCACCAGGTACACTGTGAGAGTTTTGTAAATAAAGAGGCCTCAGGGGCAACAGAGAGGGCAGGAAGAGCAAGACAAGAAGCCGAGAGACCAGGCTGTGGCAGGGACTGAGATGGACATGGAGCTGGTCACAAGGACCATCTGTGATCTGAGAACTCAGGGTCCTGATACAGGGTGACTGTCACTAGTTTGAGACCAGCCTGAGCTACACAGTGAGTTCCAGGCCAACCAGACCCACAAGGCAAGACATAGTCTCAAAGACAAATAACATACTAACAACAAAATGATAATTTTAAAAAAATGAGGAAGTAGGTAGAGCCTCTCTGAGATGAGGCAATCTGGGGAAAGAGGTACATGGGCAGAGAGAAGGAGTTATGACTAATTCCCCAGGATTATGGTAGACATGGGCTACCATACACATGTTTTGAAGGGCTAGGTTATATGATCTGCAGAAATAGATACAGACCAAGCTATGCACAGATCTAAATTAAAAACCCTTCCCAACGAACACAAAAGCATGTTAATTATGGACACTTCATAAACAAGATGGTGGTGCCTGTCCAGCTTTGCAATTGCTCTGGGGAGGTGAGCTCTGGTCCTCCTGACTGGCAGCTGGTGCTTTCCCTGTAGACCCGTCCTCTCCATCTCTAGTCACTGGCTCTTATGTTAATTCGAAAGATTTTTTACTTTGTGTATATATGTGTGTTTATATGTGTATATGTGCATATGTGTGTTCGTGTATGTGCAAGTTGTGGTGTGTGTATGTGTGTGCAGGCATGCATGCGTGCATGAATGTGTGTTTTAGTGTGAGTATGCTTGTATGTGTTAATATGTGTGTGTGTGATGTGTATTGTGTACATGTGTTGGAATTTGTGTGTTGTATATACATGTGTGTGTTGGTATGGGCATGTAAGCATGTGAGAGTTGTGTGTATATGTATTGGTATGTGTGCATGTGTGTAGTATGTATAAGTATGTGAGTACATGTGTGTGTACATGTGTATGTGGGTGTGTGTTTGCATGTGCATGTGAGTCTGGGGCCTGTGGAAGTCAGAGGCCTCATATATTCCCCCTAGAGGCCCAGGAGAAGGGCATCCCAGCCAAGGAAAGCTTACAAAAGATCAAGAGTCCCAGAGGGACCTCCTGACACTGGGATGAGAGACAAGTTGGGTAGAGGGAAAGACCTGAGACCAGGAAGGCAGCCTAAAGAAAACTTTCCCAACTGGTTGGGAAGAAAAACTGAGATTGTATCTTTGAAAGTATGTTGTAATCTCAAAAGCTAAATACCAATTTCCAGGGACACTATCACCCACAGGCAAAGTTAAAGCTGAAGTCTCCCTGGTCATTGAAGGAGTGGAACAGTGACCTTTCATTACAGTCTCTTTGGCGCTGTTTGATTGAACTATTTGGTAATGCTTCTTAAATTTTGTAAATCCTAGCCAGACATGGTAGTACATTCTTTAATCCTAGCACATGGGAGAGAGACAGATGCAGGAGGATCTCTGTGAATTCAAGGTCAGCTTGGTCTATAGTGAGTTCCAGACCAGCCAAGGCTACAAAGTAAGCCTGTGTCTCAAAACTAAAAACAAAGTAAAATAATGGGGTTTATGCCACACCCACTTCAGTAAAAAACTGCGTGGTAGGCCCAAAAGCTTGAACACAGTCCAGAGGCAAAAAGTTTCATGGAAACTTAGTCTCCTGGAGCCTTGGCATCCAGTAGCATGAATGCTCCAAATTTGTCCCTGCTATAGTGTGGAGGGCCTTGCATGCTTTCTTGCAGTATTTTACTGGATAGGAGCTAGAAATCTCAGGGCAAGCTTAGCAAAGTAAGTTTAGAATTCTTATAGTTATGTATGGCAGACTACATTACTTAATAGAAGAAAATCCCCCACAAAATCACTTAGAATAACAACCGAGTTGAGTCATTCCCAGATGAAAGAATTTACAATGGCCTAGGAAGGAGGGTTGTGGTTTAAGGAGGAATTATAGTATTGCATTATTCATGAAAAGGCCAGCAAGAGCAGAGCCCCCCCCCCCCACCCCCGTGCAAGCTTTCACAAGGCTCAGAGGAATAGCATACATTGCTAGGGTGTGAAATCCTTACCTGGCTCCTGTCAATGGCTGACTTTAGAAAGGGCTGCCTTTCATCTCAGTTGTAACCACTGCCTGGTTCCTGCCAGTCTTTATGTATGCATTTCTCTGTTTGGTGTCAGATAACTTCAATGTACCTTGGCTGATGTGTCCCCTAACTTCTTTGCTTTCTTCTATAAGTCTGATGGTCGCTTGGAGAAATCACACTCAGACACAGCACTCTCTCTGTGTCAGTGTCTGTTTGTCACTTTTCCCTGACTCCTTGCTCACCTGAACACCGGGACCCTGGTTCCCTGCGGGTTGAGGGGTGGACTGAGGCCAGTCTGAGGCAGTTTTAACATCTATAATCCACATGAACCAACTTTCATGCACTCACTCATTAGCAGCAGTGATAGGAAAGTGAGTCTGATTTCTGGGAGTTTTCTGTCCAGAGAGAACCAGAGGAAGAACGGTGGCAGTGAATCTCTGTGACTTTATTCACAAGTACAGAGGGGTGTATCCAATACAGCTGTGCAGCAGTGGGAAGTGCTCTGCCGGCCAAACTTGCCAGAGTTCCAAGTGGGTGACAGGACCCATGGATGAGCTTGGTGACGGCAGATGTGACACACTTCCCAAGTGAGGACAAGCCTAGATGTGAGGACTTAGTGACATCAGCTCAGAGACAAAGGTCCCCTGGTATGAAAAGAAATGCCTGTGTGCATGTGTGTACATGCATGTGGTAAGCGTGTACATATGTGTGTAAGTGATTCCCACTCCTTCTTGAGAGAGGCCAGGCTTTGGGGAACAGTTGTCGCACAGCACTAAACAGCCATGTGCAGAAGCATATGATCAGAGGTCTCAGTGATCTTGGGCCACAGAGAAGAACTCTGAAGACTGCTTGTAGAGACAAGACACCTTATGTGAATCAGATTCCAAACCACTCTTGAGAAAAAGGAAGCTGTACATAGAAGCTCTCAGAATTCTATTAAGTTACTGTTCTCATTGCTATGATTAATTTTCTGGCAAAAGCGACCTGAGGCAGGGCAGGCTTGTTTTAGTTCAGGGTTTGGAAGTGCACAGTGCTCCACAGCATCCAGAGAGTGAGGCATCTCATCACACTGTGGCTGCTGTCAGGAGGCAGAAAGATGAATGCTCTTGTGCAGCTGGCCTCCTACTTTTCTCTTTTTTATTTAGTCCCACAAGAAAGTCAGACTGGGGAGATGACAGATTAATTATCTGGCTGCCTGATAACAGAGGTAGGATTGAACCTTTAGGCGGGATTCTCAAGCCTGGCCAGCCCCACTTTCTCCTGAGCCCGTCTTATTGAGCATCCTCTGATGAAGGGTCTTGATGGCCAGACTATAATACAGCTTCACTTATTAATACTTAATGAACATAACAGCGAATGAGTGCCAAGCTCTGTACTGTACCACTGTGCTATGTCATTCATTCGTGAACTCCCTGGCAGGGACTCTGGGGCCAATGATGAAGCAAGGGGACTGGGCTTAACAAAGCTTTCGTTTTCTTTGAAATGTGGATCATACCTGCAATCCCAGCAGTCAAGAGATAGAAGCAAGGGTGTTCTCTTGAGTTTGAGGTTGCCCTGGGCTTCACAGCAAACCTTATCTCAGAGAAAACAAAGAAGAAATTTTTAAAGATTCTACTTTATTATTCTTTGATTCAGCTATCTGAAGCCACTTCAAGTAAATAATAATTAGTACAAGAATTCAGGGAAGTTAGCCAGGTGTAGTGACATACGCCTTTAATATCAGCACTCAGGAGACAGAGGCAGGTGGATTTCTGAGTTCAAGACCAGCCTGGTCTATAAAGTGCTTTCAGGACAGCCAGGGCTACACAGAGAGACCCTGTCTCAGAAAGAGAGGGGGGAAGGGGGGGACAGGGTGGTCATGGCAAGAATGTAGCCAGTCCTCAGAAAAACAGGCATACTTCCCACCTTCCCTCTCATTTCCTTTCTCCCCGAGGGCAACAGAAACTCCTACAGGGCTCACTGTAACAACAGTTCTGGGTCTTCTACCTCTGAGTTACCGGCTGGGATGATCAGGGGACAGTTGATAACCATTAGACTACAGTGTGGTAGGGAAGGCATGTCCAAGTGAGAACTGCCCTCCCATTGTGATCCTGTCTGGTGCATCAAAGCCAGAACAATATCACCTTCCTGTCAGAAAGAGACATCCCATACACATGCAGCAGCAGATGAGGCCCGGGTACAGAAGAGGCTGCTGAGGCCATCCTGTAGTGACCCTCTTCAGACCACCTTCTGAGAACTAGGATTTCCTTGCGGTCTTGAGTCTGGGTATTAAACCACAGTTAAGAACGGGTTTTCTCCTCTTTGGGCCAGGGCCCAGAAGGGCTTCTCCATTCTAGGGAACAAGCAGGGACTCTGGGGGAAGTCCTGGTCACCAGAGGCCTCTGCAGGATACGGGAGGCAGTGAGGATGGGTCATGCATTAGGTTGCTCCAAAAGTTAGCAGAGACTTCCAAGAAACAGTGTACAGAGGACAATGCTCTGTAATATCCTGGGGGGAATCTCACATTTCTCAATAAGCACTCCTTAGACTAAAAAGAGCAGACACAAGTACCTCATGTCCACCCCTTGACTTAATCTTCTCTAGATGCCTGTGACATAGCTTAAGTACTGTTTTAGACCCATAATCCAGATAAAAAAAACTGAGGCACAGAGATAGGAGGCCATTTGCCTATGCTCACTCAAGCTCCTAATCGCTACCCTGCTCTGAAGAAAACAGAAAACCAAGTAAGAGCAGAGTAGGGGAAACAACCTGCAGATTCTTCTGGCCTTCTTGGCTAATGGGACTCCAGGCAAGGAGTATTAACCACGCATTGCGGGTGATGTTCTAAGATTACATCAGCAGCTTTCCAGGGCGTGCAGCTCCACAAACCTGAACTTTCCCTGACTCTAATGCTCTACTTCCCAAGAATGGTTTAGTCCAAGGATGAACAGGGCAGGCTTTAGCATAGGGGTAATGCAACTAAACAAGCAAGTATTCAGAAACAATGATGGTGACCAGGGGGCCAGGGCTATAGGCCTCCGGGTTTGAAAGCGCAGGACTTTGTGATAGATGCACAGAAGGACCTGTCTAATAGAGTTCTCATTGGTGAGTGGTGTATCTCTGACCACTTTAATATGCAAACATGATGTCAAGATAAGACCCTGTAAGAGCCCGAGATACAGAACCATTCACACTCCAGCTTAGTCTGGCACATACATGAGTGTTTGGACATGTGTGCATGCGGCACGTTCATCTACATGTTGTTTATTTGTTAGAGTTGGACGAATGAACCACTTTGTTGAGTGGCTTTTATGGACATTAATCTTATGACTTTTATTTTCTTTTATTTTTCTGACTCTCTTAGTTTGCCAACACAGAAATCTTGTCTTTTATAGCCATGGAAAGAAATCTTACTTGCTTACAAAGATGCAAGGCGTCAGCCTCTTTCCTGACACCATCATCAGGGACAGGACAGAACTCATCCTGCTCTGCCTCACAGGTGAATTTCCAAGACTCCCCATCTGTGTGCTCCTGAGGTTGGCTTCAAACAACTTTGGTGTGCATGGAAGAGAAGACACCTAGTGGAATGTGCTTGGAAGACCTCGGGAGGGCCCTACTTTAGCCACACCCAGGACATGGGGAACATACACACTGCAGCCCTGTCTTCACAACATTTTCCCACCCACCAGGACCCTAGCACCTCTCAAGTCCTGAACAGCCTCCTGAACCCCTTCTGCTTTCTACCACAGCTTTGCCTTGAAGCTCTGCCTGTGCAGAAGCAGCCCTGAGACCCAAGTCAACATTTCTATGGTCTTAAAGGCTTTTACCTTCAAACCTGGGACGCAATGACATGACCTAGGGCTCTGATATAATTTTTAAATATATTTTCATTTGCATGTATTTCCAGTTGTGTCTGGGAAGGAACTGAACATGAGCCATTGTTTTAAAATTTTAGACTTGGTAAAAGAAAGTCACATTAAAAAGACAAAAAACAAAACAAAACAAAACAAAACAAAACAAAAAACCAAAGACCCAAACAAAGGAGTTTCTATTTTAAGAGTAATCCTTGGGCTGGCTTTTTTGATTGGTCATGACAAAGCACCTCTTATCCTCCCCTCTTACTGTTTGAAAGACTTTTGAAATCTAGGTAAGATTTCTTTTCTTCAAGTCCGTTTTCAAAGTAAGCTCTGTACTTTTAAAGGTGATACAAATTTAGTAACCAGAAACTGGTCTTGGCTTGAAACCGCCCTCAGTTCTCATAAACACTCCACCGCTAGTTCCCTTCATGATGATGAAGTCTATTGATTGGCTCGGATCAGCTTGTGACCCAGCAGTGGTATTAGACACTGGCTATAAAGCACTGCCTCATGAATTTTTCATTGGCTAGAGTGTCTGGAGAGCTGGGCAGCAGCTCTCAGAGTGCTCACTCTCCCTCCTCCCCCTCCTCCTCCTCCCTGGGTCTCAGGGCTGATGATGCCACCCTGCAGGGCCACATTATTGGATCAGAACGATTACAGCCTCATTTTTTCTGAGCACAATCCAATTTCCTTTGCTTGTGTGATGGGCTGACGAGCAGTCACATGCTTTGTGCTGGGGACGGCATCACAGGATTACTAGCAGATACGGTAAGCTTAGGTCATTTCCCGTTAAGTGTGTTCTTCGTGAGACTAAGACAATGTGTCACTCTACTAGCCTCCTCCTGGTCCTCACGACTTTCCAGGAGCTGGAGCACTGTCAGAGGCTCCCAAACACCAATGCGCAGTTCCCGTAACAGCAGAGAAGGTATATTAGCTCCTCACCATCATGGAAGAGGAGGGAGTTGGTTCTCTCCTTCTACCATGTGGGACCCAGGGGGGCTGACACTGTCAGGGACACTGGGGACAAATGTCTTTCCCAGTGTACCATCTCACTATCCCTCAAGAAGCAATTTTTAAGGAGAAAACAAATGTTTAGGGTAAAGTGGTGGTGGCCAGAGGGATGGAGAACTGGGCTGTGTGTGACATGTCTTGCCTCTTATGGTCCTTTTCTGGTTCTGTTTCCTCCATGATACATGGAGAAGCTAGGAGAAACCCATCAACAGAGGGAGAAAGAGTTCTGGTCTCTACACTGTGGCTGACTATTGTGAAATATTTTGTTGTACACTCAAAGGAGAAAGAAAAAAGCCATAGAATCAGGAAGTTCCATATCATAAATAAGGCAAGAATTCTTCCTGGTTTCTGTCCCTACTAAAGGAATGGAGACCTCTTGGGAATTGTGGCTTGTGTGTACGGTGCTCCCTGTATCTTGTCCACAACCTGACACCTGAGCCTAACAATGAGGGTGGAAGAAATCACCTTTATATCCACAGTGCTTACCATATAGCTCAGCCATAATACAAACTGGTGGAGAACAGAAACAAGGAGATGAATGCAGATGCTGGAGTACCTACGACTGAGTTGGCTTTGTTTCTGGATGGAGGGCTTTTTCTTAGATCTTCCTCCTGAGTTTATAGGCTAAAACTTCCAAAGCAATGTAGAGAACTTAGAAGAGCTAGCTACCAAGTCAGAGCAGGCAGAGTGGTGTAGACTGTGACTCTGACCAGCCCTTCACTGGATTGCTTCTAATTTCTAGACAGAAGCTGCGAGTGCGTCCCTTACCCAGACATGAGGATAACAGGATCTTTTGCCACTCTTGGCCAAATGCTGCACCATCCCCACAATTTCCAAGCCCACAGGTTTTCCTGAAATTTTGTATCTATTAGCAAACTTCTTTTTTTTTAAGGTCTATTTATTTATTATACATAAGTAAATAGACCTGTCTTCAGACACTTCAGAAGAGGAAGTCAGATCTCATTACGAATGGTTGTGCGCCACCATGAGGTTGCTGGGATTTGAACTCAGGACCTTCGGAAGAGCAGTCAGTGCTCTTAGGCGCTGAGCCATCTTGTCAGCTCTTATTAGCAAAGTTCTAATCAGAGATGTACAATTCCTGCCTTAAACTGGAACCCTGGGCTGCCGTAGATGATAGCAGCTCCCCGAAATCCTCTACTGTCTACAGCTGTGACCTCCAGACTTAATAAACATCTTCTCTTTGCTATTTATCCTGAAGAAATAACACCCTAGTGTAGAACACTATGCTCATAGCTGTTCCCTTCTTATGCTTTTGAAATCTCATTCTTTGTCTCTGTCTCTCTGTCTTTCTCTGTCTCTGTCTCCTGCTTATAGATCAAATGAAAGCTCTCAGCTACTGCTCCAGTGTCATACTGTCTGCCTGCTGCCATGTTCCCCACCATGATGGTCATGAACTCACCCTCTGAAAGTGTGAATCCCCAATTAAATGTTTTCTTTTATAAGTTACCTTGATCATGGTGTCTCTTCACAGCAACAGAACAGTAAGACAAAGACAAAACTTGGAAAAGATCTTAGAGACTATTTGTTCTAAACACAATGTTAAACTTGAAGTAGTGATGCCCTGTGTGGTGGCCTGTGCCTTTAATTCAGCACTCAGGAGGCAGAGAGACAGGCGGAGAGACCTCTGTGAGGTCCAGGCCAGCCTGGTCTACAGAACAAATTTTAAGACAGCCAGAGCTATACAGAGAAACCCTATCTCAAAAAAAGGAAGGAAGGAAGGAAGGAAGGAAGGAAGGAAGGAAGGGAGGGAGGGAGGGAGGGAGGGAGGGAGGAAGGAAGGAAAAAAGAGGGAGGGAGGGGGGCAGGAGGGAGACAGGGAGGAAGGAGGAAGGCCTAGGGGATTGGAGAGATGGCTCACTGAGTAAGAGCACTTGATGTTCTTCCAGAGAATCAAGTCCAGTTCTAGAACCTATGTGGTGACTTGGAAGCACCTGTAATTCCAGCTCAGGGGAGCTGGCACCCTCTCTGGACTCCACATTACCTGGACTCATTAGCATGAACCTCCCCCCCCCACACACACACACATTATCAACAACAAAAAGCTTTAAAAAACCCAGATCTAGTGTCAAGTGGGACTAAGAAAGTCAAGGTTTGGTCGTTTCTTTAAATTACATGGAACAGAGCTTGAGTCACACGTGTCTTTGACCTCATGCCTAGTCTCATGACTGCAGTGACATCAGATTACAGGGAGCTGGGAAGGGTGTTTGCATCCTCCTGATCACAGGGGAAAGGTCCTTCACAGGAAGACTACGGATTGTGAAATCGTATTTCACTATTTTGGTTGGAAATGTTTTTCCTAGCCACTGGTGACATTCCTGGTATTTCACACCAAGGGTGGCTACCTCTGTGGGTCAATGACTAGCTTTCAGGATCCCCTCTATAACTTCATTCTTTCCTAAGGCCTCCATATCAAAGGCAGTTATTCCAAGGCACTCAGGAAAGCAGGCGCCATGCTTTGTGCTGTCTTTAAGTGTGCCCCACAGTTGAAGATTCCCATTTTCCCACCCTGGCTCATGCAGGCCAACTTCGAACTCAACTTAGTGATATCCTCCAGGGCTCCAGGTGGCAGCTGTTCCAGGTGCTGCTAGGTAAAGACCTTCACCTCACTCCACCCACTGTCCCGTTTCTCCTACCCAGATTGCAGTGTCTGGCATAGAACAAAAGTCACTGTTGCTGTGAACCAGCCGAGTACACCTCTCTTTGTGCTTTTGCTACATATATGATGTATCCCACACTGCCAATCCCTGCCTGCTCCAACTAATGTCCTAGGCCATCAGCATGTATGTGTGTTAACTTACTGACTGGGAACATGTCTGGAGTTCAGAGGATAACTTGCAGGAGTTAGTTCTCTCCTTCCACCTTTGGGTCTAGGGACTAATCTCCGATCTGTCAGCCTTAGCAGCAAGCATCTTTACCCACTGAGTCAGTCATCTTTCCAGTCTCCACTCGCATCTATTGACAGCTTATTGAGTATAGAATACACCATGGGAAGTTGCATACACACAGATCTGACCCTCGTTATGTGGTGTGAATACTTTACCTAGCCATTTACTTAATGTGCCTCTAAGGAAACATGTCCACACCCCTCTCTTTTCTGCTTGCTAAATTCCTACTGCCTTTCTTGGTCCTGCTTATCCTGACTTAACCTCCTACCTTATCTCTATCATATGCTAGCTCTAAACTTGCCCATGCTAACTGCCAGGTGTTCTCTTCCTGATGCTATTAGTTCAGCTGTCGACCACACTCCTCATTGGCTTTGTGGTGATCTCAAACAGTTTGCTTTCAACTTTAACTTGCTCTGTGAGTTCCTTTCATCTTCTATACCTCCTTCTGGATGTCTCAAATGCTTCAGTTAACACCTCCATGAGGCAGCTCCCAGACCTTCATCCTTTGTCCAACTTTTCTAGAGTTCTAATTGTATATTCTCCCTTTACCTGGATAATCCACATAGTCTCTGAAATACATCTAAATTAAGTGTGTGACTTGCAACTGTAATCTCAGCACTTGGGAGACGGAGGCAGGAGTCTAAGGAAAGCCTGGGCCATATGATGACATAATAAGACTCTCAAAGACAAATGGATGAAAACAGGGAGCAAGTGGATAGAGAAAGGGAAAGAAAGTGTGAATAAGGGCTGGCAAGATGGCTCAGCAGGTAAAGACTTGCAGCCAAACCTGATGCCGAGTTTGATCTCTGGGTCCCACAAGGTAAAAGTAGAGAACCATCTCCGTTAAGTTGTCCTCTGACTATGGCACATGCACACAATAAAGAATAAAGAAATGTAACTTATACAAAGAGAAAGAAACAGATACACTTGGCCCCCAAACATGTCCTAACTTTCCTATTAGCATTTACATATTTTAATGTGTTTGTGTATGTGGTGTGTATGTATGGTGCATGTTTGGTATATGTATGAAGTGTGTATGTATGGTGTGTGTTTGGTGTATGTATGAAGTGTGTATGTATGGTACATGTTTGGTGTATTACGAAGCGTGTGTGATGCATGTTTGCTGTATGGATGAAGTGTGGATGGTATGTGTTTGGTGCATGTATGAATGGAGGCCAGAGACTGTCTTCCTCACGATTTATATTTGAGAAAGGTGCTCTCACTGAACCTAGAGCTCACTGATTTCTGCTAGACCAGCTTCCCAGCAGCCCCAGGATCCTCATCTGTAACCCATAGTATTGGGAGTTCAGGTGATGCTGCTGTTTCAGCCTTTATTTGGGGATTGGGAATTCAAATGCAAGTCCGTGTCTTTCTTTATGTGGCAAGTCCTTCACTGACTGAACCACCATCCCAGCCCTCTTATTAATATTTATAAAAGAAAGCATGCCATTAACATTGAAATACAAATGTCTAAATGGAACCATTTCTTACTCTGCTGTCTCCCAGAATCCTATATCTAAAAGCCAACAAATGACAGACTCGATGCACATTCACTAAATGCCTTCTGTGCCCTACCTCAGGAATGTGGTGTGGAAAACATGAAGATGTAGAAAGGGAGAGAGAAAGAGGAGGAGGAGAGGGGGAGAGAGGGAGGGAGGGGAGAGGAAGAGGAGAAAGAAGTGTCTTAGTTTCTTTTCTATCCCTCTGACAAAGTACCAGGCAAAAGCAACCCAGGGAAGGGAGGGAGGGAGGGAAGAAGGGAAAGTGAGTGTGGTGCTTCGAATGGCACTGTCCCCGTGGGCTCAGATATTTGAACACTTGGTCCCCAGTTGGTGGTGCTGTTTGGGGAGGTCTAGGAGATGTGGCTTTGTTTCAGGGAGCAAGTCACTGAAGGCAGGTTTTGAGGTTTCACATCTATGCATCACCCTGTTTGCTCTGTCTGCATTGTGTCTGATGTCTGAGATGTAAGCTCTCAGCTGTTCCTACGGCCATGCCTGCTGCCTGCTGCCTGCTGCCATGATTCCCCACCATGACGGACTCTTATCCCTCTGAAACAATAAGCCCAAATGAACTTTCTTCTGTACGATGCTTTGGCTGTGTTTTATCACAACAGAAAAGTAGCTAAAGCAAAGTGCACACTTTGGTTCCCCACAGTGGGGAAGGCACAGCAGCAGGAAGGAGCCCGAGGCAACTGGTCCTATTTCCTTCATGTTCAGGAAACAAATGAGAGGCAGAACTCAGCCTCCCTTCTCCCTTTTATTGATTTCATGGGATGGTGCTGCCCAAGTCTAGGGGTTCCTCCCTCCTCAGTTAAATCTGTTTAGGGGTACCTCACAGACTTTCTCAGCTGTCTCCCAGGTTCTGTCAAGTTGACACTATTAGCCATTAAGAGTCCACATCTTGCCAACCTGACACCCAATTTTGAAACCATAAACTTCTATTCCCATTTGGCCACCTCACAATGAAAAATATATTCAGTCCAACTTCAAAAGGCACCTAGTCTACTAGTCCCAACACTGTTCAGAGTCCAACGCCCCTTCTGAGAATCAAGATAGTCTTTTCCCTGTGAACTTGCAGCATGAAAATGAACAGAGCAAGCACTCCAGTTACAAAGGGAGGAGTGAGAGCAAGGGGGAGTGGGGGCACAGCAAGAAAAGAGTGGGCCAGACCCCAGCAGGAAAACACCAAACCCTGCAGCTCTGTTCAGATACCTGGAGTCCGTGACACAATCGCAGGTTCCAAAGGGCAGGCAGTCTCACCCATCCACCTCTGCCACCTGCAGCATATATGGCTTCTCCCTAGGTCAGCTCTACTCTGCTACAGACTTCCTCAGCATCTGTCTCATGGCTCTGAAGGCTCCAATATCCTGGGGTCTCTACTGTAATTTAGGCTTTGCTGTGACCTCTCAGGGCTCCTTCTACAGGCTTTGGCACTGCCATACCTTGCCCGTCCTCAGCAGTTCTCTGGAGCCAAGATTCTGTGAACCTCAAATTCTGCACCTTTTATGTTTATAAAATCAGTACAATGTAGACAGCACTACCAACTCTGCTGTCAGCTTTGGGATGGAGCCTGGCCCCTGTACCATGGCTGTGCCAGCTCCTGTATGTCTGACCTTGGAGAAACATTTCTGCAGCTGGCTGCTTTCCAGCAGGGAAGCCCTCCATGCTGCTCTCAGGTTAGGCTGTCTCCTTTCACATGAAATTGCGATGTCAGAAGCGAGCCTTGGATGGGTTGGATTCTTCCCTTGGGGCACCTTCCTGATGTGCAGTGTCTTCACCGGGAGGGCTTTTTCTTTAATGGTGCTGATCACTAACAATTACAGCTGCTTTTGAACTTGCCTTGCCTGTAACCTTAAACTCTCTCTTCTTTGTTCGAGCCCTGTGCATGTGTGCATGAGTGTGTGTTCATGAGTGTGTGCCTGTGTGAGTGTTCATGACTTTGTGTTTGTGTGTGCACTCTTTCATGTGCTTGTGTGTTTGTGTGTGCATGTGTATGTTCCTAAGTTTATGTGTGTGTGTGTGTGTACTTTTCTGTGCAGCTAGAGGTCAACCTCAAATGTTTTCCTTTATTACTCTCCTCCTTATTTTTTGAGGCAAGGTCTCTCCCTGACCCCAGACTCCCCTCTACTCTGTTTCAGCTAGACTAGCTGGCCAGTGAACCCCCAGGCTCTCCCTGTCCTACCACTCCCCCAGCACTGGGGCTACGACCCTGGCTTTTATGTGGTTACTAGGGATCAAAACTCAGGGCTTCTTGTACAAGGACTTTACCCACTGAGCTGTTTGTCCAGTCCCTTACCCACACTCTTTGCTTTATCAAACAACATGCACTTCGTCTTTATTTTTACTTCAACTGTTGTTTGCTCTCTGTCATTGTAGTCCTGGATCAGAGCAGAGAACAGTAACCATGATGACACAGGCTGAATGCTATCCATTCTTGAGATTTCCCACCAAACAACTTAAGCCATTACCTTTAAATTTAGTCCTATAATTACATGCATGATCATTTCTACCACTGCTCCACATACAGTGGTAGGGCCCCAGACAGAAGAAAAACAGGAAACAGACACAGGACGGTCACGTCTTCGTGTGTACCTACAACTCCACCACAGCTCTCAGAAAACCTTGTTCCCCTTTCCCTCCACATTCCAATTATCCTGTCTAGTAGTTTAAAATACCTAGTCAGAACGTAAGTCACCATGTATGGGAGATGAAGAATGTAAAATTGTATAAAACTCTGCTCTGTTATGTTTGGGGCTCTGACTTTGAGGCTGTGCCTCAGAGGAGCTTCAGTGTCCCGGTTCCCAGGGAGCCTACAGCATAACAGCTCCAAGGACTTATCACAGGTAGTCGCTGTGTATACACTAAGTGAACATTGTCAGGAATAGTTTTCTAGAAGTTTCCCACGCATTCATATTTTTTTCTAAAAGAAAAATGATAAAGTCTTTGAAAGGACTCTGACCAGCTCACGTGTGGAGGGCATGGCTTGGGCAGGCCTTTCCCTTCTTCCATCCCCTGTACCTTGCTAAAAACCATTATATTACACTCCTAAAGCTAGCTACCAAGGTCTATCCCCTTATTTGGCCATTTCTTCCTCCTGAAGCTGACTGCCAAGGTCCAGCTACCAAAGTACTTTAGTCCAGCAATCAAAAGCCCCCTTAAGCTCACCTACCGAACATACTCAATTAAAACTGAACACCTCATCATAACACTGGGCTTCCCCCTTTGTCATAAACTGCCATTTTCCTATGTGACATGTTTGTCTCTTTATCCAGTCAGTCCTTTGTCCCACTCTAGGACAAATATCCTTCCCCCTCTCTTCTCCCTCATCCCCTCTCTCCTGACTTTCATTCCCTGTCCTCTGTCTCTCTGGGGCAAATACATTTCCTTTGTGCTTAGAACCTGGTCTCGGGGTCCTGAGCTGATACCATTCTGCCTTTACAAGCAGGAACGCTATTGCTTATTTTTCCTTTGTTTTCTCCATAGTTTTAGGATAGAACTATAAATGAAGGAATACAGATGTTAGCAGAGGTCAGGTATGGTACACACATCTTCAATCCCTGTACTCAGAAGGCAAAGGCAGGGGGATCTCTGTGAGTTCAAGTCTAGCCTAGTCTATTTAGTGAGATTCAGGCCAGCCAAGGAGGGGGCAGGTTATATGAATGGAGAAAGTACTTTCCCGATGGGTGATCATTAATCTGTAAAGATAATTTCTTCTGTGCTTTAACGTAGTTATGTGGCACTCTTGCTGGCCCGGGACTCATTATATAGCCCAGGCTGATATGTTCAGAGATTACAGCCATACAATATCACACCTATTTTGTTTTATCATGTTACTTTTCTTATCTTATTACACTGATTCAAAGCTCCCAGTTAATATTTTAAACAAGGGGAGAACGAGTCTTTTATTTTCAGTGAATTGTTTTCCTAATAGTAATTACTCAAGTGAAGTGGGTATTTGGCAGCTGTTCAGTGATAAGATCAATTACAGAGTGCCAAACCAGATTACTTAAATCTTAAATCATGACTCATTTAGCCCGTGTTTAGTGTTATCAAGAGAACTAGTGAGCATATATCAGCCTTTGTGCCATCTAGGCACAAATTCTCTGGGAAAATGTAGGAAATAGTTTTTGGACTTACAGCTGCTACATGCCAGATACTCGCTACCCCACATCAGAGCTGCAAGAACAGGAAAAAGCTGCTGTTTTCATTGTAGATAACAAAATGTAAAGTCAATGAACTGATGAGTTAGAAGGTAGTCAGCCACGCTCTAAAGATGATAAATGAGGTGATGCGTTAGAGAGTAGCTGTTGGGGATGGATGACTTCAGTCATAATGATTATAAAAAGATGTCCCAAGGAGTATCTACCCAGAGACCTAAGAGACAAAAAGAAGCCAACCATACAGAGATGGCAAGGACACTCAGGCTAAGCAGACACCGAGGTGAGCATGACCTTGGTGCTTTGCAAGAACAGAGAATGCCAAGGAGCAGTACCTGGAAAGGGAAAAGGGCAAATATGAGTAATGAGGTTAGAGCCGTAACAAGTGGAGAAACTGGCAAGTGTGCTCATGAGTAACATTTAGAGATGAAGATAATCACATATTTGATATGTTGAAATATATAAGATTCACAATCAACATGATAAATAAAGGAAATACTGTGGGGGAAAAGGGTCAGGCAGAGATGGGTATAGTATAACAGCTTCCTCTGAGATTTAAACACTCCACCCAGTAGGGAAGCTCCTTAAACAGGAAGGTAAACAACTCAAAATAGCTCCAGGAAGTCCCTGAAACTGACCAGATTTACTAGGCCCCTCCCTGCCAGAGTAAGCAATAAAGACTGAGAGTCACTCTCAGACAGCCAAACTGCAATGAAGACTGAGATCAGACCAGCTGCCTGAGAGAAGCAGACTCCAGCTGAACTGCCTGTAGGCTGTGCAACGTGCTCCAGATTTTCTGCTTTTGTGAGCTGCCACCCATGCTAGCGTGGCCCTTAGTGATGCAACTGTCCTTGAGTCATTTTTTTTCCTTCTGTAACTAACCCCTCTCCCATATCCCTATATGTAACACCAATAAAACTCATTGGTTCACCAAATTGGACTTAGGTGGTAATCATACTTTGATCTGTCACAGGTTACCAATATATTTGGGATGTGTCTCCCCAGGAAATATCTTGTCATACAACATTTGGGGGGTGGGGTGGGATGAGGAATGGTTAACCAAAACTAAAGACTTATCAAAAGGCGAAAGGAAACCAATACGTTGTAGTATTTAAATTTAACTTTAAAAGAATTTGAATAGAACTAACTGTAGATGTCCCAGAAACCACAGGCTGTGAAATCTGTGTGAGAGGTGAAATACCTTCTTCTGCCTCTGAGTTGTTAGTGAGGCCCCTGAGACTCCTCAAACAATACAGGCAATTTTCACTGTCCTTGCTCGCCAGAAGATGTGAGACTCTATTGGCTAAAGATCTCAGGCTCCTTGGTTGCAGGACAGAAAAATAAAACTGGAACTGACCTAAAACCTTTCTCCATGCTTTCATGGTGTCAGAAGCTTGAAAGAAAAGTCAACAGCCTTACTCAGAAGTGAAACCTGGAGCTTTATCACTAACCTGACAGGTAAGGTGTGCACACAAATGTAATAGTGGTATGACTGTTCAGGGGCAACCAACTCTTTTCTAATTGGATTAAAAACCTACTCCACAGGAGGGAACTTATTCATGGCACTGTAAACCTGGTCAAAAGTGGCTAGATAGTACAGAGGCCCTGCCCTGGTGGGGAACATAATACTGTGTACTACTGTGTTTTTTGAGCTAGATATATTGGATTGGGTCCATCAAACCATCTTCTGGATACTTATGTTTGTGTCCATAGATTTGTGTTGTTCTAGCTGTGCTCAGAGAAACATTCCCACCACACACCCCTACCCCCACCCCCTCAGTGTGCAGCAGTTATTACAGAGATTTATAACCAATTAAAGCTCTGAGATTAAGTAATTGCTTAGCCCTAAAGGACAGATCAATATCACCATCTCCAGTGCTCAGAGACCATCACATAAAAGAGGTTCTGAAAGAATGTAAGAGCCAGAGCAACGGAAGAATAGGATGGAAACTGTCTTCCAGCCACTAACTGGAAGCAGCTACAGTTACTCACATCAGCATTGGGCCCACCAACATCGAGAATCATGGATAGGAGAGGGGCTTATGAGGCCCCACCCTTGTCTGAACCTGAGTAACTACTGGCAGTTAATGGTTGAGGGAAAGGGAGACATTTTCCTCCAATGCAGACACTGCTCTAAGTTCCTAATGTCTTAGTAAATACTTCCTACACCTGCTAGTTGGAAAGAGAGGGGGAGGGAGACTAGAGAAAGCAATGGGGGAGTATTACCGAATACATTGTATACAGGTGTTATGCTGTCAAAATAAAATTGTAGAGGAAAACAAGTGCTTACAAAATGAACTCAACATCTTAAATAGATATAAAGCCTAACAAAAGCAAATGCACTCCTTTTTCATCCCATCCCACCCCATGGAAAATCCTCACTTACTAGACCCTGTGGAAATGTTAACTTGTTTTTGAGGGGCTGTTGTGAAGTCAGGCTGTTTCTGGCAGTTCAGTTAGTTCAGATGGACATTACCATCCCAATCAATTGGTGATGGGCTTTCCAGAGCTAAGGAATCACATCATCACCCCACTGCAGTCTTTGTGGTGAGCTAAACAAAGCCACATGACTGAGCTCCTGACTTTGTACTCTTGTTTGGAGGGAAGGACCAGCAAACGAGGCACTTTCAGTCCCACTCAATTTATCCAAAAATAACGTATGTAGCAAGTGAGTTTGGGTGACTCAGGATGGTCACTCTCTATGCGTCTTGATTTAGACTCTGGGCTATTTTTGGTTTTCAGAACTAGTTGGTTGTTGTGGTCTCAGCTAGGCTCAGCAACTTGGTCAAAGCACTGCTTTGTCATAGCACAGAAGCTTGTGACAAAAATCCCTGGTGTTTTTCTGTGTGAAAGGGCATTGAACTCCACTGTGGTCAGACTTCGCTACACAGGCCTGGCTGGTCTGTTACACTGGAGTTTTTAACTCTCACAATGATTGTGGTTTTGGACAAATCACCAGGGAAGTCGTTGGTGTTGAGTTGGCTCTCGTGGCAGGCTCCTTCCCACAGAGATTACCAGCACTGCTCTGCTCAGTCAAGGAAAGCACTTGGCACAGACAGTGGTACTAGAGCCAACAGTCTGCTGTACTCTACATACATCCACCCTCCATGAGACTCTTCAGGAGTCCAGGGCTATACCAAAGAATCATAGGATTCAGTTAGTCCATTTTTACTGATCTCTGACAATATGAAAAAAAATTAAATTAGTACGCACAAGTTGGACTGTTTAGTAGCATCTCTGTCGCTTCCTGCGGATGACTTTACAATGATACTTTTGTACTTCCTATCAGGGTTTTAATGTATGTTCTTTCTGTTCTTTCTTTTTGTAAGAATTAGTTGAGAAGAGGAAGGGCAAGAGGGGGGAGACAAGATAGGGTAATGAGGGTAGATATTAGCAAAATGTACTATATACATGTATCAAATTTTCATCAAAAAGAATGTGTGTGTGTGTGTGTGTATGTGTGTGGTATATGCACATGTGTGTGCCAGTATGGCTGCCTGTATGTAGTAGCCACAGGAGGACATCGGGTGTCCTGCCTTACCACTCTCTACCTAATTTCCTTGAAACAGCCTCTTACTGAACCTGGAGCTGGGCTGGGGTCAGGAAGCCCTAGCAATCCTGCCTACCCCAGTGGTGCTGATATTACAGACATGGCATGGTCACGCCCAACTTTCTACACCAGGTCCTCATGCTTGCATAGCAAGTTCTATTAAGTCATTGGCTCATCTCTCCAGCCCAGCACTGTACCCTTTGTCTTTACTTGGGCAAAGTTAGAGGGTGGCATTTCAAAGCCAATCTCTATAACTGAGTCCAGAACCTTAGCTCTGGAACCACCTCCCCCTCCCCAAACTTGGATGTTTATATCTTGGATTGGCCTTCCTGGTCCCTACTTCATGATAATGACACAGGTAAATGCCCACTCAAGTCTCATCAATAGATCTCTTTCTGGGTAGCATCACATCCCTACTAAGCCCAATGAGTAGTGTGGAGAGAAGGCAGGAATAAGCATTAACGGCTACTACTGCTAATCACCACCAGAAAACTTCAGCAAGGAAAACACACAAGCCGGGTGTGGTGTCACTGCCTGTAATCCCCACACATGCCAGGTGGAGGCTTGAGGATGGAGAATTTGAGGCTAGTCTAGACTACAGAATGAGACCCTAACTCAAAACCAATACTGAGGTGGAGGATATCTTCCAACAACAACTAAAATACAGATCTTTAGAATACAGTTTTTTTTTTAAAATATGAACTTGTGAATAATTTGTCTTATAATAGAAATGTTTTAAATACTAAATGTTTCACAAGCATAATGATGTTTACATTAAAAAAATATTGATACCAAAGGGGAAATGTAAATTTGTTTATTTACTATTTTTTTTTCCTTTTCTTTTTTCGGTTTTAGACAGGCTTTATGTGTTTAGTCCTGGCTGTCCTGAACTGACTATGTAGGCCAGGCTGGCCTTAACCCACAGATCCTCCTGATTTTGTCACCCAAGTGCTGGCATTACAGGCATAGCTACCACAGCCCAGCTGCTGCTCCTCTTTTGTTTTTTAAAGACAATTTCATGAATTCCAGGCTGGCTTCCACTTTGCTATGGAGCTAAAGGTTACCTTGCAAGTGCTGAGGTCATGGGTGTGCACTGCCATGCCTAGCTTATGTGGTCCTGGTGCTGGGTATAGGACCCTGGACTTCACACTTGCTAAACAAGCACGCTATCAACTAAGCTCCATCTCCAGCTCTTAATTTCTATAATTAAGTCAGTGATTAGTAGTATCATGATACAGATCATAACAACTCAATCTGTTATTTAAGGTATCAATGAAAGGCTAAAATTAATGGGGGTGGGGGTTACCCGTGCCTTAGAAAGACGTGTAAATAACTATGACTACCACACTGTCTTTTTCTCCTCGTGCCCCCCACCCCTTTTAATGTAGCCTGAGCTGGTGTTCAACTTGCTATGTAGTTGAAGATGACATTGAATTTCTAATCCTCCGGCTTCCACTTCCCAAGTAGTGGGATCACAGCTGTGTGTCACTAAGCCATTTTCATACTGCTTCATGAAATGTCTTTTACAATAACCTTTTACAGAGGCAAAATTACGTGTGTGTGTGTGTCCAGCAAGCCCCTGAGGTCTTGTCTCAACACTGTAGCTACAGGTATATACCAGCACACCCTGCAATTACATGCATTTTGGGGATCTGAACTCAGGTCCTCATGCCTACACAGCAAGCATTTTTATCTAACAAGCTATCCCCTAACCCCACAGAATTACTTTCAATTTACATTTCACAAAATTGGGGTTTTGAAAGCTAATTCCTCATAGTAATAAATGCCAAGCTGGGTGGGAGGCCTCTGGAATATGGCAGCTCAGTTGTACCATACCATGGAGCAGTGTGACATCCTCTCATTCTAACTTCACTGGCTAGTAAATGCGTATCTTTCCCTTCTCCTAGCTAGTGAGGGCAATGTTTTCCTATTTGCTCTTCTGGTTCACTATATAAAGAATTTGTAATATCTCCATCTTCTGTAATTTTACTGTCATTCCCTGGTTTGGGTTTTCTGTGGTTATCACTCTTTCTGTTCTGCTTCACTCCTCTATTGGCTTTGACCTATGTTCCACTTTTGGTATGTTTTCTTGTTTTGGTTCCTTATATAATCCATGCTTAGCATTAAAAAAGTATTACTCTGTGTGAGTGCACATGAAGGTTGGAGGGCAACCTGGAAGAGTTGGTTCTCTCCCACCACAGAAGGATCTGAGATTGAGCTGGTCGGTCATCATGTTTGCATGGCAAGCACCTTTAACTCACTGAGCCACTACCCCAGTCTCTTCCCATCCTCGTTAAAACACACATACACACACACATACACACAAACACACACATACCTACATACATACACACACACACACACACACACACACACACACACACACACAGAGCCCTCATGTAGCCCAGTCTATTCTCAAAATGGCTATGTAGCTGAGGATGACCCTGACCCCTGATCCTTCTGCCTCCACCTCCACATTACAAGTATGAGACATTTTTTCTGGCTAGGAATTTTCTGTTCCCATCTTTGTCACTAAAGACTATCTAGTTGTCCCATATTTCCAAGTATAAATAGCTGAAAAGCATTTCACTCTAGATTAGATTTCAAAACGAATTTTCTGCGCAGGCTTATAATTCTAACACTCTGGAGGTTGGGGCAAGAGGATCACTAGTTAAGAGGCCAGCCTGGGCTACCTAGGAAGACCTGACTAAAAATGGAGAAGTTATGCTCCAATATAAATGCTATAATGCACTTGAACATTTTATTGAAAAGGATTATAATGTGCCTACAACTGTTTTATAAAGGTGAGTGACAGAAGATGATTAAGATATGCTCTGGCTGAGTTGTTCCTCACTGATTATATTTTAGAGACTGCCTAATGTATGATTTGAGAACACAGAGTGAAACTTCTAAATAGAATCATTAGATTTTTTTTAAAGAAGAGAAACAGAAAAAAAAAATCCTATTAGATTTAAATAGGCCCTTACTTGACTAATGTGCTTTTCATTTTGTTGTTAGAGACGCTCCTACCTCTGCCTACCAAGTGCTGTGCATCTGAACTCTGTCATGAGGAACGTACATTCTCCATGGCTCAATGACCTGGCCATCAGAGCATAGCACATGGAAATAAGTACAGCACTGAGCAGCTGGGCACAGACCTGGTTTTGGTAGTAACTAGGCACATGATTACCAACAAGCTATCTGTCTCCTGAGTCTGTTTCCTTACTTGTACAGTGAATGGAAGGATTGGTGTCCTCTAAACTCCCTTGAATACCTTACAGTTTTGATGGAAACCACATTTAGCTCCTAAATGTAAAAGAGTTTCTCAACAATAAAACTGAGATAAATAATAAAATAATAAAAAGGCAGCTCAAGGTACAATTTAGTGTAGAATACAATGAAGCCCTTGGTTTAATTCTCAATAGCATGCATAAAAAATAGGATCAAGTTGGGGGGAGGGGAGTGGGGAGGAGGGTATGGGGGACTTTTGGGATAGCATTGGAAATGTAAATGAAGAAAATACCTAATTAAAAAAAAGAAAAAAAATAGGATCAAGAGCAGTGGTTCTCAACCTGGGAGTTAAGACCCCTTTGGGGGTTGAACTACCCTTCCAGGGGTTGCATATTAGATATCTTGCAAATCATATATTTACATCATGAATCATACCAGTAGCAAAATTAGTTATGAACGACCAACAAAAATAATTTTATGGTGGGGGTTACAACACCACAATCTGTATTAAAGGGTCACGACATTAGAAAGGTTGAAACACTGGTCAAGAGCCAGCTATTGCTATATAAAATGCCAATACTGGATTTTAATCTTCAAGTCTTTTCTAATATTTTTATTTTATGTACATTGTGTTTTGCCTGCATGTATGAGGGAGTTGGTCCCCTGGAACAGGGGTTACAGACAGCTGTGAGTTGCCATGTGGTCCTCTGGAAGAGCAGCCAGTGCTCTTAACTGCTAAGTCATCTTTCCAGCCCAACCTTCAGGTCCTTTAAACTGGTTAGAGGTGGATAATTACAGGGACTAAAGTTCTAAAATGTTTGCACATCCATGTTTGCATATGAACTCAGAAGGGTTGTATTTATTTTTGGAATGCAAACGAAAGAACACACCAGATTCTCTCATTCTTGTCACATTCTCCACGATTAACCTTTCTTTTAAAAAGTGGGGATAGGGGGTTGGAAAGAAGAAACTGAAGCACTCAACCATTAGAAACCACTTTTATCATTAAACACTTCAAGTTTCCCAATACCATAAAGGCCAGAGGCTATCATTTTACAGCTTATACAGAGACAACCCATGTGAAACCTGAGGCTCCCTCACTAACAGAATGCAGGTCACTGTGACATGGCAAACAACTCTGTGTGTCAAAAGAACAGCTCACTTTCTGATGACAGGGCTGCGGTGCCAATTTTACAAGGTGCCTGGCATTCATTTCTTCAACACTAAACTTTTATCTGGTTCCTGATCCCACACATTATGGCAAATCTCGAACACCAACCCTCTCTGGTCATCCTCATGTGAGATGGGAGAGAGGGTGGGGGTCAGTGCACCCCCTGTCTTCAAAGTTGAGCTGATGCAAGCAGATGTCTTCCTTTCCAATCTAACCACACATCCTTGACCCGGTTACTCTGGATGACAGACATGTCCTCCTCCACTCCTCACAGACATGCAGGAAACCATCTTGAGTTCAGCAGGGAAGATACAGAGATCGGAAGCCCCTTAGTAAGACCCCGGGCCAGGGTCTCCTCAGCTGGTCGCAGGGTCAGCCACCACGTTTACTCTCGCTCTTCACAAGTTTTCATTACAACCCAACACTACCTAAACTTGAACTCTGATAAGTTTCACCCACCAGGGGACTTTCTAGAACTTGCTTCGGTTGAAAGAGGTGTGGCCCACAGACCCAGATGCCACACCTCTCTGACTGACATCGCTCTGGACCTGCAGTGCAAGGGCTGTCCACACAGTCGGGCTCAGCTGCCCCGGGCTCTGCCGACTGACCCCACGGGTGCACCTACGTGACCCGGAGAGGACACCCCACACAACGCCTCACCTCAGATGAACCTGGCGACCCACTCCTGAGGGGTCCCGTGTCCGAGCTGTGGAGACCTTGTGCAGTCACTTCACGTGACCTGAAGACCCCGCTCACCAAGAGGACCAGGGCTTGCCGCCTCACCTCATGCAACCCCATCCTCGTCGCGAGGGGACCCTTACCCAAACCCATCACGACCCGCCTCACCTCACGTGACTCCGGCCCCCCAGTCCTGAGGGGAACCCCCACCTGAGCATGCCGCCTCACGGAGTCACGTGAGGACCCCACCCGAGCCCGTTGCGACCCCGCCGCCTCACCTCGCACGACCCTGACACCTCAGAGCTAAAATTAGACAGGCGGAGCGGCGCGCTCACGTGCGCGCGGCCCGGAAGGGCGGAGGCCCGACTGCGTGAGTCATCAGCCCCGCCCCTTCACGGAGAACGCTGTGACGTAAGCGCGCTGCCGAGAAGCCGGGATAGAAAGTTCGAGTTTCGCTGTCTTAAAGGGGCCGTAGCTCGCACTGCACCCGTTCGGTCACCTCAAACAAAAAGTATGCTGTCCAGGTCACAGAGCTGACCATCGTCAAGCTCTTAATCATTGCCATAGGGCTGGCTCCAGAATTTTCATTTTTTTCGTGCTAAAGTTTGGCTGACCTAGGGCCCAGCCCTGTGGAGCCTACCCATGAGTTTTCTGGAACTGGAGAGGCTGTGCTTAAGAGACCTGGGCTGGCCCATTAGGGCCAGAGCTGCCCGAGGCAGGCCTTGCTTCTCAGTCCTGAGCCATCCACTGTGGTCACGGTCATGCCAAGAACAGTTTCGGAGAGGTCGCACTGTGGGAAGGGAGCCCAGTGGGACAATGGCAGGTGGTCACAGTCCGTCTTCTGGCTACTCACGCCAGACACACGGGAAGTCCTCAGCGTGGACATTTAGAAGCTAACCATTCCTGTCCTTAGTCTCCATACCTGTGTGACCTGCCCTGTCTCCTGTCCATCATGCTTCTGTGATTTCGGTTTTGCTCCGATACGTGGAGTCTGTGGTCAAACATCTTTGTGCCCACCAGGAGATGGAGAAAGCCCAGGCAGCCCCAGGTGCCCAGGAAAAGACTGCAGGGCAGCCACTTCTTGGTGCAGGCACCTGCAGTGAGCTTTCTTACTTTCATTCAGGGGAGATCACCTGCCTGAGATCTTGTGGCCTGTGAGGAATAGAGGGTCTTAAGCAGTTCGCGTGCACAAGCACATGCACGCGCACACATACAAATTGATAAATCCGGAGGAATTCTAAGTCAGCACATCACAAAGACACCAATACACCCAAGTTTATTGCTGCACTATTCACAATAGCTAAATAAAGAACTAACCCAGATGGCAATCAACAGATACATGGTTAAAGAACATGCGTTCTATATGTATACATGTATGGGATTTTAAAAATTATTTATTTACATGTATGTGGGTGAGTATGGGAGCAAGTGCTACAGTGTATCTGTGGAGATCAGAGAGCAGGTTGGTTCGTTCCTTCCACCAGGTAGGTTGTAGGGAATGAACTCCGGGTCTGAGGATTATTGAAGTCTTTATCTGCTGAGCCATCTTCTGGCCCCAGCAATTGAATTTTGCTAGCAAAGAATGAAAATTGCTGTAGGAAAAATGGATGGAACTGGAAATCATTGTGTTAAGTGACCTAAGCCACACTTGGGGAAAGTATAGCATGCTTTCTGTCATATGCAGAATCTAGATTTAAATCTGTATATGCATGTATATGTGTGACATGAAAGCAGAGAGGACACTATGGAGGCTGGAGACATGGCTCCGCAGTTACAAGAAAGACCTGCTCCTGCAGAGGACTAGAGTCAATTTCCAGCACATTAGCTCCTTACAGATACTAGGGATCCAACACCCTCTGGCCTCTGGAGACACTGCACTCCTGCACATACCTACCTATACGGACATAGACACATATAACCTAAACTTCTAAATCAAAAAGGGGAGGAGCTCGGGATGAAGTGCAGTCAAAGCAGCCGGAGAGGAAAGAAGGCAGAACTGGGTGCAGAAGGAAGGACTGTTTGAGGGGAAGGAGGAGCAGTAAGTGGTATGAGGCTTAGAGGGCAGTCAAGAGGAGAATAAGAAAGTATTAGGGCCTGTGTATAAACACATCACAATGGAACCCATTTCTTTGTATGTTAACAAAAGAAAATAATTAAAAAGGGGGGGGATCAGAAAAACAACTTAAAAAAAAAAAGACCCAGGTAGGGCAATGGGTACGAATGAGCCTGCAAACTGTCAGAGGTCAGATATGTGACATAAAACGTCGTGGCGTGAACATAGGAAGAACTCGAGAAAGGGTTCTGGGGACTGCCATCTCTCCCATCTTCTCTCTTCCACCCAACTTCCAGACAGGTGACCCAGAGGGTGATTTTCCCCACAGAATGGCACTATGAGGTCCACTGCTGTTTTTAAATCTGCAGTAACTGAGATCTGGTGTCATCATAGCAGCGTTTGATTTTCTGAGCTTCCAGCTCTCACTCCCCACCCCAGAAGCTCCACTCCATTAAATGTCAGGACGAGTCATAAACGCAAACACCACCACTAATGTGGAAGGATTGTGCTCTCCGGCAAACAGCCCCAGCAGGCAAAGAGCAGGAGTCCTTGGACCATTCCCAACCACATGGGTGACTCACTTGGTGACACAAAGCACCAGGCACACTGCAGACCTGAGCAGTAGGCACACTCTCCCACAGGAGTGGAGAGTATGGCCCAGGACCCAAGAGTCAACAGCACTCCCTGGATCCAGCATGGTGAAACTCAGAAGTCACTGGCTGAGCTGGACTCCATGGTAATTCTCGAGCCGTGTGCTTGTGAGCCATGAGCCCTGTCCTAGAGTACTCCTGTTTCACACAACGCTCCTAAGATAGCTGGGTAGGATCAGGTCGTCCTTCTCACAGGTCAGAAGTGCACCGTGCTTATTCCTACCTCCCTGTATAACTTGGACATCTGCACCCCTAGTAATTTATTAGAAACTTTCTTTATTTATATTGCAGCCTATCCAGTCTATTCAGGCATTAAGTAGCTTCACCATTTATGTAAGAGTTTATGTCTTAAAATGAAGGGTGAGGGGTTTGCTATAATAATAATAATAACAGAAACTCTATAACTGTTACACATAAAATAATAATTGTAATTGAATGATAATGATTTAGTACATTTATTTGCGGTTATCATGTTTGTAGGGATCAGAGGACAACTTGTAAAGGTCAGGTTTGTCCTTCTACCACACCAATGATAGGAACTGATCTCAGATCTGCAGGCTTAGAGGCAAGCCCCTTCACCCGCTGAGCTACCTCACTGGCCCAGAGAGGAGCTCAGAGACTTCTTACAGTTAATATCTTCCTTCTCTGCCCACATCTATCCTCACCTTCAAACAGGCATTGGTGGAGGCAGGAGCTGTGAGGAGAGAACTCTGCACAAATGTGTGTAAACAGCTTCTGAATTCTCAAAGCTCTGAGCTCCTTGGTCTCTCTGGTCACATGTGGTAGAGGCTTGTGGTAGCTAGGTCTGTTTTTATTGTCAACTTGACCCAACCTAGAAGCACCTGGAGTGAGGGAACCTCAAGTAAAGAGTTGCCTCAATCGGATTGCCTTATGGCCTTATCTGTGGGGAATTGTCTTGTTCCATCATTGGTGTGAGAGGGCCTGGGCCACGGTGGGCAGCACCGTGCCTAGTCAGCTGTGCCTGGGCTGTATAAGAAAATTAGCATAAAGTAAGTCAGCAGACCAGTAAGCAATCTTCCTCTTGGGTTCTGCTTCAAGCTCATGCCTGGGCATCCCTCAGAGAGGGAGTATATACAACCTGTAGACATAACTAAACCCATTCCTTCCCAAGTTGCTTTTGGTCGTGGTATAGAGGACAGGTCTCTTTCACAAGTCACCATGAAGCAAGTGGCACGCACAGCATGTGTTTGTTTCTCACGGTTCTGGAGTCTGGAGAGTCCATGTCCAAGGTGCAGGAGCTGCAAGTGCTGGTGGGGACCAGCTCCCTCGTTCATGGCTGCCTTCTTGTTGACTCGTCATATGACCTTTTCTTGGCGTGTGTCCATGGAAGTTAGGCTGTCTGTGTCTTCTTTTCATGAGAACACTAATCCCATCAGCAGGGACTTGCTCTGCCGCCCTAACCTACTTATCACACCCCAAAGAAAGGGTTTGCTCCAACTTGATATGGTGGCTCTCATTTGTGCTTCCAGTTCTGAGGAGGCCGAGGCAGGAGGATTATTGTAGTGGGTTCTGGCCCAGTCTAGAGTACATAATGAGTTTTAAGTTACCAGGACCTATGCAGGGAAACTCTGTGTAATATATACACACCCATGCCTCCAACACTGCCATGCTGGGGAGAGAACTTAAGGCTGAAATTTTCTTTATTGGGGTGTCAAGATCTAAGACAGCCTTCACTATATAGCTCTGAGTAGTCTGTAACTCACTATTCTCCTGCCTCAGCCTCCCACATGCTGGGATGGAAAGCATGTTCTAGCATACCTAGTGCAACGGTCATTGATCCATGGCCGTGCTCGGTGAATACCAAGTGATGGCAGAGGGAAGAGAGCTCATGTAGTAACTGCATCCAGATCACAGACTTGTTTGTTTAGAAGAGCTGCCCCAGGGTGAGCCGGATGAGCTGGAGAACACAAGGACCCAGAGGAAGAAGGGAACAACAATGCAAGTTTGTGTATGAGTGGGAGTTTGTGGTATGTGTGAGAGTGAGTGTGTGAGTGTGTGTGAGTGTGTGAGAGGGTATGAGCATGTGTGAGTGTGTGTGAGAGTGTAGTGTGGTTGTGTGAGTGTGTGTGTGTGAGGGTATGAGTATGTGTGAGTGCGTGTGTGAGAGGGTATGAGCATGTGTGAGTGTGTATGAGGGTGGTGTGTGTGTGAGTGTGGTGTGTGTGTGAGGGTGTGTGTGGTGTGTGTGTGTGAGTGAGCCAACCTTACATCAGCTTAGTACTCCCTCCTGGTAGGCTAGCTGCTTCCCCAGCTGCTGAAATGGAGCAGAGAGATGCCAGGAAGAACACACCTTGCCAAGGGCTGTGGGGCAGGCAGGAATGAGGAGTTGGAACAGTGTCCAGAAGAGGAATGTGAGGCCCTGTGACCATCTCTGCTCTCAGTGACATTCACACTAGAACCATGAGGGGCTTGGGGCAAGAAGTTGCTTATTTGCTTTCATTTGTTTGTTTGTGACACTGTCCCTTTAGGATAGAACAGCCTCCATCTGTACCTAGGCTGGCCTCATGATAATCCTCCTGTCTCAGTTCCCTGAGTGCTGGGGTGGCAGGTATGGGTCACAACACTCAACTCAGAATTCCATCACCTTGTAAGTAAATGAACAATCTATGGTAATCCAGACAATAGAATATTATTCAGCACTTAAAAAAAAGAGACAAGTTCTTGAGCCCTGGAAAGACAGGCTGGAACTCACATGTCTATCAGTGAGTGAAGTGGATCTTGGGAAGCTTTCTACTGTGCAGTTCTGGTTCCAACTATAACATCCCAGAAAAAGGTGAAGACAGAAAAAGCATCAGGGGCTGAGAGGGATGGGGGAGGGGCAGTCAAAGCACAGAGGCTTCTCTTTCCCTGTGCCCCCCTTTTTTCTTTTTAAAGAGAGAGGTTTCATGCAACCCAAGTTGGCATCAAGCTCAATATATGTAGCCTCAGATGGCCTTGAACTTCTGATCCTCCCACCTCTATCTCCTGAGCACTGGGATGAGTGTGTCCAGAGCACAGTGGAAGGACTCTCAGGGGCACTGTCTTGAGTGATAACTAAGCCAGGCATGGTGGTGTACCCTGTAATCCCAGCACTCGGAGGGTTGAGGCAAGAGGATCGCTCTGCTTTGAGCTCTAGACAAGCTTCGACGACACCATGAGTTCAAGTACAACCTGGGCTACGTAGCA